>NC_054481.1:8863983-9175983 GCF_017639515.1 Carcharodon carcharias | reverse complement strand
AGGGAACAAAAGCTAGAAACACATGGTCTATAGTCAGTTCAGTAAGATTCCAGAAAAGAGCCAAACTTTGAGAGAAAATTCTTTCATTTAAGTTCAGAGCCAGTCAAGGTCAGATGAATTGCTGCCTATTTAGTTTGCCATTGGGTACGATGAACTGTGATTCGGTTCCATGTGAAGGGTTGAATCAATGTGCAACAACGCAGGATTTACTGTCAATATTATTCTTGTACATTTCCCTAACAACTGTAAATTAAACCAGTTTGTTAATTTATATTTTGCTTTTTCTCACTACAGTGTTGATCAGTCTGCCTTTCTGAAAATTTGAGAACTGAATGTGGAGGTAAGCATACAATTATGGAATCTAGTTCACATAACAAGAAATCTATTTGTTATAACCCCCAGGTCACGCTATCATATGACTAGGGATTGGGCGGTAGAAACAATCTCTGGATCATAAGAGGTATGGTACTCACTAATTGAAAGACTGGTTTAAGTGATCCAGAGAAAGTATCAAGGCTGTAGATTTTGCAAATTCATTCTCCCAGCACAGAGCTTCACAAACTGGAAGGGGACTATGAGATTTTTGGCACTTTGGTCAGCATATCTTGCAGTGATTATCTGCCAATTAGTTTTATTGAATGGAAAATTCCACAAATTCCCAGGATGTGCAAATTAACAAAATCTACCCTCATGTATTCTGTAAGTAGAAGAGGTGGTATATTCCAAGTCAGAACCTTTTTTTGCACAGTACGCAAATCACTACAAAATTCAGAACAGTTTTGTTGAGGGTCAGATGCAGAATTCAAATGTCAAATCTTTAGCTGAGGTGCAATGAGTAGGTCTTAATTAATAACTTCAATCACTAGAGATTGCTTCCAGCTGCAGAGAAAACTAGAGCTTTCCAGCAGTTAAATTTTAGTTAACTCTCTTTGTAAGCTCAGAGGTTAATTTTAGCAGGTCATTTACTCCATTGAAAAGTCTGTTTGTATTTTGTAGAAATAGGAATTCCATAATTCCAAAAGTGTCTACCGATTACTTTGGCTCAGCAACAGCCTTTACATGTGGTAAAATAATGGAAGGTGTTTCTCCCTATGGCAAGTTCAAATTTTCAGCTGTGCATAAAATGGAAACATGATCCTTCCCAGATAACTAGAAGAAAAGGAAATAATGGAGAATGGAGGTAACATCAGCCCCAAAGAACTCCAGGTCACCCATCAGCACCACTTGCTGAGCCCTGACAAGTCCTTTTGGGCAGAGAGCAGGATGCCAAGACCAAAATACTTCCAAAATACAAAAAAAAAAATCTGAATTGCAAACCTTTTCAAATGACTGTCCAACAGCATTCTCAAGAGATAGTTCCTCAACATCCAAAGATGGGTTGTAGCGTTTAAGTTCTTTCAAGCAGGCATTCATTACGTCCATTATAGCAGTTTGGATAGCCAGCATGGAGGGCGTCAGAGATACGTGCAGCTCTATTACTTCAGGTTTGTGCTTGTCCAGGAAGGAGCTCACTGTTATATGGAATCTGAGAGGAGAGGCAATTACACCAGTGAAAGACAGCAAGGGACATGAAGGACACAGGATGCCAATAAACAATCTGTCCTTTGGGAGAAGTAGTTCCATCAAATATATCCATTGCTATACAAGGACAAAATTATTCAATACTACCATGTATTTCAAATTTATGAATAATTTTCATTTTATACACAATGATGATTAAGCTCATTTCAACAAGCTGGTTGTCTCCTCTAATGGAAATTCCCATTGTTCCTGGAGTGCAAGCATATGATCTAAATGGTGAGAGATTGCAGAACTCTGAGATGCAGAGGGATCTGGGTGTCCTACTGCATGAATCACAAAAGGCTAGTATGCAGATACAGCAAGTAATTAGCAAAGCTAATAGAACGTTATTGTTTATTGTGAGGGGAATTGAACAGAAAAGTAGGGAGGTGTGCTTTAGTTCAAGACACTGGTGAGACCACATCTGCAGTACTGTGTACAGTATTGGTCTCCTTATTTAAGGAAAGATGTAAATGCATTAGAAGCAGTTCAGAGAAAGTTTACTAGGCTAATACCAGGTTGTCTTATGAGGAAAGGTTGGACAGGTTAGACTTTTATCCACTGGAGTTTAGAAGAGTAAGAGGTGAGTTTGTTGAAACTTTTAAGGTCCTGTGGGGTCTTGACAGGGTAGATATGGAGAGGATGTTTCCTCTTGTGGGAGAATCTAGAACTAGGGGTCACTGTTTAAAAATAAGGGGTCACCCATTTAAGACAGAAATGAAGAGAAATTTTGCCTCTCAGAGGGTCATGAGTCTTTAGAACTCTCTGGTTGGAAAATGTAGCCAAGTAAAGGACGTTAAAAGAATGTTCCTGCTATAACGGAATAAATAATGGAGCAGCACATTTATAATAAAAGACAAGTAACAGTTTCAAGGCAGGCTAAAGACTCCAAGCACCCTATTCCAAACACAGGACCCACCTCCAATACCAAGCTTCGGGCAGCAATTCATCTTCAGCTGTACAAGTTTCAAAATCTGACTTGGAACTATATCACCGTTCCTTCACCGTCACTGGGTCAAAATCCTGGAACTCCCTTCCTAACAGCACTGTGCATGCACTGTAGTTTAAGAAGGCTGCTCACCACCACCTTCTCAAGGGTAATTAGGGATGGGCAATAAATGCTGACCTAGCCAGTGCCACCCACATCCCATGAAAGAATAAAAAAAAGGACGTTTTTTTCTAACTGTGATGGAGCCTATTGTTGGCAGATCACAATATTAAAAGATTAAAATGGTTTTCCAATGGTTGAGATAATAAGTTCTACGACTTTGGTGGTTTATCTTCTTTTATTTTGTTCCTGGAGTGCAAGCATATGATCTAAATGGTGAGAGATTGCAGAGCTCTGAGATGCAGAGGGATCTGGGTGTCCTACTGCATGAATCACAAAAGGCTAGTATGCAGATACAGCAAGTAATTAGCAAAGCTAATAGAACGTTATTGTTTATTGTGAGGGGAATTGAACAGAAAAGTAGGGAGGTGTGCTTTAGTTCAAGACACTGGTGAGACCACATCTGCAGTACTGTGTACAGTATTGGTCTCTTTATTTAAGGAAAGATGTAAATGCATTAGAAGCAGTTCAGAGAAAGTTTACTAGGCTAATACCAGGTTGTCTTATGAGGAAAGGTTGGACAGGTTAGACTTTTATCCACTGGAGTTTAGAAGAGTAAGAGGTGAGTTTGTTGAAACTTTTAAGGTCCTGTGGGGTCTTGACAGGGTAGATATGGAAAGGATGTTTCCTCTTGTGGGAGAATCTAGAACTAGGGGTCACTGTTTAAAAATAAGGGGTTGCCCATTTAAGACAGAAATGGAGAGAAATTTTGCCTCTCAGAGGGTCATGAGTCTTTGGAACTCTCTTCCTCAAAAGACAGTGGAAACAGAGTCTTTGAATATTTTTAAGGCAGAGCTAGATAGATTCTTGATTAACAAGGGGGTGAAAGGCTATCAAGGGTCGGCAGGAATGTAGGGTTGAGGTTACAATTAGATCAGCCATGATCTTATTGAATGGCAGAGCAGCCTACTCCTGCTCCTATTTTGTATGTTGGGAGGTTAAATATGCAGAACATACCTCTCCTCTGTCCCCACCCTGTCTCAATTAAGTATAATGGAAAAGTTTTGCCTCAACAAACGATCATATATTTTATGCATATAAAAGCACCCAGCCAGAATGAATAAAGTAGGTTAAAGAATTGAACTTCAGATAAATGATGCAGGTTATAATGGCTTCACGAATTCTTGGGCTTCCTTTGTAACACTGTGGAGATGCTGCTGAAACTTAGGGACACTTTGTTCCATACAATATGTTCTAGCAATAATGAGCTTTGATAAAGAACTTATGTGTCAGCTCACTTACCTGCATTATGCCTGCTGTGTTATCTAGTGTTTGAGATGGCTGACAATGCTGCTTGGCCAGTGTGCAATGACCCTGATACATACCCTGGCAGTGCTTTGAGCTTCCGAGTATTGTTTGGATTCCAGGTGGAATCACCACGTGCCTCCAATATTAGAACATTGCCTTGTGTGGTTGTTATGAAGTTAACAGTTATATTTGCTTTGGATACAGTGGCTTCACACTGGGACATTTGCAGCACCTTATCTGTTAGTATGGTACAAAAATCCCTAGTAAAACATTGGCAGCAGGCGGCTGTACGAAACGGTGGGAGTTCATCTGTGTTAATCTCCTAAAACAATAAATGGCTGCACTCAGTAGATGAAATAAAAATCCTTTTGAAACTTGTTTTTCCCATTTGGATGTAATGACCAGAATGAGTTGGTGCTTGAATCAATGGAGAGGCTGTGTTCTGTGTACTGAACAGAAGTTTTGTGGAGTCAAACAAACCCTTCAAATTGCCAAGTTAGCAATCTTTAAGAGGATTTCGACAGATGAACCGTATTTGTATCAACTGGCAGTGCAAGTGAAGCCATTTCTCCTTATGCTGCTTACCTGGGCCAGAGGTACAGCTTGCGAACAAACAAGTTTCGCATCACTCGCTCCGCTCGACAGAAACCGAGACTAAAGGCCACTGCATTGTCTGTGAAAGCCTTGATAAAACCCTGTTTGTTCTTCTGTCGATAGAGCCGAAGAATAAATGCTTCCTGACATGATTCAATGATTCTGTGAGCTTTGTATACCAAAATACCTGCAAAGACAAAGTATTCCAGTACATATTTTGTCACATAAACCACTGATGCAAGTAGGTCAGGTCTGTTAGTGTGGTGCAAATATTATTAAATTCTCTAAAACAGAGAGTCCTGCCTCTATACATCATACAGTCCAGTTATCTAGAATTTAATAAAATCCGATATGTGGGATCACACAGGTTTATCTACTCAGTTATGAAAGCTGACACCATCAACACCTTTGGAGGAGGTTATTAGAATATTAGTTCTCTTTCTGGTGACTGCTCATGCAGGATGATTAACGCTTTCTAAAGAGTAGACAGTACCCATCCCTCCCTGTGTTTACCACAGGGCAGACCAACAGCCACCCACTGTACCAATCCCTCCATTTTAGTGACCATCTTGAATAAAGAGCCTGAACATGAGAGAGCAAGTCTAAGCTTCTAAGACTTTACACATGGAAAGCATTTAAAAAAGACATGAAAAGAACATTGCTAACACAAGACAGAGAGGGCAACAGCCAGCATTTTTCAAAGCTCACGATGGCAACGTGAAAGCAAACTTATGAGGTAACTTTACTGCAGAAAGAAGTGGTGGCAACACCTAAAGTTTTCTACTGAATGCATTTTATTTCAAAGCAAACTGAATGCAATTCAAACACTTGCTTGATCCATTTGTGAGATGTGGGCACCACTGGTAAGGTCAGTGTTTTCCCATTCCTAACTGTCTGTAATTGTTAGGCCATTTTAGAGGCCTGTGGGTCTAGAGTCACATATAGACCAGGCCTGGTAAGGATGGCATATTTCCTTCCCTAAAGGTCATTAGGGTTTCTACAACAATCCGATAGTTACATGGTCACCATTACTGATACAAGATTTTCAGTCGGTTTATTTACTAATTCAATTTAAATTCCAAAATTGACATGGTGGGAATTCAACCTCTGGATCATTAGGCCAGGCTTCTGGTTTTCTAGTCCAGTAACATAAACATTTTTCTTTATCCTCTGGGATTCCACAAGAAGGAAAGCAAACAAAATAGCTAAAATACAAGCACTGGCTCCAACGAGATAGGCTCTGATCAACATCTTTCCCACTATCAAGGACTGATAGTTTATGTCAAGTTGTTCTACATCCTGACATCAGGGCAAGATCCTTTAAACTGTGTTAAAAAAAAGACCAACGGACCAATCACCTGTAATGAGATTTGCAGGGATACGATCTGTTAAGAAGTCGACGACGAGAATCCGGCTGGTCACAAACAAGACCCCACCTTCAGTGTATACCGTATAACGCTCATTACTTGGAATTTCATTGGTGATAATGCGAGGAAGATGGGATACTCCTTCCGAACGTAGCTGCTCAATAAAATATTGCTGAAACAGAGAAAAGCATTTGTAACATTTCACCTTCTTTCCTGTGTCCCGTGGATGCTAATCACAGAATCACTGCAGTGCAGGAGGCCATTCAGCCCATCGTGTCAGCACTGGCTCCCTGAATGAGCAATTCACTTAGTGCCATTCTCACCACCTTCTCCCTGTGATCCTGCACGTTCTTCTTTCTCAGTTAATAATCTAATACCCTCTTCAATGCCTCAATTGAATCTGCCTCCACCACACTACAGTGAGACTTCACTTTAAGTCGCCCCACTTAACGTTGTCTATTCTTTGGGGCCTGTTTTTCCAATTTACATTGCCATTTTCAGTTTTATGTCCTCCTGCACTCTGGCCCTGGCTCTCTTCCCTCAACCCCCCTGTATGCCACACTCTATCCCTGCCCCCCACCCTCATGCGCCACACTCTGTCCCTGCCCCCAACCCTCATGCGCCACTCTGTCCCTGCCCCCAACCCTCATGCACCGCAATCTGTCCCTGCCCCCAACCCTCATGCACCGCACTCTGTCCCTGTCCCGCACCCTCATGCACCACACTCTGTCCCTGTCCCCCACCCTCATGCGCCGCACTCTGGCCCTGTCTTCCACCCCCACCAGCGCTGCACTCTGGGCCAGCCACTGCCATGTTCTGATGCCAGAGCTGCTGCTGCTGTCACCAGAGGCTGAGGATGTGTGGAGAAAGCAAGGCCCGAAATCCTGAGAACAGGAGGGCAGGGCAGAGAACCTGACCCAGGGGTTCGGTTGGGACAGTTATTGTCACTCTGCTACGGCAGCCCAGACAGGAAGCTGCTGACCGCGGATTGGATTGTGAAGTGTAACCCGGCAGGGGAGGGGAGGATGGAGTGAGCAGGGCCTCTGGCTCAATCTGTGGCCCTGGACAGGGGCTCTGCTCCTGTAGTGTCAAGAAGTGTACCAGCTACAGCCTCAGATTGGGAGCTGGCCAGAGCCTCGGGTTGTCAAGTCACTGCTCTGGGCTGGGGTAGGGTTAGGGTGAGGGGGGAGGGGAATAGGGTGAGACAGAGTGTGAAAGGTGGGGGAAGAGAGACAGAGAGAGAGAGGGAAGGGAGTGGGAGACAGTGGGAAAGGAAAGCAAGCAAAAAGTTGAGCTAAGTTTCAGGAGTGCTGTGGGTGACACACAGAAGCTGTGCTACTCAGGGCTTGTTTGGGTGATTTAGAGTTACCTAATTTGAATTTATACAGTATATCTGTTATATTCAGTGATTTTTATTTTGCAAGTTATCCCAGCTAGGAAGGCACAGGCTGCACATGTACTGTACAGTGTTTCAACCTGTACATTGGTTTCTCCGGGCAAGAAATGTCCGAAGGAACCTAATTCCGGCTTTAACATTGATTCCTTTGGGAGCCCATGATTCACTTAAAGCTGTTTCACTTAAAGTCGTGATTTTCAGCAATGTAACCACATCTTTAAGTGAGGACTCAGAGTATCAGGCAGCACATTCCAAATCTTAACCACCTGCAGCGTGAAAAATTCTCTCCTCATACCTCCTTTAATACTTTTGCCAATTAACTCAAATCTGTGCTCCCTTGTTCTCGATCCTTCCACCAATGGGAACAGTTTTTAACAGTAATATAAAACATATTACTATAATAGGGCATGGCAGCTGGGGATGGGCAATAAATACTGGCCTAGCCAGTGACGCCCAGGTCCTGTGAAAGAATAAAAGCAAAATAATATTAATACATAGTGAACACAACCAATGTGCCCACTTCAAAAGATGTCAGCAGTGTCACCACACGGAGTGAGGAAGTACCTTTCTATTTTGCAAAACTAACCCTCAAAGTGGTGACCTGTGACATGTGAAAACTGGCAACCAAAATAACACTTTTTAAATTCCTATTGTCTGGAGTTCTAACAGATCAGGTTCCCTCACGAGATTTATAATTGAGAAGAACTGAAATGGGGGTAAGGCAGCTGATATTGGACTACAACAGAGGGCTCCAGTTGAAGATCTAGTGCTGGCATTAACGTGATGGGCAGAATGGTTTCACAATTCTAAGCAGCATCACAATCCCTGGACAAACAATTTCCATAGGCAGGGTAGCAGAGAAATTCTTTCAGTGAATTTGTATATCAGAGGTTCCCTTGTTCCTTTCCCCAGGCCTCTCAATAATGTATCCATAAGTATATATATATATATAATATATATATATATATATATACACACAATGTAACACGTCTGGAGTTTACCATTGACTCGTCCTCAGTATCAATTCCTAGATGAAACAATGGGCACAAATTTGTGATTCTGGGTGCAATCAGGGATCCGGGTGCAAGTTGTGGTAGTGTTCAGGAGCATTTTATAATGCTCAAGTTTCCCCATAAAATCATTTGCATATTCCAAATGGAAAACCTTCAATGAAATGGCACAGTCGGATAGCATTTTACAACATAGCCTTTATTTTAAAGTGCCTGCATTAAACAAATTGCCAAATTAAAATACAAGTGACAATTTGCTGCAGTTTCATTACTACAGCTGAAAATGGGTTAATCATAAAAAGTAAGCATTGTCAGTAAGTGTCTGGTCAACAGTAAGCATCTGTGGAGGGAGTGCAGCGTAGATTTACTGGAATGATACCTGGACTCCTAGGGTTAAACTACGAGGAGAGGTTAAATTAAGGTTGTGTTCCCTGGAATTTAAAAGGTTAAAGGGTGATTTGATCAATGTATTCACGGTATTAAGGGGGAACTTTTAAGATAATGTGGGAGAAAGCATTTCCACTGGTCGGGGAGTCTAAGACTAAGAGGGATAACCTAAAAAAATAGAACCTGACCAAGGAGTGAAATTAGGGGGACAATTTCCACCCTCCCCCCCTTCCCCCCCCCGCCCCCGGTCAGGTGAGTTGTGCGGGGGCGGGCGCAGACCTGATCTGCACCACCCCTCCCTCCCCGATCGGGTGCGTACCACCATTTTACAGGGGTGGGCTAAGTAAGGCTGGCCCAGTGTGATGCTCACCTGGAAGCGCTGAGCGCTCCCTGTGCAGGCCGGGAGCCGGTGGGGGGGGGTGTCCCAGTCAGGAGTGCTCGCTTTCAAGCATGTGCGCGAAAGAGCACAGAAATCTGTGCCTCCAGGAGATGAGCTTAAAGCGTAAAAAGTTTAATAAAGTGGCAGAAAATTTTTTATGACATGGCCCCTCGTGTGAAACTGTCACGT
The DNA here is from genome assembly GCF_017639515.1 of Carcharodon carcharias. Classification (NCBI taxonomy): domain Eukaryota; kingdom Metazoa; phylum Chordata; class Chondrichthyes; order Lamniformes; family Lamnidae; genus Carcharodon; species Carcharodon carcharias. The sequence continues at coordinate 9,166,745 of NC_054481.1, read as the reverse complement.
GAGCTGGAACATGTGCATTAACTTTATCAAAGTTTTTTGTGAAAATTTAAAATCATTCATGAAACCTCATCCCGCCCGTGGATGAGGCTCCATGAAAAATGTGAAGGCCGCCTGGGCTTTTCGCCTGCCCCCCCACAACCCCCACACCGCCAACCTTAAGGTTGGGCGGGCAGCTCCATTTATTATTTGTATTGAAAGGTAAATGGCCTTAATAGGCCTTTGACAGTTCGGCAGGTGCGCAGTCAACCTACATCATTTTATGCCTCGGCGAGCAGGCCCCGCCCCCGCTCACCAAGCCGAAAACTCTCCCCTAGGAAACACTTCTCTACAAAAAGGGTGGAGCAAGTTTGAAACTCTCTTCTGTAAATGACAATTGTTGCTTGATCGACTGTTAATTTTAAGCCCGAGATTGCTAAATTTTGGTTAACCAAAGGCGACAAGGGATACGGGATATGGAGTGAGGACCCAGGTCAGCCACGATCCCATTGAATGGTGGGACAGGCGCGAGGGGTTAAATGGCCATTATCTGCCTCTATGTTACTAATCCAGTGTCTGTTGTGGGGGGGGGGGGGGGTGCAGCGTAGATTTACTGGAATGTACCTGGACTCCAAGGGTTAAACTACGAGGAGAGGTTAAATTAAGATAAAAGCAAAGAACTGCGGATGCTGGAAATCCAAAACAAAAACAAGAACAAAAATACCTGGAAAAACTCAGCAGGTCTGGCAGCATCGGTGGGTTGAAGGGTCATGAGGACTCGAAACGTCAACTGTGCTCCTCCCCACTGATCCTGCCAGACCTGCTGAGTTTTTCTGGGTGTTTCTGGAATTTAAAAGGATAAAGGGTGATTTGATCAAAGTATTCTCCTGCTCCTGCCTCTATGTTACTAAGCTATTTTTAAATAATTGAAAAGGAAGCTAACAAGCTATAAAGAACAACTTATGTTGGTGTAGTTTGTTTCTTAGTAAGTTTAAAAAATTAAAAGCTTTTAAAACATGCCAATTAGCAGCGCTGCACCTAAAAAAGGGTCAATTTTTAGAGCCTCCTTAAAGGCCCACAATGATGACAATTAACTGAAACACACAATGGTGATTATTTTGATGTGGGGTCAGTTTTATGGAGTGGGCTGGCTGCCAATGAGAGTTTTTTTTAACTATTGCAAAAGTTTATAGAAATTCCTCAACCAATTGTTCCTGGATTGGCCAATTTTGGGCATATCTAGCAGATTCTCCAAGCTAATATATCTAAGGTACATTTCAAGTGTGTATCTTCTTTTCAACACGACTTATACCTTAGAGAGACTGCTGCCAATGGCTTTGATCCTCTCGAAACACTATGAACAGTAGACAGTAACCTGGGGAATTGAGGTCATAATGAAGTCCCAGGGTGATTGAGTTGCTCCATGATTCCTCAGGTGATTCAGAACACCAAAGCTGCTGTGCTTCATCCAGTATACAGACAACTGGATACTCATCAGCTATTCTAAAGAATAACAAGACCTGTACAAAACTATCAGTTACAACTCTCACTATGATCCATTACATGACAAGAAAATGTAGGCTGAGGCCTAAACATCTCCACCACCAGGCTCCAAGTTGAATACCAGATCATTTATCATAACATCTGTTGAGCATTTTCTGGACTATCAACATGACAGATCTTTGAATTCTCAGAAGGCAGCTTTTCAGGTCACTGCCCGCTCACTGCAAGAGCTATCCATTTAGTCCCAGTCCCCCACTCTTCTTTCCTTTAACAAATTCAAGCTGACTGTCATTTATTAACCCATATGGTCTGCATATCTGAAACCAACAGTGTTTCACGAGAACAGAATGATGACTTCTTAACGGGGGAAAAAATAGGTACAGTTTCTTTAAAAACTGATTAATCTGCCAATCAGAAGAATTCTGCAATGAGGAGTCCGTCTACCACAGTCCTGACAGGACAGAAGAAAGGTCAGGCCAGGTATGTTGGGTATAAACTGGGGGAGCTTAAGTATTCCAAGTTTTTTACACATTCAAGTAGTCAGTGCTTAGATGGTTAATTAAAGTAATGTTGACCAATAGGTTAGCCACTTGTAGCTAATTATGAATCCAGAGTTGGCGTATTGCATTTCTAATTAATAATCCAAAAATGATAAGGGACATCTCCATTAAACATGTGATCTCAACATTCAGTGAACTTTAACCGTTTTGTACGTTTGTCGGTAAAAGCAAAACGTGCAAGTGTTTTTTTGATTGTTGAGAGCTTTACTTCTTTAGTTAGTGAATGATAAATGTTTGATAAGTAAATATACACTTGTGAAATACATTCACACGTTACAACTAAATGTCAGGGATTTTCTGCTAAAATTACTGTATGTGGTTAAGACAGTATCACCACTGACACACCTGGGGTTGCTTACGATCTCTACTGGGACGCTAAAGAACTTTACGGAATATAAGTTCAGGGTTGTGCATAGTGAGTACTGAAATGCAAATAGGAGGTGACACTCCCTCTAAACTAACTTCCGTGGGGCACCATGAGAGCTCCCGTTCCTTGCCAAAACACATCATTTTTGGAATGTGAGTGTCACTGGCAAGGCCAGCATTTATTGCCCTTGAAACTGGATGGCCATTTCGAAAGTAGTTAAGAGTCAACCACATTGCCATGGCCCTGGAATAACGTGTAGGCCAGCTCAGAAAAGGATGGCAGATTCCTTCTCTTGGAAAGCATTAGTGAACCAGTTGGGTTTTTACAATAATTTGATAGTTTCATGATAATTATTAAAGACTTTAGCATTTATTTCAGGTTTATTAATTAGTTGAATTTAAATTGCCAAAGCTGCCATGGTGAGATTTGATCTCATGTTGCCAGGGCATTAGTCCAGGTCTCTGCATTACTAGTCAAGTAATATTACCACTATGCTGCCATCCCCAGTTGCAAGTGTGCTTTTAAAAAATATTTCCTGATATACAGACATCAATTCCTCATTAAGATAAAAGCAAAAAGCTGCGGATGCTGGAAATCCAAAGCAAAAACAAAAATACCTGGAAAAACTCAGCAGGTCTGACAGCATCTGCGGAGAGGAACACAGTTAACGTTTCGAGTCCGATTGACTCTTCATCAGAACTAAGGAAAAATAGAAATGAGGTGAGATATAAACTGGTTTAAGGTCGGGGGGGTGGTGGGACAGGTAAAGCTGGATAGAGGGCCAGCGATAGGTGGAGATTGCCAAAAGATGTCATAGACAAAAGGACTGGTGTTGACGGTGGTGACATTAGCTAAGAAATGTGATATTGGTGACATTAAGGGTAGAAAGCAGGATGAGCAAGGTACAGATAGCCCTAGTGGGGGTGGGGTGTGGGGAAGGGATCAAAATAAGTTAAAAGGTAGAGATAAAACAATGCATAGAAATACATTTAAAAATAATAGAAATAGGTGGGAAAAGAAAAATATATATAAATTATTGGAAAAGGGAGGATAGGAAAGGGGGTGGGGAAGGAGGAAGGAGTTCATGACCTAAAGTTGTTGAACTTAATATTCAGTCCGGAAGGCTGAAAAGTGCCTAGTCGGAAGATGAAATGCTGTTCCTCCAGTTTGCGTTGAACTTCACTGGAACATTGCAGCAGGCCAAGGATGGACATGTGGGCATGAGAGCAGGGTGGTGTGTTGAAATGGCAAGTGACAGGGAGATCTGGGTCATGCTTGCGCACAGACCGAAGGTGTTCCGCAAAGCGGTCACCCAGTCTGCGTTTGGTCTCTCCAATGTAGAGGAAACTGCATTGGGAGCAGCGAATGCAGTAGACTAAATTGAGGGAAGTGCAAGTGAAATGCTGCTTCACTTGAAAGGAATGTTTATGCCCTTGGACAGTGAGGAGGGGGGGGAAGTAAAGGAGTAGGTGTTGTACCTTCTGCGGTTGCATGGGAAGGTGCCATGGGAGGGGGTTGAGGTATAAGGGGTGATGGAGGAGTGGACCAGGGTGTTCCGGAGGGAACGATCCCTGCGGAATGCTGCCGGGGTGGTGAAGGGAAGATGTGTTTGGTGGTGGCATCATGCTGGAGTTGGTGGAAATGGCGGAGGATGATCCTTTGAATGAGGAGGCTGGTGGGGTGATAAGTGAGGACAAGGGGGACCCTATCATGGTTCTGGCAGGGAGGAGAAGGCGTGAGGGCGGATGCGCAGGAGATGGGCCGGACATGGTTGAGGGTCCTTTCAACCACCGTAGGTGGAAAATCTCGGTTAAGGAAGAAGGAAGACATGTCAGAAGAACTGTTTTTGAAAGTGACATCATCAGAACAGATGCAGAACAGATGCGACGGAGGCGAAGGAACTAGAGAATGGGATGGAGTCCTTACAGGAAGTGGGGTGAGGAGCTGTAGTCGAGGTAGTTGTGGGAGTCGGTAGGCTTGTAATGAATATTAGTGGACAGTCGATCACCAGAAATTGAGATAGAGACATCAAGAAAGGGAAGGGAAGTGTCAGAGATGAACCATGTGAAAATGATGGAGGGGTGGAAATTGGAAGCAAAATTAATAAATTTTTCCAGGTCCAGACGAGAGCATGAAGCAACACCAAAGCAGTCATCGATGTACCAGAGAAAGAGTTGTGGGAGGGGGCCGGAGTAGGACTGGAACAAGGAATGTTCCACATACCCCATAAAGAGACAGGCATAACTGGGGCCACACCTTTTATTTGGAGGAAGTGAGAGGAGTTTAAGGAGAAATTGTTCAGTGAGAGAACAAGTTCAGCCAGACGGAGGAGAGTAGTGGGGGATGGGGATTGTTCGGGTCTCTGTTCAAGGAAGAAGCGGAGAGCCCTCAGACCATCCTGGTGGGAGATGGAGGTGTAGTGGGATTGGACGTCCATGGTGAAGAGGAGGCGGTTGGGGCCAAGGAACTGGAAATTGTTGATATGATGTAGGGGGTCAGAGGAATCGCGGATGTAGGTGGGAAGAGACTGGACAAGGGGAGAGAGAATGGAGTCAAGATAGCAAGAATTGAGTTCCGTGGGCCAGGAACAGGCTGACACGATTGTTCTCTCACTGAACAATTTCTCCTTGAACTCCTCTCACTTCCTCCAAATAAAAGGTGTGGCTATGGGTACCCACATGGGCCCCAGTTATGCCTGTCGCTTTATGGAGTATGTGGAACATTCCTTGTTCCAATGCTACTCCTGCCCCCTCCCACAACTCTTTCTCTGGTACATCGATGACTGCTTTGGTGTTGCTTCATGCTCTCGTCTGGACCTGGAAAAATTTATTAATTTTGCTTCCAATTTCCATCCCTCCGCCATTTTTACATGGTCCATCTCTGACACTTCCCTTCCCTTCCTTGACCTCTGTCTCAATTTCTGGTGATAGACTGTCCACCAATATTCATTACAAGCCTACCGACTCCCACAGTGACCTTGACTACAGCTCCTCACGCCCTTCCTGTAAGGATTCCATCCCATTCTCTCAGTTCCTTCGCCTCCGTCGCATCTGTTCTGATGATGTCACTTTCAAACACAGTTCCTCTGACATGTCTTCCTTCTTCCTTAACCAAGGTTTTCCACCTACGGTGGTTGAAAGGGCCCTCAATCGTGTCCGGCCCATCTCCTGCGCATCCGCCCTCACACCTTCCTCTCCCTCCCAGAACCATGATAGGGTCCCCCTTGTCCTCACTTATCACCCCACCAGCCTCCTCATTCAAAGGATCATCCTCCGCCATTTCCACCAACTCCAGCATGATGCCACCACCAAACACATCTTCCCTTCACCCCCCTGGCGGCATTCTGCAGGGATCGTGTCCTCCGGAACACCCTGGTCCACTCCTCCATCACACCTACACCTCAACTCGCTCCCACGGCACCTTCCCATGCAACTGCAGAAGGCGCAACACCGGCCCCTTTACTTCCCCTCACCTCACTGTCCAAGGGCCTAAACATTCTTTTCAAGTGAAGCAGCATTTCACTTGCACTTCCCTCAATTTAGTCTACTGCATTTGCTGCTCCCAATGCGGTTTCCTCTACATTGGAGAGACCAAACGCAGATTGGGTGACCACTTTGCAGAACACCTTCGGTCTGTGTGCAAGCATGACCCAGACCTCCCTGTCGCTTGCGATTTCAACACACCATCCTGCTCTCAAGCCGACATGTCCGTCCTTGGCCTTCTGCAATGTTCCAGTGAAGCTCAACACAAACTGGAGGAACAGCACCTCATCTTCCATCTAGGTATTTTACAGCCTTCCGGACTGAATATTGAGTTGAAGAACTTCAGATCATGAACTCTCTCCTCCATCCCCACCCCCTTTTTCCAATAATTTATATATATTTTTCTTTTCCCACCTATTTCCATTATTTTTAAATATATTTCCATCCATTGTTTTATCTCTACCTTTTAGCCTATTTCGATCCCTTTCACCCCACCCCACCCCACCCCACCCCCACTAGGGCTATCTGTACCTTGCTCATCCTGCTTTCTACCCTTAATGTCACCATTAGCACATCTCTTAGCTAATATCACCACCGTCAACACCTCTTTGTCCTTTTGTCTATGACATCTTTTGGCAATCTCCACCTATCACTGGCCCTCTATCCAGCTCTATCTGTCCCACCCCCTCTTAAAACAGCTTATATTTCTCTTTTCTATTTTTCCTTAGTTCTGATGAAGAGTCATTCGGACTCGAAACGTTATCTGTATTCCTCTCCGCTGATGCTGCCAGACCTGCTGAGTTTTTCCAGGTATATTTGTTTTTGTATCAATTCCTCATTCTCGTTTCCAGCTGCAGTTATCTGACTCCGCTCATTGCCACTTACTATCACTTGCAGAATGGGTGGGCAATTCACTACAGTCCAAAATATTGTGCTTTGGATTTCGCGAGATTTATTTTCTCCATGAAATAGTATTTGCACAATAAAGATGTTATGCTGCTTGCACATATTACTAAGTAACTCCACGATTGGGCAGCACTTGCTGAACAATCCTGAGTGCACTGATAGCTACACTAACAACCAATCTAAGTTAATCAGTCAAGCTTGTAATGTGGCTCAATTACACTTGTTAGAAGCAAGGCTCAATTACACTTGCTAGAAGCAACATACGTTCAGATATAGGGACCGGACGTGTTCTCTGCAAACAAAAGGAATATGTTCATGTCTTGCACTTTTTTTCAACTATCCAGGAGCCTATAGCTCCCCACCACTTTCTCCATGGCAATGTCTGAGCCAACCAGGGTGGACTAGCTGACCAATCAGCGCCATTTCCTCCTGTAGTATAAATTGCTGTGATCTTTTGAAATTTGGTATTCTTGCATTTGTCCTGATTAGTGTAAGATGAAAAGCTTTGGCAACATGTCTCTTTTCAGCAATACTAGAAGACACTGCAAAAATAACCCTGAGCTCTGATCTTCCTGAATGAACATTTTAAGTGGTTGCTGTGGAACAAATACTGGGAGGAAAGTCATGCAAAATGCCCTAACATTCCAAAAAAGTCAACAACACGTTTGTAGTAAATCAATATTACTTCCATTATGTCACAAGAATGACATATTTGATCCAACTTTGTTATATATTTCAATAAAAGGTGTTATCAAACTCTTTCACAAAGACTGACGCATGACATTTCTGCAGGTAGAAAGCAGGATAAGCAGTTGATTTTGGTGAAGACAATACTAAGGAACAAAAAAAAAATTAGTCAAATACTCTGGCCTGGATTTTATGTTAAGAACACGATCACCGCTAATATGGAGTAAATCAGACAGCAACTTTTGCGGACTGCATATGCGCAGTTAAGAAAAATCAGAAAGTTGCTGTCTGAATTACTGTGCTCCTCCAGAAGCTTTGCTATACTGGTGTCTCACCAAGAGACTTTGCATGAAACACGTGAAGGATATAAAGTTGCTGTACTTGGCCACAGTTACCCAATAAACATGTCAAAAAAAAAAATTAGGGCTTCTCCATTTAAGTGTAAGTGAATTTTTAAAAGCATATTAAGTCTTAATTACTGTCTAATAATCTGTCTGGCACTGAAAATTTAACTGTTATAAGGATGGAGGCTCATTCTTCAGATGTTAATTACTATTGGAGATTTAAATAAAATTTTTCCTTCCTCTTTGTCTCTTATATTTTGCTCTCTCTCGTAATCCCATCTTTCTTTCCCTATTTCACTTTCTGCACATGATTTGGCATTGCATTAACTATTCTAACTTACAGTTTTAGAGCCCAATTTTAGCCAACTGAAAGCCCATTCAGGCTTTATGTACCAGTGAGGATTCTTCAATCTGACTAGTTCAGCAAACACACTGTCCTGTTCACACAGATCCCAGATCCCTTCTAGAAAGTAAAAGTAAAATACTGCACCCAAGAAGAGTCATACTGGACATGAAATATTAACTCGGTTTCTCTCTCCACAGATGCTGCCGGTCCAGCTGAGTTTTTCCAGCATTTTGTTTTTATTCCCTTCTGGAAAGTTGCCGGCTATTTAGGAATTCTAAACACTAAAAGGCACGTGTAAAAAGCACAGAAAATCTCTGGGCAAGTGTAAAGCTAACTAATGAACGGCAAGCACTGTTTGGTCGCTGCTAACCACAGAATCCAACATGTAATTGAGCAGGACAATAAGTGAAACTTAAAATGGACAGGTGCAATTACTGTCACAAGAAGAAAATTGGACAATACAATGAATGCTATTGAATTCTAGAGCGATGTTGAAAGAGATGGAGGCATTTCTTGAGTTCATGCTCAACTCACCAATTATATATTGCTGAAAAAAGAGACATGTCTAAGCTTTTCGTCTTGCACTCATCAGGGCATTCGCAAGAATACCAATATTAGGGAGAAAATAATTTATACTGTATGTGAAGAGGGTGCTGATTGGTTTATACATCACTATCCCTAGCTACAGACTACAACTGTAAAAGCGCATGTCACCACAGCCCTGAGTGAAAAGCACCACACATTTTGTTTAAGAATAAATAAGAGATCTCCCTTTTAAGACGGAGATGAGGGGAGATATTTTCTCTCAGTGGGTTGTAAGTATGTGAAATTCTCTTTCTCAGAAATCAGAGGAGGCTGGGTCATTGAATATATTCAAGGGTGAGTGCAATAGATTTTTTGATAGACAAGGGAGTCGAGGGTTATGGGGGACAGAGGAAAGTGGAATCGAGACCACAATCAGATCGGCCATGATCTTATTGAACGGTGGAGCAGGCTCAAAGCGTTGAATGGCCTACCCCTGTTCCTAAGTCCTGTGTCCTGTGTCCCTAAGCACACTACCACAGGGTTCTCCAGGAAGGATGGTGCAAGGAGCCCCCAATGCCTTTCTCGTCCATGTTTATCTTGTGAAGACAATATCTCCCAAACTACAGAACTGCAAAAACTGTCCAAGACCCCTACCCTAGTTAATACCATCCTGATGGGTTGAGTGATCAAATCCTCCCCTATAGTGAATCACTGAAATTATATTTCAGTCCTGTCAACATTTGGGGATTCCGGTCAGGTTATAAATGACACTGTAAGCAACAAAATGAAGATGCCACCCAGCCACTGGGACAGGGTCAGAGATCAGGCCTAGGCCCCAAAACTACAGCCCAGCCCCCAGACACCAGATCCAGACTTCCAGACACCGGATCCCAGACCCCCAGACACCGGATCCCAGACCGCCAGACACCGGATCCCAGACCACCAGGCACCGGATCCCAGACCACCAGACACCGGATCTGAGACACCAGATCACAGTCCACAGACACTGGATCCCAGACCCCCAGAGACTGGATCCCAGGCCCCAGACACCCGATCAAAGTCCCCAGACACTGGATCTGAGACACCGGCTCACAGTCCTCAGACACTGGATCTCAGACACCAGATCCCAGATAACTTTCCCCAGACACTGGATCTGAGACACCAGATCACAATCCCCAGACACTGGATACCAGACCCCCAGACACCAGATCCCAGTCCATGGACTGGATCCCAGACACCAGATCCCAGGCCCCAGACACTGGATCTGAGACACCGGATCCCAGCCACTGGATCCCCCCCCCCCCCAGACACTGGATCCCAGTCCCCATACACCGGATCCCAGACCTGACACCAGATCCCGGTCCCCAGACACCGGATCCCAGACCTGACACCAGATCCCAGTCCCCAGACGCTGGATCCCAGACACCGGTCCCCGGGCCCTATTTACCTCCTCGGCGACATTAGTGTTGAGCACCAGGACCAAGTTGCCGGGGTCACTGTACAGCTTCAGGAAGTTAAAGAGAATCCTGTCCACCCCCATCCCCTTCGCCGTGATGACCAGCCCATCCTCGTGGAATAAATCCAGGAAGATCTGGCTCTCGTGTTCCAGGAGAGGAGTCATTTCCCCCCGCCGGCCGCCGCCGCCTGTCTGTCCGTCTGTCTGTCGCCCCAGAGACCGGGTGGCCGCCGGAACCGGCGCCGGCGCTTCCTCCGCGCGCTTCACACGCTGACCTCCGGCGCCAGCGCCAACTAGAGGGCGAAGAGCGCAGAGCCGCCTCCTCACCTTCAGGGATCGCTGCCCTGCACTGTGCACAGAAAGCAACCCTGGTGAAGGGCCATGTCACTCTGTTCCTCTCCACAGAAGCTGCTTCGCCTGCTGAGCATTTCCAGCATTTTCTGTTTTTTGTTTTATATTATTATTACATTTTTTTTTTAAAAAAGCCTTGCATTTATATCAGGGGGACCAACCCTCGGGGAATAAATAAATAAAGGGGCACTTTGGCACCTGAGAGGGGGGTTGGAGTGAGGGTTGCTGATGAACCTGCCAGAGCAGGGAGGTGGGTCCTGGCACGTCTGTGGTAGCAGGCCACTGCCAAGGGGAGTACAGTGAGCACACATAGGTACATACTGCACATGCACAAAATTCAATCATCGCGAATACCGAACAAACAATTCTGCCTCAGATGCAGAATCACAGATTTGTTACAGCGCAGAAGGAGGCCATTCGGTCCATCATGTCTACACCGGCTCGCCGAATGAGCGTTATGACTCAGTGCCGTTCTCCTGCATTTTCCCTGTAACCCTGCACATTGTTTCTATTTAAATAATCATCTAACGTCCTCTTGAATGCCTCAGTTGAACTGCCTTCAGCACACTTCCAGGCAGTGTGGTTTCCACATTACATTTGCTTCTTTTGCAAATCACTTTAAATCTGTGCCCTCTTGTTTTCGGTCCTTTTACGAGCAGGAACAGCTTCTCCCTATCTACTCTGTCCAGTCCCCTCATGATTTTGAACACCTCTATCAAATCTCCTCTCAGCCTTCTCCTCTGCTTCATTCTATCTTCATAACTGAAGTTTCTCATTCCAGGAACCATTTTTGTAACCCTCTTCCACACTCTCTCCAATACGTTCACATCCTTCCTAAAGTGTGGTGCACAGAACTGTACACAATACTCCAGCTGAGGTCTCACTAGTGTCCTATACAAGTTCAGCATAACCTCCTTGCTCTTGTTCTTTATGCCCCCATCAACGAAGCCTGTTTGCTTTATTAACCACTCTCTCAACCTGTCCTGCCACCTTTAATGACTTATGCACATATACACCCAGGTCTCTCTGCTCTTGGACACCCTTTAGAGCTGTACCCCTTATTTTATATTCTTCATGTTCTTCCATGGAACTCTCCATGTTCTTCCTATCAAAATGAATCACCTCTCACTTCTCTGCATTGAACTTCATCTGCAACCTATCTGCCCACTCCACCAACTTGTCTATGTCGTTTTGAAGTTCTACACTGTCCTCCTCATAGTTTACAATGCTTCCAAGTTTTGTATCATCTGAAAACTTTGAAATTGTCTCCTGCAAGATCTCGATGATTAACATATATCAGGAAAAGCAAGTGTCCCAATACTGATCCTTGGGGAACTCCACTACAAACCTTCCTCCAGCCTGAAAAATATCCATTGACCATTACTCTCTGCTTCCTATTACACAGCCAATTTTGTATCCACATTGCTACTGTCCCTTTTATTCCATGAAAACCCAGGACCACAGGACAAAGTGCCTCAAATATGAATGGTCCCGGGAAATCCAGGACAGTTGGTCATCCTGTGACTAACTTTCATGAAATAAAATAAGGGACAGTTTGAACCATAGGACCAGAGAAGGTGGGGGTGTGGGTGGGGGTTGAGGTAGGTACTAGTAGGCAGTTGAGCATACATTCTTCTTAGGCAGTTCCTCAGGGTTGAGGATGACTTGCTTCCACACTAAAAATGAGTGAAGAGTCCAATGCGCGACCTGCGGTCTCTGTCACAGGCGGGGCAGACGGTGGTAGGGGGAAGCGGGTGGGTGGGGTGCCCGGGTTCCCACTCGCTTCTTTTGCTGTCGATCCTTGTCTTCAGCTAGACCTTGGCGATGAGACTCGAGGAGTTCAGCTCCTTCCCGGATGGTTTCCCTCCACTTTGGGCCAGGGATTCCCAGATGTCGGTGGAGATGTTGCTTTTTTTCAAAGAGGCTTTGAGGGTGTCCCTGAAGCGTTTGCTCTGCCCTCCTGAGGCTTGCTTGCCGTGTCGAAGCTCTGAGTAGAGCGCTTGTTTCGGGAGTCCAGTGTCAGGCATGTGGACGGTGTGGCCCACCCAGCGGAGCTGGTCGAGCGTGGTCAATGCTTTGATGCTGGGGATGTTGCCATGAGCAAGAAAACTGACGTTGGTGCACCCATCCTGCCAATGGATCTGCAGGATTTTGCGAAGGCAGCGCTGGTGATACTTCTCTGGAGTTTTGAGGTGCCTGCTGTACATAGTCCGCATCTCTGAGCCATATAGAAGGGCATGTGTCACTACTGTTCTGTAGACTGTGAGCATAGTGCTGGGTTTGAGATCCTGGTCTTCAAGCTCTCTCTTCCTCAGGCAGCCGAAGTCTGCGCTGGCACACTGAAGGCTATTGGTCGATGTTTGCCCTTGTTGACACTAGGCTTCCAAAGTATGGAAAATGGTTCCCGTTGTCCAAGGCCATGTTGTGGATTTTGATGACCGGGGCCAGTGCAGTGTGGAGGGGGCAGGTTGGTAGAGGACCTTTGCCTTACGGATGTTTAGTGTAAGCCCCATGCTATTGTGTGCCTCGATGAAGATGTTGATGCTGGCTTGGTGGTCAGCCTCCGATGGTGCGCAGACATGATCATCGTCTGCATACTGTAGTTCAATGACATAGGATGGGATGACCTTAGATCTGGCCTGCAGGCGGTGGAGCTTGAACAGGCTCCCAGTTGTTCTGTAGTTTAGCTCCACTCCAGCGAGGAGCTTGCTGAGGATGAGATGGAGCATTGCGGCAAGGAAGATCGGAAAGAGGGTCAGTGCGATGACACAGCCTTGCTTGACCCTGGCCCGAAAGTGGATCGGGCATGTGGTGGATCCATTGGTCAGGATCACACCTTGCATGTCATCGTGGAGCAGGGGGAAGATACTGTCAAACCTTTGGGGGCAGCCAAAATGGAAGAGGGCGCTCCATAATCCTTCGCAGTTGACGGTGTGGGGGAGGGCTGGTTCTGGTGACCACAAAGTGTGGGGGGCTGGATGCGGTGGTAGATGGTGAGCATGAGAGCGGAGAGGGAATGGTGGGGGGGGGAGGCGGGGGGTGGGTTCTAGTGAACATAAGAGCAGGAGGATTGCTGATGAGCTTGAGAGTGGAGTGGGGCAAATGGTTTTAAGACAAACAAAACTTGCAACTTATCTCCTGAGTCACAACATTATCATCTCCCTGCTGGCCTTCTCACAGACCTGAGGTCCCACTCAAATCACACTCCTAGGCTCAATTTCCCACATTAAAATAAAAGCAAAATGCTGCAGATGCTGGAAACATTAAATAAAAACAGAAACTTCTGGAAAAGCTCAGCTGGCCTAACAGCATCTGTGGAGAGAGAAACAGAATTAACGTTTCGAGTCCGCACGACTCTTGTTCAGAGCTGAAGAGAAGTGGAAAAGTGATGGAATTTATACTGTTTAAGAGGGGGTGGGGCAGGTGAAGCTGAATAGAAGGCCAGCGATAGGTGGCAGCTAAGGCGAGACTGACAAAGATGTCATGGACACAAGACAAAGGGGCAGTTAATGGTAGTGGTGAAGACTAAAAATGGTGCTGATAGTAGCACAAAGGTAAGAAAGCAGAATGTGTTAACAGCAGAATAAGCATCAGCACTCTGTGAAAAAGCAACATGGAACAAGTGACAGATGGTCCTTTTGGGGGGATGGTGGAAGGAGGGGGCGGTGGTTGAGAAAAAAGGATAAAAAGGGGGAGAAAAGGGGATTAAAAAGGGATAAAACAATGAATGAGTGAATAAAAATGAAAGTAAATAAATAAAAAGTAAATTTTTTAAAAACGTGATTAGAAAAGGGGTGGGGATGGAGGAGAGAGTTCATGATCTAAGGTTGTTGAACTCAATATTCAGTCCGGAAGGCTGTAAAGTGCCTAGTCGGAAGATGAGGTGCTGTTCCTCCAGTTTGCGTTGAGCTTCACTGGAACATTGCAGCAAGCCAAGGACGGACATGTGGGCATGAGAGCAGTGTGGAGTGTTGAAATGGCAAGCTACAGGGATGTCTGTGTCATGCTTGCGGACAGACCGAAGGTGTTCTGCAAAGCGGTCACCCAGTCTGCATTTGGTCTCTCCAATGTAGAGGAAACCGCATTGGGAGCAACGAATGCAGCAGACCAAATTGAAGGAGGTGCTATTGAAGTGTTAGATAGATACTTGATAAACAAAGGGGTGAAAGGTTATCTGGGGTAGGCAGGAGTGTGGAGAGGAGGTTATAATCAGATCAGCCATGATCATATTGAATGGCGGAGCAGCATTGAGGAGCCAAATGGCCTACTCCAGCTCCTAATTTGTATGTTCGGTTGTATGTATGTATGTTAAGAAGGCATACAGGATCATTTCTTCCATTGGCTGAGGCTTGGAATATCAGACCATGGAGATTATACTAGAAATCTATAAAACATTAGTTATACTGCAACTGGAGTATTGGGCCAAATTGTCCATGGAGTGGCAATCGCTGTCGGATTGCCACTCCACCCCTTTCTACTTACCTTAGTCTAGAGCTGCACGTTTCTTGCCCAGACCTCCAACCAGGCCCTGCTGAGAAATGTGCAGTGTAGCTGCTCCTGGAGTCCCTGCTCCTGGAGTCTGTGCTCCTGGAGTCCATTCAGTGCAGTGCAGGATCGTCAGGGGGGAATCAAAGCCACGTCCCCTTTTTAGTGCACGAGCTGCTGTAAAGCGATAAGTTTAAATGTCCCAGCCGCTTTAACAGGGGAGAAGGTAAGTGTGTAAAGTAAGTGGGTAGGATGGGTCGGAGGATGGGGTTGGGGGGTGAAGTGGGGTTGGGCAGCCAAGAGGGGGTAGTTGGTGGATGGGGCAGGTCGGGAGGGTGGTTGGGTGGTCAGGGTGAGTAGTTTGGGGGGGTGTCAGGAGGCTAGTCAGGCGGTTGGGGTGTAGTTGGGTGGTCAGGCGGGTTGTTGAAGGATGGGGTCTAGTTGGGGTCGTTGACAGTCGGGTGGTCAGGGGGTAGTCATGGGATGGAGTGGGAGTCAGATGGTGCAGGGTAGTTGGGTGGTCAGGGGAGGGCAGTCGGGAGTGGGAGGGCGGTGTCAGGTGGTGCAGGGGTGTATTCGGGAGGTCCAGCGGGGGATCAGTAGAATAGTGACCCAGGAGTTAGAAGTGGATTTAATCATAATTTTTCCTGGGTAACTATTCTGCTAAGAGAGTCAGAACCATCCGATGTCTCCGACTTTAACTTCTGCTGTGCCCAAACTCTTTCTATGTTTCCGTGTTTGTAAGTAGAATCAAGGTATCAAGAGCACTCAGTGAACAAAATAGAAAGCAATCGTGTAAACCTTCTGAGCTTTTCACGAATTAATCAGGAGACGATCATGTTCATCAGGCGGAAAATCAGATAAATTGCTCGTAGGAAACCGAGCATGACATTCTGCAATTCACACCTAATTGTAATTGTCAGCACTTTCCTTTGAAAATAATTAGGCAGCAGGCAGCAGAATTAACTCACAATTTATTTGCTAAGATTGGTGGTTCATTCTTTTTGGCATCCTTCCGAAACATTGGGCAGAATTTTATGGCCCGTTGCGATGGGGGCAAAGTCATAAAATACAGCGAGCCATTCAACAGCCTATTGACTTTAGCGGGACTGTAAAATCCTGCTGGCATAAAATTCCGCCCGTTGAACCCAAAATGCCAGAAGTTGTGAGACGGCATGTGCCTCAAACACCCACAAGGGTCAACTGGTGGAGTTCTGCAGCCAACCCGTTACTGTTATCATTCTTGATGGACAGCAGTACTATATAAGACTAGTTTTCTTAGTGGCTTCATCTGGTTCGGCACTGACTCTCTTTTGCAAATTTTTCTCCATGCTGCTATCGTACATTTTCTGCAACTCAAATGAAGGTGTCTACCTGAATGCCAGAGCTGACAGTTGGTTGTTCACCTTGGCAAGATTATGCACCAAGTCTTACTCTGTGAGTTACTGTTTGCTGATAATGCCGTCCTGGGTATCCTGTACTGAAGTTCACTTGCAACAGCTTGTGGATAGATTCCCCTGGGCCTGCAAGGAGTTTGGACTGACTATCAGAGTCAGGAAGACCAAATTTATGAGCCAGTTATAGGTAGAGACTCCACCCTCCATGAACGTCAACAACCTCACTCTGGAGATCGTCAACAGCTTCACACACCTTGGATCAACAGTGACCAGCAACCTGGATCTTGATGCTGAAATCAGCACCAGGATTGCCAAGGCCGAGGGTATCGTGTCAAAGTTGAGAAGGTGTGCGTGGACCAACAGCAAACTATCTGAAAATACAAATCGCCGAGTGTACCAACATTTTATTCTCAGCACCTTCTTTTACAGTAGTGAGCCACGGACATCTTATGGAAGCCAAGAAAAGAGGATGACCACTTCCGCTGGTTCATTATACAGCTCTTGGCAAGACAAAGTGCCGAACTTGGAAGCACACCAGCAGGCCGGGATCTCCAGCATGTTTGCCCTCTTGAATCAGCGGCCAATCCGTTGGCTGGGTCACGTGAGCTAAGTGGATGATGGCCACATCCCCAAAGACGATGGCGAATTTGCTATCAGCACGAGATCAATAGGTTGCTCATGTCTGTGATACAAGGATATCTGCAAGTGAGACTTCAAGTTGACCAGAATCGGAGTTGATTGTCATGACACAGCAGTTGGTAAAGACTGAGTTGTTTAAATCCCAGAGGGAAACTTGAACAACTGTCATAACCCATATTTTCAATTGGTATGTTTGAGATGCAGCTCTGAATTCAGCAATAAGACAACTGAGCCTCGAGCTTCTTTATATAAAACTAAGTTAAATGTTTATTAATTTGACAACAAATTAAACACACTCACGTCTACAAATTACTACCATAATAACTTTTAAACAGACCTCCAAATTAACCACCCCCAGGTAAATCTTCGGATGCCTTCATCATCTTAGTGGCTACACCTGATTTGCTGCATAATTTCATTTTAATATAATTATTTTCTGAATAAGACGAGAAAAAAGTTAAGAAATGGCTGGGATGAGTTTCAAGAATTATAGCTGCAAGCCACTGGATAAAGGAAGAGCTTCTCTTTCATATGTTAACCATAGAGTTTAGGAAAAGAGAAAGACAGTGGATCTGTATTGTGAATGGAGGCCAGGAATGTTATGTGGCACAGACCAATTTCCCTTCAAGTAAAGTAGATTATTTTTCTAAAGTCGGTACAGAAATATACCTTTCTATTGTGACTAGGTAAGGTTAAGCAAGCTGGACTAAATTTTAAACAGGATGGACAGAGCAAACCATTTGCCCATTTACCCAATTTCATCCCATTGATTCAACGGGTTAAAGGTGGGTTGGTTCTGTAATGGGTGGGTGACATAACAGCAATTAGGGATTGGCAATAAATGCTGATCTTGCCAGTGACACTCAGCTCCCAAGAATGAATAAAAAAAAAATGCCCATATCGCCAATACGTTGAAGGTTCACCTAATCCCAAAATAACCATTTCAAAAGCAAACAAACAGGTGTGGTACTGTATTGACTTGAGAAGGCACAATTACTTGTTTCCACATTTTCCCCTTAATCATTGTTCTTTTGAAGACTGGGTATAAAAAAGCACCAACCCTCTGGGGTTGGCAGCCCCTGTTTCGTTTTGTTGCCAGGCTTCCCAAGCTTGGTGAAACTTAGCAAACGTCAGTTTGGTTCAGATCGGGCTGCCAATTGCACTGTGGGGGCCTGGTTTAAATGTGAGAATGGTGTGTCATCCTTCCGCCTTTCCATCTCCAAGGCAGGGCGCTGGGATTAAAAAGTGGCAGGCCAGGATGAAGAGACAGGGACAATGCAGCTCAGAGCCTCATTTCCTTTCTCATAGTTGCTGACACCCAGGGTGGAATCATCCCAGGTTTGCACTCAGTACGGTAGCGAGCTGGAAAAAGGATGTTTTTACCTTTAGGCCGCAATGGCAGCTTTTCACGCCGTGTCGCCCCATTCCTGTCTCACTAATAATTCATTCCCGGGAAACGCCCCTGGTCACTGGTGGGGCTGCCTCTCATTTGCCCGCCCCACCATCACTTCAGGCCTTCAGTAAACCAAACGACATACTTAAAGGCTGCCCCAGCACAGAGCCAGCACTCTTCAAGGGATAGGAAGCTGCTGGGAACTGATGGCTACCAAAGGAGGAAACATGCTGCCCCCAGATTTAGCAACACCTCCCTCGAGTGCCTACTGGACGCAGTGGAGGCCGCAATGTCCTATACCCCCTCTCTGGGCAAAGACCAGCAAGCAATGTCACCAATCCAGCATGGGAGGCAGCCACAGCGGTGGTCAGCGCCAATGCCCTGTAAATGAGGACAACATCCAGTGCAGGAAGAGGGTGAATACTCTCATTTGTTCCACCAGGGTAAGTCACTCTTCACATCACTCTCAACTCACACACTCACAAACCTATCACACGTCGAGATCCCTCTCGAGGGACATCACCACTAACTCTCACATACGCCCTCACATCTCCGTCAGGCTCATATCCTCTGGAGCTCGCATCTTCATCTCGTCCATGGCTCCGCTCACCATGCCAACATTCCATGCAGAGCCATGCGTCCTGCTCACACTCTCTCCATCTGTTTCCATGCAGGAGAAGCCTGCTCACAACAGCAGGGAGAGGTCCCAGCCCAGGGGTGGAGTGGCCCACATTTTACCCATCACCACTTTGAGGAGCCTGGCTGGTGAGGATGTGGACCCCGCCTGTGGCAATGGGGAGGGCAGTGGCGAAAACCCACGTGAGGATCCTGCACCACATCATCCCTCTCTCAATGCAACTGTGAGTGCTCTCTCTCCTGCTTTTGAGTCTGTTGCCATGCGCTAATCTGCTCAAACTTGGTTCACAGGGAGATCAGCCAACGGCCATTACCTCAGCTCCATCCACGTCCTCACCTCCAGCCAAGAGGACACCTCTGGATTCGGCCTTCCAACTCATCACGGAGTCAGCAGAACCCTCAACAGAGTGTCACACGAGTAGGAGAAATGTGCCTACCTGCTTTCTGATGAAGCGGTGCCCGCCTGCGCGTGTATGGAGGTCTCCTTGGAGAGGATGGCAGATGCAATGGAGACCCTGGTCCAGCAGAATGCAGAGGTGCCCACAGACCCGCACTCCATTGCGGTAGCCATGGGCTAGTTCCTGCAGTGGCAACGCGAGAGGAAAATGGGGCACCTGAACATCCCTCCACATGCTCCTTCCCCTCAAGGAGTCAGTCCAGTGGCCTTGGCTTTCCCCTCCCTCCAAGCCCCCTTTCCCTGTGACTCCCTCATCCTCTGTAACTAGGGGGAGCAGTTATTTTTTTTATTCGTTCAAGGGATGTGGGCAATGCTGGCCAGGTCAGCATTTATTACCCATCCATTGTTCAGAGGGCATTTAAGAGGCAACCACATTCCTGTGGGTCTGGAGTCACATGTAGGCCAGACCAGGTAAGGACAGCAGATTTCCTTCTCTAAAGAACATTAGTGAACCAGATGGGTTTTTACAACAATCGACAACATTAGTCTTTAATTCCAGATTTTTATTGAATTCAAATTCCACCATCTGCTGGGGCAGAATTCGAACCCAGATCCCCGGACCCCAGACCCCCCTGGGTCTCTGGTTTACAGTCCAGCAACAATACCACTGCACCATCGCCTCCCCCTGTCCTTCTGGACCAACCAGAACTCTTTCCAGGATTCCCTATCTTCCCAAGAATCCCACCCCCAGTGACACTGACCTCCCCAACCTCCTCCTTCCTGCTTCCAGGGTCCGTGTCTGCCTCCGAGTCCCCACCAACCACCCTCATCATCCCTTACACTGCGAATGTAGCACCCTCATCCTCCCACCTACCGGCTCAGTCTGCCCTCTCTCATACTCACCATTCCCTCCTACCATGCCTACCTTCAGTTTGCTCCCTCCATAGATCCCTCTCTTGCATGATCACCTGGCCATCCCATTGGTGGATTTGTTGATTATATAAGAACGTAAGAAATAGGAGCAGGAATAGACCACACGGCCTGTTGAACCTGCTCCACCGTTCAATAAGATCATGGCTGATCTTGGGCTTCAATTCCACTTTCCTGCCCGCTCCCCAAATCCCTTGATTCCCTGAGAGAACAAAGATCTGTCTATCCCAGCCTGAAATGTACTCAACGATGGAGCATTCACAATCCCCGGGGTAGAGAATTGAAAAGATTAAGTGAAGAAATTTGTCCTCATCTCAGTGCTGAATGATCGGCCCCTTATCCTGAGTGTGCCCCTGTGTTTTAGATTCTCCGATCAGCGGAAACAACCTCTCAGCTTCTAAAATCTGATATAAGAACATAGGAAACAGGAACAGGTGTAGGCTTTTCGCCCCATCGAGCCTGCTCCACCATTCGATAAGATTATGGATGATCTGACTGTGGCCTTAACACCACTTTCCTGCTATACAGTGCTTAAAATTAAGCTGAATGCATCATTTTGTACGTAACAGCCCAATGCTTTCTAGGGAAACGTGCCCCTGTACCTCTCCCCTCAAGATTTGCACTCTCAATTTTGTACCTTCAACTTTTGGATTTAACAAATCAGGTTTTCATTTACTCACATTTTCTTTCCTCCTAAGAGAGGACTGTTTGTAATCCTACAGCTTACATTTCCCTGTACTGAAGTGTTCACATTTCATAGGCTTAGAATCAGCAAAATTCTTAACCTGACAGTTTTTTGTGTGTGTAACTATTTTATTTGATACTGTTCGTTAAAGCAAGCTACTTTTCTAGGTTGTCATAAATGAGACAATACTTCTACGTTAGCAAGAATTTAAGACAATACAAATAAATGTAGGTACTAGGATCAAGAAAATCTAGCGTTACAATTCCTCATTTCTGTTGCGTTGTGTGGCTGGGGTCTAGATGGAGTTTTGGGGATTGTCCATTCCCCCAAAGTATGCTGCTCGAGTCAGTAGTTTCTCAAAACCATTACTCTATACTTACAGCAAGTATTTACACATTTGGACCTCTAAAAGAGGTTGGAGCTTCTCCTCCTTCCAGATCTCTCTTACTTCTCAGTCATGTGATCTGACATCATTATTACATCAGCATCATGTCTGCTTCTTATGTTGGCCTTTCGCTCTACAATTTCTTCATCAAAATCAGTTAAAAATGATGAAAGGCCGAGGTCTCAGAACAGATACCTGGGGAAGACCACTTCCCACAAATCATAGAATGTTCCCTTTGTCCCTATTCTCTGTCGCTCCTCTCCCAACCCATGTTACAGTGTTGCCTCTGATGCTCTGTGCTTTTATTTTTGATTGTAATCTATTGTATAGAAAGGCTCATGAAAGTCCATATGACCAATATCCATGAACATTCCTCGATTGATCATGTTGGTGGTGCTGCTGGTATTTTGTTCTTCCTCCACTGTGAGAATGGATACAAAGTATTCATTTAAGAAGTCTGCAGTTTCCCCATTATCCAATCTAGTCTTGCCAAAACCTGTCTCGATTCCACTTTACCACTCTCTTATTCTTAACAAATAACTTTATGGTGTTAGCTTTATTATCTCCTGCAAGTTTTTTCATATTTCCATTTTATGACACATTACATTTTTAGTGATACTGTGTGCTGCTACTTTGTTAGTTGACTGTGGTTGCTTAATAACACAAGTAGAGTTTTAGCCTTTAAAGCACATGTGTTGCTATTATTACCAATGTATGGATATTTTTAACTGAAAGGCCACTTTTTTGGATTTTGTTGAGTCCAATTTTTCATCCATTTGTGCTCGATTTTTAAAAAAATTGCCTCTCTTTCAAAATCACAATATTATCAGGCAGCTCACCTCCTGACTCCCCAAAGTCTGTCCACCATCTACAAGGCACAAGTCAGGAGTGTGATGGAATACTCCCCACTTGCCTGGATGAGTGCATCTCCAACAACACTCAAGAAGCTCGACACCGTCCAGGACAAAGCCGCTTGATTAGCACCCCATCCACAAATATTCACTCCCTCCACCACCGATGCACAGTGGCAGCAGCGTGTACCATCTACAAGATGCACTGCAGGAACTCACCAAGCCTCCTTAGACAGCACCTTCCAAACCCACAACCGCTACCATCTAGAAAGACAAGGGCAGCAGACATAATGGGAACAGTTATTCAAAGAGTTTAATTAGATGTTAGAATTGACCTATCCTTTATAAATCTTTGCTGACTCGTTTCATAAGCTCACACTTCTTTGTGCTCAATCACTCTGTCCCTGATGGTATATTCCAGTAATTTACTCAAAACTAATGTTAAACTTACAGTTCTGTAGTTATCTGGTTTCTCTCTCCTGCCCTTTCTAAATAATGGAGTGATTTTTACAAGTTTCCAATCCATAGGTGCTTAAAAGGCTAAAAATCTACTTGTGTTATTAAGCAACCACAGTCAACTAACAAGGTAGCAGCACACAGTATCAATAAAAATGTAATAAGTGTCATAAAAATTCCTGAATCTAGGGAGCTTTGGGAAATTACAACTGATATAAGAACAAAAGATATAGAAGCACAGCTAGGCCATTGGGCCCTTTGAGTTTGTTCCATCATTCAACACGTTCATGGTTCATGCTCAACCTCAATTCTACCTTCCTCCACTCTCTCTCTATGTCCTTCAATCCCCCTAGTGTCCAAAAATCTATCGATATGTATCTTGACTGTGTTTAGTGACTGAGCATTAACAGCCCTCTGGGCTAGAGAATTCCAAAGATCCACAACTCTTTGAGTGAAGAGATTGTTCCTTATCTAAGTCCTAAATGGCCGACCTCTTATTCTGATACTGTAACTACTAGTTCTAGACTCCCCAGCCTGGGCAAACATCTATAATTTATTCCCTGGTATTTTGTTCTTCCTCCACTGTGAGAATGGATACAAAGTACTCATTTAAGAAGTCTGCAGTTTCCCTATTATCCAATCTAGTCTTGCCAAAACCTGTTTTGATTCCACTTTACCACTCTCTTATTCTTAACAAACAGAAAACTTTTGCTGTTAACTTTAATATCTCCTGCAAGTTTTTTCATGTATCCTTTTTATGACACTTATTACATTTTTATTGATACTGTGTGCTGCTACCTTGTTAGTTGACTGTGGTTGCTTAATAACACAAATAGAGTTTTAGCCTTTTAAGCACCTATGATGATTTAATTACAAATGTAAGGATATTTTTAATTGAAAGGTTCCTTTTTTGGATTTTGTTGGGTCCACTTATTCATTTGCGCTTGTCTTTTTTTTAATTGTCTCTCTGTCAAAATTGCAATACATCAGGCAGCTCACATCTTGACTCCCCAAAGCCTGTCCACCATCTACAAGGCACACGTCTGGAGTGTGATGGAATACGCCCCTGGATGAGTGCAGCTGCCTGGATGAGTGCAGCTCCCACAATACTGAAGAAGCTGGACACCGTCCAGGACAAAGCAGCCCGTTTGATTGGCACCACATCCACAAACATTCACTCCCTCCACCACTGATGGACAGTAGCAGCAGTGTGTACCATCTACAAGATGCACTGCAGGAATTCACCAAGACTCCTTTGACAGCACCTTCCAAACTCACGACCACTACCACCTAGAAGGACAAGGGCAGCAGATAGATGGGAACACCAATACCTGGAAGTTCCCCTCCAAGTCACTCACCATCCTGGCTTGGAAATATATCGCTGTTCCTTTACTCTCACTGGGTTGAAATCCTGGAACTCCCTCCCTAACAGTACCGTGGGTGCACCTACACTGCATGGACTGCAGCGGTTCAAGAAGGCAGCTCACCACCACCTTCTCAAGGGCAACTAGGGATGGGCAATAAATGCTGGCCCAGCCAGCGAAGCCCACATCCTGTGAATGAATAATTTTAAGAAAAGTCCTCACCCCTTGGAAGAGACCGTGCTTGGTATTATTGGAGGAGTCATTAATGGGCCCATCACAACCCGGCACCACTGAAGCCTCCAGGATGACGTTATGCTTTTGCCTTCTGAAATCCCACTTCACCTGCATCCCATAATCTGGTACAAGTTGCCCATGGTGCAACCGTGCACTTCTTCCTTTCCACCCAGACCTCACTTATCCCAACCCTCCCCTTGTGGATTTAAGCTTTCAGATACCCTGGAGCCGCTGCCCACGATCAGCCAATGGTACCTGAGGGTGGAAGCCCGGTGAAAGAGCAGGTCTTTGAAGAAGAAACACTGTCACTTGACCTGACCCCGCATCGCCACCGGTTCAGATACCAGCAACGCACATACCTTATAGGGTAAGTGGGATCAGCATGTGGTGAGTTACTGGACATGAGTGGCCTATAGTGGGCTCTTGGGGGGAAGATAATGCATGTGTCAGCTCCCTGGTGGATGAAGTTGCAGATGGGTTCTGCTGTAAAGGACTCAGGTTGGGACTTCAATAGGGCGGTGTATAGGAAAGGCTGTTGGGCTTGCATGCTGAAATGCTATGTGAATTGCAGGCCTGCCAGAGAGCTTGTTGTCACTGTCAAGACGGTGTCTGGTTCCAACTTGGCACAGGGCTTCATGCAGAGCTTGGAGCCCATCCACAACCAACGTGTTGGCCAGCTCCGTGAGAACACTTGCAGACCGACCCGTAGGACGGCGTCTGTTGACTGGCACCGTGTGTGTTGCTACTACTACTGAGATGGCCGCTGACATTAATAGATGGCAGCCAAGATTGCTCTGCACATGTATGGTGGTTTGTGCGTTCGTGGGCATTCGCCAATGTCACTTCAAAGCGTGCGGGTTGGAAAACTGGCAGTATCAATCTGCGCATACGCAGATGACATCAGAGCGCATCATCAGCAATGCGTGATGTCTGATTGGGTTATCCGTTACATGACTCAAAATTGGCCATGTGGTCTAGTGAATAAGGCATTTGACTTTGGTATAAACCACGATGTTATCAGAGGTCGCAGGTTTAAGTTCTACCGCAGTCATTTTACACAGAGACTGGTTCAACGTCATGAAACCGAACCACGTTCCCACTCATGAGCTGAAAGTTCTGATTTTCCATCCAAACATTGCAGGGGTCTTTAGTAAAACTGTACCTTCTTGCTGTTTTGTGTATTTATTTCTCACTCATCTTTGTATTTTGTTTAGTTTCTAAAAAATAAACCAAATCTAACTAATCCCAATAAATTATTGATCGGGAGGGTGTCAGTCATGCCCCAATCGGTCACAATCTTGCCACAGCCACAAGGTTATGGGGTCTTGTGTTAACACGCTGGCCGGAATTTTCCAGCCCCCTTGGGGCAGGCTCCCCCCACAATGGGGCCGGTGAGCCATTAAAATCTCTGTTCACATCGGCAGGGCTGGAAAATTCCGGCCACAGTGTTATTTGCGTCTCTTGACCGTAAACAATGGAGCAGCGCCATCTTTCTCACTGGCAGCTACATGAACTGTCAACGGCAGTGACCTTTCAATCGAACACAAACGCACTGCATTTGCGCTTGTACGAGCAGTGCGCCACCTAGCGGTTGCGTTGCATTTGGCGTCAGAGGCAGCCAACGTTAGCCAACATCTCATCTTCCTTCGCAGCTCAGGCAGCATGTAGATGAGAAATAGGAGGAGGCCAAGAATAGATCCTGGAGGTAGTGGTGCGGGAAGTTAAGCATCGCAGGTGACATCCTGGCTACGATGAGAGAAAAATGGAATCAGGTGAGAGCATTCCCAGGTGGAAGATGGTGGAGAGGCATTGGAGGGGAATGGTGTGGCCAACCACATCCATAGGTTGGGAAGGATGAGCAGGGAATGTCAACCTCTGTCACAGTCACACAGGATATCATTTATGACTTTAATAGGATCCGATTCGCTTCTGTGGCAGAGTGGAAACCATACTAGAGGGATTCAGTTCTGAGAAAGATAGACACAAATTTGGGAGGCAGTAACAGGGAGGTTAGAGATGGAATGGTAGTTTACAAGGATAGTGGCATCAAGTGTTTTTTTTTGAGGAGAGGGATAAATACAGTAGATTTGAAGGCGAGATAGACAGAACCTGAAGAGAGAGAACAATATTAGCTAACATGGGGACCAGGAGGTGGTGAGTGATTCAGTGGGAATAGGTTTGAGAGAGCAGGAGGTGAGTGTCCTGGACAAGGTGGGCTTGGAGATGGCACAAGGGGAAATAAGAGAGAAACTCATGAATGATGCAAGTTCTGGGCTAGGGCAGGGGGAATTTTGGAGGAATTTTGACCTGGTGGACTAGAGGGAGTGGGCGTGGCAGCTAAACAAAAGGTCTCAACCTTAGTGATAGAGCTGCTCATGATTATTGTTGGAGGTGAGGTGGAGGCGACAGGGGAGAGGGATTTTAGATGACAGTTCGTATTGGAGAACAGAAGCTGAGGTTATCTCTGCATTTCAGGATGATCCTAGAATAGTGAGAAGTGTTAGCAGGATTATGAATAATTATTCAAATGAGCTGACTTCAGATAATTACAGGCAGTCAGTAAATTACACTCTTGGTTAGCTCTGAACCTAAAGCCTAAACTCAGCCTCAGAGGGAAACTGGCCCTCTAATTTTCTTTTCAATGTTCCAGGAGCTGCTCTATCATCCAACAAACTAAATAACAACGTCTCAAATAATGTGATAATATAATGATTGCTTATTTTGATAAAGTCACCAGCCAAGTAGCTGCTAGATTAGGCATTAAACTTTCAATTCTGTTTGAGAGGATCAGCATCCATCATAGTCCTTTCTCGTTGTAAATCATCCCAAGGGGTTTCCTTGTCGTGTACATTTCATTGAGGTACACCAGCGATTGGCTCTTTAATCAGCAAGGACAATTGAGTTGGGATTACTGTCATTTAAATTGTCACTGACAATACATAATTCTGCCTTCGTCTACAGACCCTTGCAGAAAGTTACTCCGGCTTTGCCTAGCTCATCCGCTTTGTGCATTGCTTTTGAATCAGAGCCTTGTTACTCAATCTGGTCTTTGTAAATTCTGTCGGGGGTGTGGGGCATCTCAATTCCCAGATTCAACATTATAACCTTCAGCTTGCAGCTGCAGAGTGTCCTTCTGTAATGTGCTGTTAGCGAAACTTAACATCAATTTAGATTATGAATCTGCACTGGTTAGCACTAGAATTTGTAACTGCAAATTGTACAGGAGCCATTCCACTTTGTAATTATGTGCTCAATTGGCAGTTATCCAAATTGCACTAAACATCTCTGCTTGTCTAGTGTAAACTCAAATTTGTGTTAAATATTCCACAGTTCTATTTACTGCCAGAAAGTGTTGCTGCTGGCATAACATCCACATAATAAATGATGCCCTGAATCTGTTACATTTATTACTTATCAAAAGTTAAAAAAAAGTAAATTCTTCTCCAGGTAGTTTTTTTTTTGGTTCAATCTCTGATCTACATTGAGCTGGCTGAATTCAGGTGGCAAGAGTACTGGAACTATCCACGCGAGAGAGACACTAAAGCAGCCAGAATTCCTAATCATCACCATTGCTAGCAAGTGTGTGTTTGTGTGTGTCTGTCAGACAGTGCGTGTGTGCACGTGTGTACATCATTGTCAATCCAAGACAAGATCAGGCTTGGCTATGGGGCCCTCCAGTGCTGACACTCATGGTCTGAAACTCCAATCGAGCCACGGCTGGGACGATGACCTCATGAAGTAAAGGGTAAAGGGCAACATTGGTGTGTGTAGTGGTGATTTCATTTTTTTTAAAAATTCGTTCATGGGATGTGGGCATCTCTGGCTAGGGCAACATTTATTACCCATGTTCAGAGGACATTTTAAGAGCCCATCATATTGCTATGGGCCTGGAGTCACATGTAGGCCAGACCAGGATTTCCTTCCCTAAAGGACGTTAGTGAACCAGATGGGTTTTTACCACAATGGTTTCATGGTCATGGTCAGGCTTTTAATTCCAGACATTTTTGTTGAATTCAAATTTCACCATCTGCCGTGGTGGGGATTTGAACCCTGGTCCCCAGCGCATCCCCCTGGGTCTCTGGAATACCAGCCCAGTGACAATACCACAACGACGCTGCCTCCCTGTTAATTGGACCGGTAATGCTGAGGCCCAGGCTAACGCCGCAGGTTCAAATCCCACCTTGGCAGCTGGTGGAATTTAAATTCAATTAGCCAATAGAAAAATCTGAAGTTGCAAGGTAGTCTCAGCTATAGTGACCGTGAAGCTTTCACCAATTGTTGTACAAACCCACCTGGTTCACCGATGCCCTTTAAAGAAGGAAATCTGCCATCTTCCCAGCCCCGCAGAGGTGGGGTTGAGGTGACACCAGGAGTGAAATTAGAAATAACGCTTTGGGTCAGCAGTCCAATGTGCTCTTGGTGGACGCGGTGGTGATGTGGCAGTGGTGAGTGGTCAGTCAGGCCCATTATAGTCTTAATTGATGGAAAGTTGATGAAGCCTCTAGAACCCTCCTGATGTCAGGTAGGCCCCTCACTGAGGCTGCAGCTCGGCAGATACGTGGAAGGGGCCTTCAGCAGGCATGGACGCAGGAACGCCCGTCCCTCACCTCACTGGCCCTATTATTAAGCTGCATTTAGGGCCATGCATGTTCCCACTGAAGGACAGTGAACACACTAAGGGCTGTGGGCCTTCTGAAACTTTTGCCCTCCTGCAACCACCCCTCCCCCGCCACCCAAACCCCAACACCTCCACTGGGTTCTGAGGTGGGGGCAGAATGAAATTACATGGGCGCGATTCCCTCCAGGTTCCCACCTGCCCCGGCCTGGTAACGATTTTACAGTGGGATGGGCAGGGCCTCGATAGGGAGCCAGCCCTTGCCCAAATTGAAGCCCTTAAGTGGCCACTTAAGGGCTGTTTCCTACCCAGCCTCAATTTTTAGGCTGACGGCCGGACAAGAGCTCAGTGGGGGAAGGCCGGAAATAAACTGAGTTTGATCTCAGGTGGGTGGGGGGAATGTCGGTGTCTTCATCTGACTGGGGGCTCCCTCCCCTTAGAGCCTGGTGACCTCCGGCCCTCCCCCGCCCCACCCAGCCTGTGCCCCCGAAACCCTGATCTTCCACCTTGCGACCCCCTCCCAGACGTTGCCAACTTTCCCCTCCCTGGGACCCCTACCACTTACCTGTCTTCTGGCCCCTGGGACTCAGTGCCAGGCAGCTCCCCGCAGTGCCTCTTCCGGCCACTACAGCGCTGTGCCTGGAGGGACTGGAGAGCTGCCGGGCAATCAGATTGGCTGGCAGCCCTCCAAGGCGGGACTTCCTCCCGAGTGAGGCCTTATGTCATTCAACACTATTTTAGGGCATAATATGGCAACCAGGCTGCTGGAGTCAGCGGGGATGTGTTCCTTAATTGGTCGCCTCCCAGATGATTCTCCTGTTGGCGCACTGAAACCCCTACAGGGTCGAAACCCAGATATAGTCCCTGCTGCCTGAAATGTTTAAGAATGTAGGAGATTGTGCCCTAGATTCCTGTGCAGGCCTTTCCAAATTATTAGGCTGTAGGCTTGGAGTGACATGATGACACTTTGCACTCAGTTAATCAAAACATGCTTTACAGATTTTTCTAACAAAATTGCCTTGCAAGATTGGTGGCATTATCACCTTGTCTTTTACAACTGAATATCGATTTGACAGCTCAACAGTGCCACTGGGGCTGAATGAACTCATTCCATGCTTGTTTGCTCAGGACTAGCTTGGCTGCATTACTCATCTTATCCCATTCTGTGACAAGTTACTGTTGACATTGTCTATCCAGTGCTTTCTTTGTCTTCCTCAACTTCTTGTTCTATGTACCCCTGCACGGTCAGGGCCGTGAAAGATATTCTAACTGTTCCCATTCTTGAAAGGCGCCCAACTATCATGGTTATCTTTCTTGGATCTTACCAGCTTCCCTTCCACAGAATCACAGAATTATTACAGTGCAGAAGGAGGCCATTCAGCCCATCGCACCTACGCCAGATCTCTGAATGAGCAATTCCCTTTCTCCTGCCTTCTCCCCATAACTCTGCACATTCTTCCTTTTCAGATAATAATCGAATTCTCTCTTGAATGCTTGAATTGAACCTACCCTCCACCACACTCTCAGGCAGTACGTTCCAGACCCTAACCACTTGCTGGGTTAAAAAGCTTTTCCTCATAGCGTTTTTGCATCTTTTATCAATTATTTTAAATCTATGCCACCTTGTTCTCGATCTTTTCATGAATGGGAACAGTTTCTTCTCCCTCTCTACTTTGTCCGGACCCCTTGTGATTTTGAATCCCTCTATCAAATCTCCTCTCAACCTTCTATTTTCCAAGGAAAGCTGTCCCAACTTCTCCAGCCTATCTTCATAACTCAAGTTTTTCATCCCTGGAACCATTCTTGTGAATCTTTTCTGCACTCTCTCCAATGCCTTCATATCTGCCCTAAAGTGTGGTGCCCAGAACTGGGAACAATAATGCAGCTGAGGCCAAACTAGTGTCTTATACAAGTTCAGTATAACCTCCTTGATCTTGTATTCTATACCCCTATTAAGAAAGCCTAGGATACTGCAATCTTTATTAACTGCTCTCTCCACCTGTCCTGCCCCCTTCAATGATTTATGCACATATACACCCAGGACCCTCTGCTCCTGCAACCTCTTTAGCATTTATTTTATATTGTCTCTCCATGTTCTTCTTACCAAAGCAAATCACTTTGCGTTTCTCTGTGAACTTCATTTGTCACCGGTCTGCCCATTCCACCAACTTGTCTATGTCCTTTTGAAGGTCTACACTGTCCTCCTCACAGTTCACAATACTTCCAAGTTTCGTACCATACAGACAGTAAAACCCATGCCCATTATAATGAAGCTTAGCTTTAACATTTCATCTTGTCTGATGTAAGCCCACTGCTTCCCATTGGTATCTTTTTAGCTTGTTAATTACCTAGCCAGGTCTCCAGTTTGAAGTAAAGTATGAAGATCCCATGTTCCTATAGATACCATACATATAAAGCAGATTAAAAACTCTCAGTCACACCTCACTTCTGAAGCATGACCTTTGTTTATTCATGTGACGACCAATTGGCATGAATTGTTCATCAAATCTTCCATAAATCATTTGGTTTCAGAGTTCCAAGATTTGCCAAGCGCTCAGCAATTAATCGCTACCTGCCCTCTCTAGGTTTAGCAGGTAAGGCAAGGTACTGGATAGTGTGCAACATGGAGCCCCTAGTGAGAGCACGGTGAGTCATCAGGACAAAGCTTTGGGTGAGACAGCAGAACAAATAACTCATAGAGATTTTGACGTAACATGATATATGCAAAGAAAAGATTTCATCACAAGGTTATAGGACCTCAGTTATCTTTTGTTTTATAGGGAATGTAATGGCTTAATATCATTAATCATGCTCTGAAACCACTTGCACGGATTGTTTAGCTGTGACTAGCCTAACAGAATACATTAGCTCCCTCTGGATCTGAATGAATGTTCTCCCCCTCCTACAACCATACACATACAAATTATGCACAACTGTTATTGAGTTTGAGAAGCCATTTGATGAACACAGCCCTGCAGTTAATATTATTGTCTTAAATATCAATTCATTATGGTGATGACTGAAGAGCAAATATCTCTCCAATAATCTAATTATGATATATCCACAATGGAAATAATAAGTTGTTATTGAACTTTGGGAATTCGTTTCTGGCCTTTAATAGAGAAGATAAAAAGTTGAGCATAATTGTAACACCACCAACACAAAGCATAGAAGTTGGATGAAATTATGTATTTAACAAATTTAATTTGTATTGGTAAATACAAGCCCCAGATACGTAAATCAGAATAATTGTGGGCTTTAAGAAAAATTGGAAAATATATGAATCACCATAGATTACCTTTTAGGAAAGTTAGGAACTTTATTGTTTACCATATATGTATTTAAGAACAATATATTGTACCTTTTATACATGAGAAAAGAGTAAGGATGGTGATCAACCTGAAGGCAATTTGTCTGAGTAAGATTGTCTGATTTACCTCATTGCATGTACCTTAAATCTGAACTAAGTCATCAAAGATAGAGTAAGATATCTTTTACCCATTATTAAATTAATGATTCAGTATAATTTAATTACCAAAGTTGGAATTCAACATTAACCTATTATTTAAATACAGCATATGATGCTAGATTAAAATTTGTGCCATAAACCAGGTTATTGAAAATGTTATTTACATTTCAAAGCATGGCCAGTGAGTGATGAGAACAGTCCCTGGGTCAAAGAAATCCAACAAATGTAAAATACAGTCATGTAGTTATGATTTCTCTTCAAGTAGATAGACGTTCCAACTTGTTATTCAATCCCTTTGCATTGCTTGTTCCATTATTTTCAAGTTTGCACCTTGTTTCTGTTTACATCTATTTTTTTGTCCTTCTTTGATACATTCACTTCATGCAGTGTGTCTGTTTTATCTCTATTTTTTGCTATGAGAAACTGTGTGCTACAAAGGCAGAACTGAAGCAGCAAATACCAGTACTTCAATATAATGAAGGTAAATGGGCTGTGTGAAATGAACAGGATAGAACCACTTGGCTTAATTCATGGATACTCCAGTATTTGTCCATGTTGTTAGTACAATGATTCAAGCCCGAGTCCAATTTGCATGTTCCATGAACCGAACATTAATTCTGTAATCTCCACCTGGCATTTGCCCAAGTCCTAACATTCAATATCAGGCAGACATTAAAGAACAACTGTAGTGCATCAGCCTTTTTAAACGTGGGAACCTGCAAATGACATTTCATTGGGCAAGTACTTAATGGGAATCATTTTGACTATGTGCTTTAAGGCATCTGGTAGTCGCGAAAAGCCCTTTATAAACGCAAGTCTTTTTATCTTCAGTGTAAGATGAGCAATAGCAAATCAGCCACCATTAAACATGCCTTCTGATTTTTAAAAGAATCAGGAGAGACACCGAACACAAATGCGCAGTCAGAATTACTCCCAATGTTCTTAATAATTTCTTCCGTGCCCATTATTTTAATCCTGACAAAAATCTGTTATTTTAAATTGGTCATCTCTACTGAAAAAGCAGATAGAGGAACATCAAACAGGTGCATTGAACAATATCTATATTATGCTTTAATGGCAAATTTATTTTTCTCCAGTATGCCCCTTCTCCTTTCCAACATTCTGGTGAATTCTGCCTATTGTACGGTTTTTCTTTTATTCACGTTTGACCTCTTTTCCCCAAAATGTGGTGGTGACTTGTGTTCATGGTTCTGGTGTTGTTCCATATTCCCCTGTACCCCATCCATATGACCATTATTGCAATGGTTCTTCAACCTGGTCTTCCCTCTGGGATAGCAGCGCTCGCAGATACTCAGGATATTAAAGCCACTGAGCCTATGATTTTCCACCCATTAAATTTAATGGCTGGAACATCATGAGTTGCATGACTGCAATGTCCCATGGTGTGCTCCCTACAAGTGCCACTTCCAGCTGACTGCAGTGGATGACTGAATAACCTCTGAAATGTGAACCTAAGAGAGTGGCTGTTGGTGACCAGTGCATCAGGGCATGATCTTGTTATCACTATCATCCAATCAGAAGCAGGAATCCCACCTGATTTTTATTCTCATTAGAATTGGGGCTGTTAAAGCCAATTAAAGCCGCCCACCTCCTCAGGCCAGCTGAGAATAGCTAACCTGGGACCTTACTGATAGGCTTGGTGAATACCATGCCAGCTCATTCCTAACTCATCAATGTACCTAACAAGTTGTTTGTCCCCCCAAACCTTTAACCCAAAAGGGTTCTAAAATTGGAATAGTGATTCTGGGATTATTTTAATTTGAAATGTTCTTCTTTCTCTGGAACTTCTGAGGATCTTCAAGGAACTTCAAAACCCGGTGAATGGTTTTGGCAATCTGTTCCAGAAGGTGATGAATTTCTGAAAAGAGATACTTCCTAACATTGAAACCTACTTGTTACCTACAGATTTTAGCTGAATGCCCCAAATTCTTCTGTATCTTGATGATTAAACCAATAGGTTTTGGAAAATTGGAGTGCACCAGTAGTAATACACCAATAATTAGTACTTTTAGACATGTGGCAAAATGATGCTCTAATTATCAGGCTATCTCTCAATTAGTGTCAATTTATAAATAAATAACCCTCCAGACAAAGTTGTTATTCAACTGAAAATCTATTTTCCTCTTTTTTTTAAATCTCAGTTGAGGGTGCGGTCATCTCCAAACTTCTCCACCCAGCCCAACTTTGATTCTATTCTGTGGATTGAACTTCAAGAGGTGCGCAATCATGGACAGGACATGAACAATTTCTCTCATTCAGGGATGCCTAGGCCTCAATTTCTTCTGCAATCTACTCTGAAAATCATAGTATGATTAGTCAGAGTCAACCTTGTTTTACAAAAGGGAAATCGTGCTTTTCTAGTTTATTTGAGGTTTTTCGTGTTGAAACCAATACGATAGATGGAGTGGACTTGGTAGATGTAATATACTTAGGTTTCCAGAAGTTATTCAGTAGGTTATCACACAAAGGGTTAATACGCATGGTAAGGGCTCATGGAGTTGGGCGTAATACATAGAAGGAGGATTGGTTAATGGACAGGGAGCAGAGAGTAGGGGTAAATGGGGCATTTTCATGTTGGCAAGCTGTAAGTAGTGCAGTGCTACAAGGATCAGTGCTGGAGCCTCAACTATTAACAATATATATTAATGACTTAGACAAAGAGACAAAGAGTAATGAATCTAAATTTACTGATAATGCAAAGCTAGGTGGCAATGTAAGCTGTGAGGACACAACATGGCTGAAAAGAGACATAGACAGGTTAAGTGAATGGGCAACAAGGTGGCAGATGGAGTATAATGTGGGGAAGTGAGGGGTTATTCACTTTGGTTGCAACAGAAAAGCAGAATTTTATTTAAAAGGTGTGAAGCTTTTAATTTTTGATGTTCAGAGGGACTTGGGTGTAATTGGATAAATGATACAGAAAGTTAGCACGCAGGTACAGCAAGCAATTAGGAAGGCATTTTTTTTATTTGTTCATAGGATATTGGTGTCACTGGCTAGACCATCATTTATTGCCCATCCCTATTTGCCCTTGAGAAGGTGCTGGTGAGCTGCCTTCTTGAACCGTTGCAGTCCATGTGGTGTAGGTATACCCACAGTGCTGTTAGGAAGGGAGTTCCATGATTTTGACCCAGTGACAGTGAAGGAACGGCGATATATTGCCAAGACAGGATGGTGAGTGACTTGGAGGGGAACTTCCCGGTGGTGGTGTTGTCCTTCTAGATGGTAGTGGTTGTGGGTTTGGAAGATGCTGTCGAAGAAGCTTTGGTGAATTCTTGCAGTGCACCTTGTAGATGGGCACCTTGTAGATGGTACACACTGCTGCTACTCTGCATCAGTGGTGGAGGGAGTGAATATTTGTGAATGGGATGCCAATCAAATGGGCTGATTTGTCCTGGACAGTGTCAAGCTTCTTGAGTGTTGTTGGAGCTGCACTCATCCAGGCAAGTGGGGAGTATTCCATCACACTCCTAACTTGTGCCTTGTGGATTGTGGGCAGGCTTTGGGGAGTCAGGAGGTGAGTTACTCACCGCAGGATTCCTAGCCTCTGACCTGCTCTTGTAGCTACAGTATTTATATGGATTATCCAGTTCAGGTTCTGGTCAATGGTGACCCCCAGGATGTTGATAGTGGGGGATTCACTGATGGAAGTACCATTGAACATCAGAGGCCAATGGTTGGATTCTCTCTTGTTGGAGATGGTCATTGCCTGGCACTTGTGTGGCGCAAATGTTACTTCCACTTGTCAGCCCAAGCCTGAATATTGTCCAGGTCTTGCTGCATTCAGACATGGACTGCTTCAGTATCTGAGGAGTCACAAATGGTGCTGAACATTGTGCAATCATCATCGAACATCCCCACTTCTGACCTTATGATGGAAGGAAGGTCATTGATGAAGCAGCTGAAGATGGTTGGGCCGAGGACACTGCCATGAGGAGCTGTTGTAGGGATGTGCTGGAGCTGAGATGACTGACCTCCAACAACCACAACCATCTTCTCTTGTGCTAAGGTATGACTCCAACCAGCAGAGAGCTTTCTCTTGAATCCCATTGACTCCAGTTTTGCTACAGTTCCTTGATGCCACACTCAGTCAAATGCTGCCTTGATGTCAAGGGCAGTCACTCTCACCTCACCTCAGGAGTTCAGCTCTTTTGTCCATGTTTGAGCCAAGGCTGTAATGAGGTCAGAAGCTGAGTGGTCCTGGCAGAACCCAAACTGGGCATCAGTGAGCAGGTTATTGCTAAGCAAGTGCCGCTTGATAGCACTGTTGATGACCTCTTCCATTATTTTACTGATGATCGAGAGTAGGCTGATGGGGTGGTAATTGGCCGGGTTGGATTTGTCCTGCTTTTTGTGTACAGGACATACCTGGGCAATTTTCCACATAGCTGGGTAGATGCCAGCGTTTTAGCTGTACTGGAACAGCTTGGCTAGGGGCGTGGCAAGTTCTGGAGTACAAGTCTTCAGTACCATTCCCAGAATATTGTCAGGGCCCATAGCCTTTGCAGTATCCAGTGCCTTCAGCTGTTTCTTGACATCACATGGAGTGAATCAAATTGGCTGAAGACTTGTGATGCTGGGGACCTCTGGAGGAGGCTGAGATGGATCATCCACTCGGCACTTGTGGCTGAAGATTGTTGCAAATGCTTCAGCCTTATCTCTTGCACTGATGTGCTAGGCTCCTTCATCATTGAGGATGGGGATATTTGTAGAGCCTCCTCCTCCAGTGAGTTGTTTAATTATCTACCACCATTCACGACTGGATGTGGCAGGACTGCAGAGCTTAGATCTGATCCATTGATTGTGGGATCGCTGAGCTCTGTCTATCACTTTCTGATTATGCTGTTTGGCAAGTAGTCCTGTGTTATAGCTTCACTAGGTTAACACCTCATTTTTAGGTATGCCTGGTGCTGCTCCTGGCATGTTCTCCTGTACACTTCATTGAACCATGGTTGATCCCCTGACTTGATGGTAACAGTTGAGTGGGGGAATATGTCGGGCCATGAGGTTACAGATTTTGTTTGAGTACAATTCTGCTGCTGCTGATGGCCCACAGTGCCTCATGGATGCCCAGTCTTGAGTTGCTAGATCTGTTTGAAATCTATCCCATTTAGCTTGGTGGTAGTACCACACAACACAATGGAGTGTATCCTCAATGTGAAGGCAGGACTTAGTCTCCACAATGACTGTGCAGTGGTCACTCCTACCGATACTGTCATGGACAGATGCATCTGCGGCAGGCAGGTTGATAAGGATGTGGTCAAGTATGCTTTTTCCTCTTGTTGGTTCTCTCACCACCTGCTACAGACCCAGTCTAGCAGCTATGTCATTTGGGACTCGGCCAGCTCGGTCAGTAGTGGTGCTACTGAGCCACTCTTGGTGATGGACATTGAAGTCCCCCACCCAGAGTACATTCTCCGCCCTTGCCACCCTCAGTGCTTCCTCCAAGTGGTGTTCAACATAGAGGAGCACTGATTCAGTAGCCGAGGGAGGACAGTACAAGTAATCAGCTGGAGGTTTCCTTGCCCATGTTTGACCTGATGCCATGAGACATCATGGGGCCCAGAGTCAATGTTGAAGGCTCCCAGGGTAACTCCCGTCTGACTTTATACCACAGTGCCACCACCTCTTCTGAGTCTGTCCTGCCTGTGGGACAGGACATACCCAGGGATGGTGATGGTGGTATCTGGGATATTATCTGTAATATATGAATCTGAGAGGGTGACTATGTCAGAATGTGCTTGACTAGTCTGTGAGACAGCTCTCCCAATTTTGGCACTAGCCCCCAGATATTAGTCAGGAGGAGTTTGCAGGGTTGACAGGGCTGAGATTACCGTTGTCGTTTCCAGTGCCTAGGTTGATGCCGGGTTGTCCGACTGACTTCATTCCGGTTCCTGGGTGAGAGGGTTGTCCTATGATGAGAGGCCCAGTGAATTGTGCCTATCTTCTCTGGAGTTTAGAAGAACGAGAGGGAGCCTCATTGAAACATACAAGATTTGCACGGAACTTGACAGAGCAGAAATCGGGACTTTCTTCCCCCTTGATGGGGAATCTAGGACACGGGGGCACAACCTCAGGATAAGGGGAAGATCATTAGGCCTGAGATGAGAAGAAATTCCCTCGCTGGAAGGGATGTGAATCCTTGGAACTCTCTACCCCAGAGAGCTGGGGATGCTCCATGATTGAGGAATTTTCAAGGGTAGACTGGATAGATTTTGATTTCTCAGAGAATCAAGGGATATCCAAAGTAGGCAGGAAAATGGAGATGAGACAGAAAATCAGCCATGATCATTTTGAATGGCCATGGGGGCTCAAGGGGCCACTGCTGCTCCTATTTCTTATGTTCTTTTGCTCTTATCCAAGTCGCATAGCAAGCCAATGCGACATTGTTTGTTCTGATGGGCAAATGCCTAACTGGGAACTAACTAGAATTTTATTTTTAATGTTTTTATTGAGATATTGAACAATGCAGCATTGACACAGAAGAAAACTTCAGTATTAGTCATATGATACTATCTCATTTTATTTGTGATCAACACAACACAGCACCTATCACCATTCTTGTTAATGGGATGAAATCATGAATGTCAACAAAGCAAAGCCACACAGAAAGTCTGTTCAAACTTGCTAAAAATAACTGTTGTAAATTAGTAAAGCAGCAGGGTGACTGACAATTTGCTACTTGGAGAATGAAAACTCAGGGGTCGGTCAACATCATTAACTGTAAGAGCACCACGTATCCTTCAGCACTTGCTATTATACAATAATATAACTATCTGGGCTTTAATCACTTAGCACTTATTTCCAATGGTAACGCTGTTGAATGTCAAGGCAAAATGATTGGATTCTCCCTTGTTGGAGATGGTCATTGCCTGGCACTTGTGTGGCACAAATGGTACTTGCCACTTAACAGCTCAAACTTAAGTAGTGTCCAGGTCTTGCTCCTGTTGACATTGACTGCTTCCTTATCTGAGCAGCTAAAATGTTACTGAACATTGTGCAATCATCAGCGAACACCCCAACTTCTGACCATATGGTGGAAGGAAGGTCATTGATGAAGCAGCCGAAGATGATTGGACCTAGGACACTACCCTGAGGAACTCCTGCAGTGATGTCCTGGGGTTGAGAAGATTGACCTCCAACAACCACAGCCATCTTCCCTTGTGAACGGAGAGTTTTCCCTCTGATTCTGATTGTGTTCAATTTTACTAGGGCTCCTTGAAGCCACATTCAGTCAAGAACTGGGTTGATGTCAAGGACAATCAGTCTCACCACCTCTGGAATTCAACTGTTTTGTCCATGTTTGGACCAAAGCTGTAATGAGGCCACTGATTGAATGGTCCTGGCAGAACCCAAACTGAGCATTAGAGCAGGCTATTGCTGAGTGTGTGTCACTTGATTAGCACTGTGAATGACACCTTCCATCACTTTGTTTGCGATTGAGAGTAGATTGATGGAGGGGTGGGGGGGGGTGGGGGGGGGGGGGGGGGGGGGTGGGGGGATGCGGGGTAGTTGACTGGATTGCATTTGCCCTGCATTTTGTGGACAGGACACCCGTGAGAATTTTCTGCATTGTCAAGTGGCTGCCAGTGCCATAGCTGCACAGGGACAGTTTGATTGGGACAAGGCTAGTTCCGGAGCACATGCCTTCAGTACTACAGCCAGGATGTTACTGGGGCCCACGTAGCCTTTCATGGTGTCCAGTGTGCTCAACCATTTCCTGATAGGACATGTAGTGAATTGAAGTGGCTGAAGACTGGCATTTAATGCCCATCACTAGTTGCCTTGAGAAGGCGATTTCAGAGGGCATTTAAGAGTCAACCGTATTGCTGCGTGTCTGTAATCACACGTAGGCCAGACCAGGTAACAACCCTTAAGGGCAACAAGTGACATCAGTAGACTTTTAATTCCAGATTTTTATTGGATTCGAATTCCACCATGGTATGGCATTAACCTGGGTCTCTGGGTTACTAGTCCAGTGACAATACCACTGTGCCAACCCCTCCCTCCTGTGATGCTGGAGACCTCAGGAGGAGGCCAAGATGGATCATCCATTCAGCACCTTTGGCTGAAGATGGCCTCAAACACTTGATAACAATAACCACTTCGATTGGCTTGCTAGCCTTTCATGGATCACATCATGTCATACTTCCTTCTTTATTTCTGTTCAAATGCTTTGAGAAATGCTTTTGGCTCGATTGCCTATTCTGACTTCTCTTCCGTGTGTTGTCCATTTATCAACATCTTTTATCATTGTGACAGCCTTAGTCCCACTGAGATAGTACATGTGTACATCGAAATCCCTATTCCATTTACACATCAGTAAGGAAACAAAAATCCCACTGATGGAATTAAGTGGCTCTTACGCTCACAATAAGCTACAATCAATAGTGTATGTTATTTGTGCATAAAAGCACTGTCTTGCTATAATTATTTCAGATGACAATTTATTTTTTAAGCCAGTTTTCTCAGCATTGCTTCCAGAACACAGGATCTGATCTCTCAGTTCCTCTTTTAACTGCTGTGAGTGTTATACCTCTTTGCTAATTTAATTATTGGATAGCATGCTCTATATGTGCTGTAAATAGATTCAGCTGAATTTGGAACCAGTGTAGCTCACTAGAGGTCACTGAGAGAATAGATTTAAACCTAGTTAAGCTTTCACCCTGACATCACATTACTGGAGCTTAAAATGATGCAGTGCCCTGTTCAATTTTACATATGTTGAACCATATTCGTTCTTGTAAACTTCTGGAACTGTTTTATTACATTTTATTAGTGGTGATTTAGAAGAACAATTATTCCTTACCCCTGATTAACATGATAACTTTCACTGCCTCTTCCTTGGTCTTTCTCTGCTGCACTTCTTTTTCAATTACTCTTCACTGCCGTTGCCATGGTTTCCTGCCTATTTAAACTACCAACACTTGTGGGAATTTAAATACACGTGATGGCATTGCCGACAATATTGAGAATATTCCCTAAGAATGTAACGTAAACATAGCTAATGTAATCTCATATCACAACCTCTTGGGTTGAGATACAAAATTAGGTGCAAAGAATTATCGGCCTGGATTTTGTGGTTGTGATGATGGTGTAACTGTCAGCATTTGACGTCATTATTCTGTAAGACTGACGGCAAGTTCAGACATCCGCACACGCTTTGTTAAACACAGAAATCCAGAGGTTGCTGTCGGTGATTCCTCACTTCTCCAAAGGATGTGCTCTTGAAATCCTCACAGTTGGAAATCATGTGGGCATCACGGATTTGGTGTGAACTTCCCCTTTTGATGCTATTAGCCTCACTGAAAGACCCTTTAAAAATGTAACACCATGTTGAATGAGGTGTAACTGGGGTTTCAATGCAGTGCTAGGTGATAATGACTGCTGGCCCCACCAGCTGATATATTCATGCTAAAATGTATTCTTTTACCGCAGTTGTTGGCCTGTTTAAAAAAGTATTTTTACATTTTGGAAATGTGGGAGGTGAAACTGAACTTCACTGTTGGCACAAAATGGGAGATAACGAGTCAGGGGACTGTTTTGCTTAAATCCCTATTTAATCCTCTTTTCCTTTAAAATCAGTTTGCTGCCATGTTTTCAAATTACTACTGCAAGCACTTTGCAACTCCATTAAGTTAGTGTGGACAGGAATTTTATGGGAATTGATTAACTAGTGACCTGAAATTAGTGCACAGGAAAATATCAATCCAACTGATCACAACCTTTTCGTCAATGAGTCAAACGGATGAAAGAGGAAATTGAGGATTGACTATAGTGCTGGTTACATTTCCGATACTCTCTCAGTTTGTGCCAGCTCTGATTCAGCTGGTTATTATTCTTGTTCCTGTGGTAGAAGATTGTTGGTTCAAGTCCCACTTGGACTTAAAAAATCAAGGCTGACACTCCAGCGCAGCACACTGAGCGAGTGTTGAAGGTTAACACTCTGAACTCAATTGCAGCAGGACAGTGCAAACGCTTTAGGGAGGTCCTCAAAGTATCCCTGAAGAGGTCAAACATAGCTGCTGACTCATGGGAGACCCTAGCTTGTGAGCGACCAGAAATGGAGAAGGTTCATTTGGGAAGGCACCAAATACGTCCACAGACTTCGTTGGGAACAGGCAGAGACAAAGTCAAGACATCGGAGGGAGCGCACAAATCACCAAACAACCCACCTGCCCAACACTGCAAACACCACATGCCCCAAATGTGGCAGAATCTGCAAATTGCGCATTGGACTTATCAGCCACCTCTGAACCCATCGAATCAGAACGGAAGATTGTCACCCTCGTAGCTTGACTGCCTGAGAAGGAGATCCCCTGTATGAGATGTTAAACTGAAGCCCTGAACAACTTCTCAGGTGCAAATAAAATATTGTGTGACACTGTTTTGAAGAAGAACACTGGAGCTATCCTTGGTGCCCTGTTCAATATTAATCTCTCTCTCACTCGTCATCACAAAGTCTGGTCATGTTTGCATTGTTGTTTATGGGTGCTGAGTTCACAAATTGGCTGCTGTGTTTCTTACATTACAACAAAAA
This sequence comes from Carcharodon carcharias, assembly GCF_017639515.1. Taxonomy (NCBI): domain Eukaryota; kingdom Metazoa; phylum Chordata; class Chondrichthyes; order Lamniformes; family Lamnidae; genus Carcharodon; species Carcharodon carcharias. The sequence goes on along the minus strand of NC_054481.1, from coordinate 9,123,745 downwards.
GTTCTTCATTGACTGTAAAGCACTTTGGGAATCCTGAGGTTGTAGAAGGCACTATATAAATGCAGACCTTTCTTTTTCTCTTTCTTTCCATTTGCTTTATTGATTTTTGTTCAGATCACTAAGTTGCCTCCAATTCAATAATAATTAGCAATCCTGCCAAGTCCATCTGAAAGTATGTGGATATGATCCTCTTCCCCCTCCAGATAGCATGGCCTAAGAGGGTGTTGGTGACCATGGACTTGAATTGGATTGCTCCATGATTATGCTTGGTGAGGTATTGCAGTGGTTTGCTGTGGCCTTCTGCAGTATGGCTGACCAGGAAACTCTCCCACTCTTACCGCCTGCCATCAGGGGTATTGGCAGGATTTACAGGCTGATAATCAACCTGATTGGCCATGTTACAAACAAACCTTTTGTGGCCACTAAGCCCCGAAGTGGGACTTGACCTGGAGCTTCTAGCTCAGAAGTGGGGATGCTACCCAGTGCACCTCAAGATCTTTATTTGTACTGATGGCAATTTGCAGTCGCCATAGGTTTGAGTTGAACTTAGTATTTCAGGGTATGATGAACAGCAAGAGGGTGACTCTGAGTTCAAAATCTATCCTAATTAATCAATTAAATTCCACTTCATCATTCCCTAAGACAGATAATCTCAGTATATTCAGAACAGGCTAGTTAAAATGGAATTACTTACGACAAGCAATGCTGGTGAGTTTTTAAACAATATACTGCAGTATTATCAAACTGCAGACCGTTTGCAAGGGCTTAACCAAATAAAACTGCCTGAAAGGTCTCCCTGCAGATCCTGATCAGAAAGTGCTCTTGTTCCCACTTAAAACAGAATGCATTTTTTAGAGGATAAGTGTAACTGCTATTTTGTAGATGATGGTATCGGCAAAGACCATAGTATGCAAAATGTTCTATTTTATCAAAAAAAAAATCCTTCGAAGGACAGATTGAAAACCAGTCCGTCAAATGTTAGCTGAGCAATGCCAAATGCTGTTAACTATCTGTAAACACAAAGCCCCGACCGACCACAAAGGATGTTGATGTGGAATATAAATATATTTTGTTTGCGTTTGTCCAGCCGACGCCGTTCATCCCACAGTGGGTGCTGGATATAGTCAATTCACATCTGTTTCAAAGCAACCTGGCTGATCTATAATTAAAGTCCAAACCGTCGTCTTCCTGCAGCTAAGGTGTTGGAAACCATCATTTTGGAGTTTTGAGAAAGCACTGTTTTGTAAAACTGAGCTGCTTTTGCTTTTAATGCAATTGGTAAAACAAATATCAATTTTTGTCACGTAAAAGTATGGCAACGGAGGGGCTTTCAGAAGAGAATTAGATAACTATCTGAAGAGAAAAATAAAATCAGGGCCGGGGGAGTAGGAATACAAAGCACCCAGCATGGACGAATGGCCTCTTTCTGTCATGTCTATGTTTCTGTCTGTCTGTGACTGCCTTAACTCTCCAAATTGAATTATAAAGAGACTCGTTGCATCTACTTAATATAAAAACAAAAAACTCTAACAGAAACAAAACTTTGAAGGGAACTCAGCCAATGAAGCGAAACTGTCATTTTGGGTGGAGATAATGTGCTCCGGCCCCTGTGGTGCCCACAGAAAAGGCTGGAAAAACTCAGCAGGTCTGACAGCACCTGTGGAGAGAGAAACAGGGTTAACGTTTCGAGTCCGTATGACTCTTCTTTGGAAGAGTCTCTGCTCTGAAGACGAATCATATGGACTCGAAACGTTAACTCTGTTTCTCTCTCCACAGATGCTGCCAGGCCTCGTGAATTTTTTCAGCATTTTCTGTTTTTACTTCTGATTTCCAGCATCTGTAGCATCTTTCTTTTATCATTGCATCTATTTATTTTGTCAGCCCGTTGCAAAGTGTTTCCACAGCTCCAGTATCATATGAAGAAAGACTTGTGTATATATAGCTCCTTTCATGACCACAGGACACCCCAAAGCACTTCAGATGAAATATTTTTGAAGTTTAGTCACTTTTGTAATGTATATTGATTGTGCCACCTGTTTGATTTTCTCTGTAAGTGATTCTATTTATAAATAAATCCACTTAGGTCAGCCTGGAACAAAAGGTGGTTTGTGCTGCTATTATCATTTGTCTTCTGAAATGGTACATGACGTTGTTGAATCCTACTTTCCAGCCAGGAGCAGTTTAAATGTAAAAGGTTAGATTGTTAACCCTTAACTAAAGCATGGGGGCACCATTCTTGTTCAGGCCACACTGTGAAGTTACAGGATTCAGCCCACGAAGAACATGGGTTTCCTTACAGAAATGAACTTGTGGGAAACGCAAAGAAACAACTTCAGCGAGGGCCCAAACTGTAACAACCTCCGTGTGATGGCATCTTGTCTTATTGTTAAATGTATTAAACTGACACACACGTTGATGTTACAGCGACTGATGGTATTTAGGCCAAAATGTCAGGCCTTCTGCGCCTGCAGCATCCCAGAAGCAGCAAGGAGATGAATAAGCAGTTAATCTGTTTCTGTGGTTGAATGTTGACCTGGACCCTGGGACGTACTCACTGCTCTTTTTCAAGCCAGTGATTTGAGTCTTTAATTTCCACTTCAGAAGATGGACACGTTGGTTCAACATGTGAACCACTGCTGGCAATGCAGCATTCCTGCAGCACTGCATTAGGGTGTCAGCACAGATGAGGAGCTCAAGACCTAAGAGAAGGGGCTTTAAACCCACAATACAAAAACAGAATTACCTGGAAAAACTCAGCAGGTCTGGCAGCATCGGCGGAGAAGAAAAGAGTTGACGTTTCGAGTCCTCATGACCCTTCGACAGTTCTGTCGAAGGGTCATGAGGACTCGAAACGTCAACTCTTTTCTTCTCCGCCGATGCTGCCAGACCTGTTGAGTTTTTCCAGGTAATTCTGTTTTGTTTTGTATTTCCAGCATCCGCAGTTTTTTTGTTTTTAAACCCACAATCCCTGTCTTTGAATTCAGAGTGCTATCAGCTGAATGGAACATACAATTTGACCATCACATGACTGTTTCACAAGCTGTGTAAGAAGTTATATTTTAAGATTTGAATAAATAATGCACTTTACTTTGAAACAACAAAGGTCTGTAGCACTTGAACCTACCAGCAGCATTTCGAGAAAGATTGTTAATGAGTCTGACAGTTCAATTTTCAAGTTGCAGGGAAGATCATAATTCTAGTTGTTAATGTTATGTTAACTGAATTGTTAAGATTAAGGATAACACGGTGGGAGGTATTGATTGATTAAGTATGTTGAGCCTCATCCGTGGCTATGTCTGTGCCCCTCCCTGAAGAGGGATCACATGGGTATCCACCAGTACAGTGATCAATGGGCACCACAGGGGCTGGAATACATTATCTCCACCCAAAATGACAGCTTAATTTAATTTGCTAAGTTCCCTTTTAAAGTTTTTGTTTTCAGTCATCAGTTATAATTAGTTCATTTTATTCATTTGGTGTGATCAAAGGAGTATAAAAAGGGACTGCTGGGACATTGTGGTGTTGGCAGAAGTGTAATACTACATTCTGTGAATAAACCTATTATCAAGAAAAGGATCTGTGTCTAGATTCATAGTTCATCTGGCTCAGGACCCATTTAACACCCGTGGTCTCAGTACTGACTGTCTGTAGGACATCACTGTGTGTTTCCAACCATATCTCCATTTCATTACCAAAAACGTATATTTCCACCTCCATCTCATTGCCCATTCTGTCCCTGCCTTAACTCATTTGCTGCTGAAATACTTGTTTTGCCTATATTACATTTAGACTTGACAATTGCAATGCTCTCCTGGCTGGTTTCCTTCCACCCTCTATAAATTTGCACTTATCCAAATCTCTGCTGCTCGCATCCTAGCCAAGCCCTGTTTACCCAACTCCCGCTGCTTTTTCTAATCTAACTTAGTCTGGCAATGCCTTGATTCTAAAATTCTTACGCTTGTTTTTAAATCTCTCCATAGCTCTGCCTCTGCCAATCACGGTAACCTGCGTCAGTCCAACAACAATCCAAAAAGTCTGCAATCCTCTAATTCATAGACTCAGACTTTTAGAGCACAGAAGAAGGCCATTCAGCCCATTATGGCTGTGCTGGTCAACAAAAATCTGACTACATTAATTCCATTTTCCAGCGCTTGGCCCATAGCCCTGGAGGCTACAGCAATGCAAGTGATACTGTTCTCAATACTCTCTGCCTAAGGACTAGTGCCCCTTGTGAATCCCTGACTTTAATTGCTCCACCACTAGGGGCTGTGCCTTCAGCTGCCTGGACCCTAGACATTGGATTCCCTCCTTGAACTTCTCCACTTTTCTCTTCCATTAAGATGCTCCTTAAAACCTAACTCTTTGACCAGCTTTTGGTCTTAATAGGCAGAATTTAACGTGGACAAAGTAGGACTGGCGTAGTCCTACAGAAGCGGGACTCACCTGCTGACTCCCCAAAGCCATCACCATCCACCATCTACAAGGCACAAGTCAGGAGTGTGATGGAATACTCCCCATTTGCCTGGATGAGTGCAGCTCCCATAACACTCAAGAAACTTGACAGCATCCAGGACAAAGCAGCCCGCTTGGTTGGCACCACATCCACAAACATTCACTCTCTCCACCACCAACGCACAGTAGCAGCAGTGTATACCATCTACTGCAGGAACTCACCAAGGCTCCTTAGCACCTTCTAAACCCATGACCAGTATCATCTAGAAGGACAAGGACAGCAGATAAATGGAAGATCCCCTCCAAGTCACTCACCATCCTGACTTGGAAATATATCGCCGTTCCTTCGCTGTCGCTGGGTCAAAATCCTGGAACTCCCACCCTCACAGCACTGTGGGTGTACCTACACCACATGGACTGCAGCGGTTCAAGAAGGCAGCTCACCACCACCTTCTCAAGGGTATCTCGGGATGGGCAATAAATGCTGGCTCAGCCAGCGACACCCACATCCCATGTATGAATAAAAAAAAAATCTAGTGTGATGAATCAGCTGGTACCCAATAATACAGTGGGCTGACGGACTGCAAAATTGACAGCTCTCCCACCACCTTAAAATTATTAATTAAACCCTGATGAATGTATTCCACAGCCCAATTAACCACCTTAAAAAGTTGCCCATGCTACAATAAGGTCTGTGCACAGGAAACACAGCGGGTGGGAATCACGATTTTTTCAGGGACTGATGAAAGGGTGGATATAAAAATGGGGGGTGGGTCTTAGCAGGAGAGGCCGAGAGTTAGTTATTTGGAGAAACTTTGCTGTACGCACACCTCTGATCAGATTCAGGGCCATTCCTCGGTGCTGGGCCTGGGTGGGGGTGGGGGCGTTGGTTCCAGAAGATTGGTGCTGCTGTTGTCGTTGAGGACTGCGCCATTTGTTGTGTGTGAAATGGTGTCCCCTATTGAGCATTGTACATTCTGTAGGAGGCACCTCCTCCAGTGAGGAGGAGGAGATGGAAGAGGAGGAGGAGGAGGCCAGGGTCAGGAGCCACAAGAGTTGCAGGAAGGTTGATAAGCCGCTGAGGGGTGAGGGTCTGTGGCGGGGAGGTAGCAGGGGACACGCAAACGTAGGTGAAGGCCGAACCCTGCCAACCTGCAGATGATGGAGCGACAGTGTCTCTGGGACTTTGACTTTCAGGAGAGACTGTCACACCCCAATGTGATGTGTTGGTGGCTGAGGTAGCCTCCAATTGTACGGCTGGCCAACTGATCCCTGTGGCCTTAAAAGTGACAGACACCTTGAATGTCTCCACCTCCTTTCAGGCAGTCGATGGAGGGCTGAGTGGGATCATCCGGCCTTCAGCACGTCACTGCAATGAAGGGTTTCACTGATGCCATGTCCAGGCCTGCAATATATTTCCTCACTACGGACAACAACGGTCAAGTGGGAAGAGCCAGAGCCTTTGCAGACATGGCTGGTTTCCCAGGTACAAAGGGTTAATGACTGGGCTCATGTAACCACCAAAGCACCAGTGGGGCTTTCATCGGCCTTAGGGTCTGCTGCTACCTCCCCGCCACAGACCCTCACTCCTCAGCGGCTTATCGACCTTCCTGCAACTCTTGTGGCTCCTGACCCTGGCCTCCTCCTCCTCCTCCTCCATCTCCTCCTCCTCACTGGAGGAGGTGCCTCCTACAGAATGTACAATGCTCAATAGGGGAGACCATTTCACACACAACGAATGGCGCAGTGCTCAACGATGACAGCAGCACCAATCTTCTGGAACCAACCCCCCCACCCACCCCCACCCCCGGCCCAGCGCCGAGGAATAGCCCTGAATCTGATCAGAGGTGTGCGTACTCTCATACCTTTCCCAGATAACTAACTCTCGGCCTCTCCTGCTAAGACCCGCCTCCCCCTTTAATATCCACCCTTTCCCACCTGCCGTGTTTCCTGTGCACACACCTTATTGTAGCGTGGGCAACTTCTTATGTAAATGTACAGAGCGCCTGCGATCACAATCAGCAAATCATGCCGGTGTGTGCAAGGTACCCGGACAGCAGCCACAACACACACACCCTCAGACCCACTCCCAGGCGCCAGGGATGTTCACAAGTCCAGGCACTCTGGATGTTTGGCTGCTTGGAGACCAAGGATACCCTCTGAAGAAGTAACTGATGAATCCAGTGCAAGGAGCCTGAGTGTTGTTACAACGAAAGCCACACAACGACCATTGGCCTGCTGAAGATGAGATTCTGATGCCTGGGTAGATCAGGTGGCTCGCTCCAATACGTTAGCAGTCAGAGCCTCCCTCATGGCCCGCAGTCTGCTGTGCTCTGCACCCTCTGGCCATCCAGAGAGGGGGAAACTCTGTCAGAGGAGGAAATAAGGGAGACAGCCTAATCCTCTGATCATGACTTGGAGTGTAAGAAATTTGGGTTTTTAATTAACTTGTATTTTCTGTCTGGTTTGGAACGTTTATGAGATTAGTTGAACACCATTGATTCCCTCTCTGGGAAGGCAATTCCTAAACACGTCGACTTCTAAACAGTAATAAAAACAGAAAATGCTGGAAAAAACTCAGCAGGTCTGGCAGCATCTGTAAAGAGAGAAACAGAGTGAATATTTCGAGCCTGTATGACTGTAGAGCCATGCGGGTGATGCCAGACCTACTGAGCTTTTCCAGAATTTGCTGTTTTTATTTCAGATTTCCAACGTCCACAGCATTTTGCTTTTAGACTTCTAAACAGTCCCTGGAAACGGCCAGGTCATTTCGTTCAGGCATTCCCAAGTTGCTAGGATGATGTCTTGTGTAGCCCCTTATCTACGCGAGTGTTTAGAAAGGGCCAGGAAATGACCCTCAGCATGGCAGGAACTAAAAAGCTGACCTCGAGCAGGGTGACAAGCGGGGGAGGAGGCAACCACCCTGACATTTTGGGTAGCTATCCTGTATCCATTGGTCAGAAGGGTTTGAATAGATGACTGACACTGGGTAAGCCACCAGCCCTCAGAAAAAGGGTATGTTAACAAGTGCTCAGGGACAGGGTCTGGGTCCTGGGGTATTGGCAGTGCTCGTCAGGCAGCAGTCGCCATCAGATAGGAAAGGAAGAAGAGGAGGAGGATGAAGACAGAGGAAAGAGTTCCCTAACACTTTGACTAGAGAGCAGAATGCTGTCATCACAAGCTACTGAGATCAACACGCATTCTGTGCCAACCGTCCATTCATCCTCTGGGATCAGTGAACCGCTCTCGACTACCACGGGTCATACACCTTTTCTGACCTGGGTGTCCTTGTACACCAATCACTGAAAGCAAGCATGGAGGTGCAACAAGCAGTTAAGAAGGCAAATGGTATGCTGGCCTTCATTGTGAGAGGTCCTGAGCACAGGAGCAAGGATGTCTTACCGCAGCTGTAAAGAGCCTTAGTGAGACCACATCAGGAGTATAAGCAAAGTTCTGAAGAAGAGTCATACGGACTCAAGATGTTAACACTGTCTTTCTCTCCACAGATGCTGAGCTTTTCCAGCATTTTCTGTTTTTGTTCCACATCTGGAGTATTCCATGCAGTTTTGGTCCCCTTACCTAAGAAAGGATATACTTGCCATAGAGGGAGCACAGCAAAGGTTCACCAGACTGATTATTGGAATGGCGGGGCTGTCGTATGAGGTGAGATCGGGTCGACTAGGCCTGTGTTCACTGGAGTTTAGAAGAACGAGAGGGGATCTCATTGTAGCATATAAAATTCTGACAGGGCTGGGCAGACTGGATGATGTTCCGTTCTAGAACAAGGGGGTCACAAACTCAGGATACGAGGTAGGCCATTTGGGACTGAGATGAGGAGAAACTTCTTCACTCAGAGGGTGGTGAACCTGTGGAATTCTCTACCACAGTGGGTTATGGAGGCCGAGTCACTGAAGATATTTAAGAAGGAAATAAATAGATTTCCAGACCCTAAAGGCATCAAGGGGTATGGGGAGAGCGCGGGAGTATGGCGTTAAGGTAGAGGATCAGCCATGATCACATTGAATGGTGGAGCAGGCTGGAAGGGCTGAATGACCTACTCCTGCTTCCATGTTTCTATGTCTAATTAATTAATGCATCATATCTAAAATGTTGCTTCTTGATAAACTATCTTAAAATTGCTTACGAATCTTAGGTATCTGTGACCCCCCAAATCCAAAAATCTTACAAGGGGAGGAGCAGGGTAAGTCATAGCAAGCAACTGTCCAAGGCAGGGTCTGTGGATGCCTGTGTGACACGGGGAGCTCTGATCACCAGAGGATTCCATTAGCGGAGTCTCTCCTGCTCAATATCACCATCATGACCATCGGCACCTTCTCCCGGCAGCTCCGTGGACACCAGCACTGAGCTCTTGCAGTGTTACGCAGCCAAGCAATGTCATTCGGAAGGATGCACCTAATCACAGGATCAAATAAGAGCATCAAACAAATCCTTATCCATACTTTCACACCGACATAATGAACAAATACAGTTGGATAATAATTGGAAAATGACAATCATTTATGTACACGATAGCTCATTTCAATGTTCAAATTCTACAAATGAGAAAGACACCCGTGTGCACCCAAGCGTGACTAATGTGAGGATTTCTTGAATTTTTTCCAGCTGCCTCAGTGTGATACTCTCCCCTCCCTCCCCCCAATCGCTGTCGGCTGCCATGAAGCCTATGACCAGGATTATATGGCACCGCCGCACGGTGTGTCCACCCTGGCGGATGTGGTGAGCCATTTAAATCTCCCTTCAGTTCGGCAGGACCATAATATCCCGCTGGGTGGGAGGGGCCGTAAAATCCTGACCCAAGTTAGTTGTGGCATTGTTAAAATTATACAGAATACTTACTGAGCCTGCAGAGGTGTGTAAGACAGGAGTTGTGTTGAAACGTCTTATTGTGCTGGCTACATCTTACATGAGGCTGCATGGGAGAGGGCAAACTATGTGATAATGCATCACTTCCTGAGATGATATACACACTATCTAATTAGAATATTACACAGTTAGAATTAACCCATTATACTACATCTCTCCCCCCCCACCCCCAAATCCCTGATCCCCAATGCTATATTGTGAAGATCAAGCAGCCAAACCTTTAAACTCTGGTGTATTGCAGTCCTTAATTTTGTTTTCTTTTCTTAGATCATCTTCTTCCCACTGTGGCAATTTCACAAGTCTACCAGAATGGAGTCCTCTTCTTGTTTTGGAGGGGATTGGGGGTTTGGAGTCCTGCAGGTTATCTCTCAGACTCTTGAGATTCACCAGTCAGGTTGCATCTAGATTGGTGGATAAATGCAGCATCTCTGGCTAGTTAGTTTGGGTAGATGACTGCTTCCATGGGATGGGAGGTTGCTTCTGTATGGCAACCAGGGCACATCTGTAGTGTCCTACCTTACCGTGCTCTGTTTGGCTGATGTATGAAGCTAGATGTGGTGTCTGTTCAACCACAAATGAATATACGAATTAGGAGCAGCAGTAGGCCACTGGGCCCCTTGAGCCTGCTCCACCATTCAATAAGATAAAGGCCGATCTGATTGTAGCCTCCCGCCTACCCCCAATAACTTTTCACCCCTTGTTTGTCAAGAATATATCTACCTCTGCCTTAAAAACATTCGGAGACCCCACTTCCATTGCCTTTTATGGAAGGGAGTTGCAAAGACTCAGGACTTACTGAGAGAAAAAATTTCTCCGCATCTCTGTCTTAAATAGATGAGCCTTATTTTTAAACAGTGACCCCCTAGTTCTAGATTCTCCCACAATAGGAAATATTCTTTCCACATCGACCCTGTCAAGACACCTCAGGATCTTATATGTTTCAATCAAGTCCATAGCAAGTTTGGTCCTGGATCCAAATTGGCTCTCCTTGTTGGAGGTATGGCAGGTTGTGTGTCTTGTGACATTTCTCATGGTTCCACACCTGGCTGGAACAATATTTGTCCTCTTCCTCTCTCACTTTGTCCAAGTCACCAGCTTGTATTTGCAGCATGAGTGTGTGTGTGTGTGAGAGTAGGGAGCTGAGTTCTCAGCCTTCTCCCCACAAGAAGTTCATATGGTATTTGACCATTTTGGAGTGGGCATCATTGTTCTTCTTCAGCAATGCTTTCACTGCAGGCACTCCTCTTTCAGTTTCACTGCTGGCTTGAGGGTATTTTGGTGAGCTGGTGGCACGAACAAATCCATATGATGCTGAGGACTCTTTAAAGTATTCATTGGTTATCTGTGGTCATGTGTTGCAAATATCTTCTTCAGTGATGTAATTACTGCTTCAGAAATGTGATCCTGCTGTTGCTTGACTTCTACCCATCTGGACTAGTATTCTACTACGATCAAGAACATCCTATCTCTGTGTTCAAAGAGGTCCATCCCATGGTCGTGATGGGAGGAAGATGATACCAATGGTTCTCTTCTCTCCTGATAAAGAACAGCACAAATAATATAACTTGTTATCATCTCTTCCATCTTTGAGAGACCTGGTCACCAAACCAAGTATCTTGCCCTGATGTTTTGTAATGACCAGACGTCCCTGGTGCAATCGTTGTAGTACGTTGAGTCTCAGAACCCTCAGAATGACCACTCTCTTGTCATAGATGAGTAAATCTTCAACTACACCAAGGTGTCCCCTTCGTCCATAGTACTGTCTGAGAATGGGATTGTGTGGCATGTTTGCTGACCACCCTTTGATGCAGCACCCTCTGACCTGAGCACACTCTTCATCAGATTTCTGTGCATCTCTGATTTCAATCAGTGACTGAGTTGCTGATGGCAGATTTGCGTCAATGCAAATGTTTCTACCTCTTCAACAAGGGTTACATCTCCTTGTCCGGGGGGTCTTGCCACTGGCATACGGTGACAAAGCATCGACTATATTCTGCTGCTTTCCTGGAACATGCTTTGTCTTTGCATCAAATCTCATCATCCTCAGTCTGAATTGTTGAACTCGTGCCTTAGAATTTAAGAGTTTCACTAAGGGCTTGTGGTCTGTCTCCATCTTGAAGTGGAGATCAAGAACATAATCTTCAAATTTCTCAAGCCCTTGTAGCTCTAGTGCTTCTTTCTCTATCACTGCATATCTCTGCTCAGTCTCTGTCAGTGAACAGGATGCATTGTAAACTGGCCTGCACTTTCCATCCATCTGTATGTGAAAAAGTACAGCTCCCACTGCTGTAGAAGATGCAACTGCAGCAATAGGTGATCTCACCATCTCTTTGATTTTCTCAAAAGGCCTCTGTCATGCTTCCTCCCAGCACCATGTCGCAATAGCTGACATAGTGGCTCATTGATGACAGCTAGGTTGGGCAGGAACTTGCTGCCTTGGTTTACTTATACTCATCAACCTCTGGAGCTCAGTAACATTCTGACGAGCTGAAAACTCCTTGATTGCTCTTGCCTTTTGTGGATCATCCCTGAAGCTCTTAGGTGGAGATGGTGTCATACTGATAACGTCACTGGACTAGTAATCCAAAGGTCCAGGCTAATCCTCTGGGGACCCAGGTTCAAATCCCACCGTGGCAGCTGGTAGAATTTAAATTAATTTAATAAATCTGGAATATAAAGCTAGTTTCAGTAACGGTGTCTGTGACAACTATTGTATCATCGATTGACCCATCTGGTTCACCAACACCCTTTAGGGAAGGAAATCTGTCATCCTTACCTAGTCTGGCCTCCATGTGACTCCAGACCCACAGCAATTGACTCTTAACTCTTCTCCGAAATGTTCAGTTCAAGGGCAATTCGGGATGGGTGACAAATGCTGGCTTTGCCTAAAACCCATGAAAGAATAAATAACAAAAAACACCAGATATATCCACAATATGCCCATGGGGCTTGACAGTTTGCTGAGAGAGTTTGTATTTGCTGCTGGATGTTGCAGCTCAGCTTTCTCTCATGTTCTGTCTGAGTGGATCCATGGACCAGGACATCACCCATGTGACATATGGCTCCAACCAATCCTTCTAGGATTCTTGACATTGTCCCTTGGAAGATTTCTGGTGCTGATACGACGCTAAAGCAAAACCTCCCGAATTGAGTAATGAAGTTTGTGAGTAACTTGGATTCTTCATCGAGGTGAAGTTACGAGAAACCACTATTTCCATTTAACATTTGAACTCTTTCCCAATTTTGCTAAGCTCTCGTCCACAGACAACGTAGGATGAACTTCACACCCAATTGTTTGTTCAGCTGTGTGAGACCTACACAAGTCCTGATCGATCCGTTGGGTTTTGGCACTGGGACCATCCCCGAGCACCAGCTGGTTGGTTCTGTCACAGGTGAAATAACCCCCTGCTTCAACATAGAGTCAACCTCTTTCTTAACTTTGGGCAAGAGTGGATGAGGAGCTATTTAGGGTGTAAACAGACGCACTGGCTTCTGGATGGAGAGTTATGCGGTACGCTGTCTTCAGCTTTCCTAGTCCCCTGAACAGCTGTGGAAATCCAGTTCTCAAGTTTTTTTGGGGCTGATCTTCTCAGTTTTCCAGTTCCTCTCTTCTGCAAATCAGATACCAATCAGTACAGACTTTCCTGCTCAAAGATGCGCAGCTCTGATTCTGAATCACATACAGCTTTTCTGTGATTTCTTTCTCTCGATATGGGCGGGTTTCCTTCAGTTCCCCCATGGCGTTATGAGCGTATAACCTTTTGCACAGTGGCAGAAGAGGTCTTCCCTTCACCCACGGTTCAGCGTCAGAATGAACCGAAACTGCTGCACCCGTGACTAACTTACTGTTCCCCCTCTATGAGGATTTCAGCATTCCAGTAGCTTCTGCTTTCTTTCTGGATCTCTCCAAGGAAAGGCATCTCGATATCATGGATATCATCTACTTCATGGATCTTGCTACCTCTTGAAGTCTCCCCTGTGTGTGTATTCTGTACAGGCTTCATTGTCCAGCACAAAGCCTGGAAGTGGCCCATTTTCCTAGATGAATGGCATTTGGCTTATTTGCTAGGGCAATTTTCACACCAGTGCTTTTCCCTACCACACCAATTACACTTAACTGGGGCTGTTGATGGATGCACTTCCTCCCTCCCCTGCTTTTTTTTACAACAGCTTCCCTGTTTTAAAATTTGACATAGTCTATTGAGTCAACTGCTTTTGAGATAGGGTTCACCTTGTCCTCCTGAATCACAGCTTGATTTTGCTTCCTGATCCATCATATCCACAGTCCTCTACAAGCCTATACATGTCATTTATGAATGCATCAACTCTTTCTCCTTGACATTGGATATATTTGTTAAATTTAGCCCACTCAACAATTATATTCTTTCTCAGATTGAGGTATGTATCAAGTGCTTTGATTACTTCATCGTACATGGCTTTTTGTAAATGATACCACGCCTGACAAGGATATCATCCACATAGTCACCCATTGCATATAACAGTGTACTGATCTGTTCACTGCTCGCCTTCATAGTGAGGCCCACATGGCTTGATGTCAAGCAAATCTCCGATACCAATTCAGCCTATGTCTTTCTTGAAGCTTTCTGGTAATGGTAGATACTTCTCCATAACTGTTCTTTCGCTCACAGCCACCATATAATATTATTAGTATTGTTAGACTAACCCAAAATATTAACCCAGCCTGCAGAGATATGTAAAACAGGGGCTTTATTGATACACATTTTACTGTGCTGGCTACATCTTACATGAGGCTGCATGAGAGAGGGAAACCATGTGATATTGCATTACTTCCTATGATGATGTGTGCAGTATCTGATTAGCACATTACACACTTAGAATTAACCCCTTATACCACAGAGACAGGCTGCTGGACGTTATGCCTCTTTGCCTGGGATGACTTTGGCGGCTGTCCTCTGGTCACCTGAGGCCATGAAGGCCCCAGCCTGGTGGGAGTCTCCTGTGCAATGGCAGGTGGCACAGCTGTCACCTGTGCCAATGGCAGGAGGGTGAAGGAGAGGCCACGACCATCAGAATCGCCCTGCGAGGTGCCCCCCACGTTGGTGTTAGCAGCTGCTCCTCCTCCACTGTGAGGAATATTTGGCCCTCCCTGCTTTCCTGTGACTCCAGGCTCCTTGTCCACTCTTGACCTGGCTCTGGGGCCTGGGACTGAGAGACAAGGCAATGGAGTGCAGGTCAGAATGCACACCCATCAGTAATCCGCTGGGTTTGACCCCCCATGACAGTCGACAGTCTCAAATGGAGGAAGGCTCTTGTTCTGTTGTGTGGCCTGGATGGACTCCTCCAAAATCAGTGCCAGGATGCGCAATCCCTCAGGTATCTCTGCCACACCTCCTCGCGCCTCTCATTGGACGTCCAGCATCTGCTGCCTGACGGACTTCTCCAGAGGATCGTCATCAGCCTGGGGCTCAGCATCTAGGTCGCCTCCCACACTCCTCTGACTGCCAGAGGCCTGCTCCCTCATCTCAGTCTCTGGTGTGATGTGCTTTCACCAGTGCGTCTATCCATCACAGCTGAGTCATGCCCACCGAGGTGCGTGTATCTGCGCTGGTGCTGGGTGCAGAGCAAGGATGTGACGCTGCAGCCTCAGGGGCTTCCTCTTCCTCCTCAGAGGTAAATGTTGGTCCCTTGGAGCTACTGCCTGCAGCTGCCGAATGTGCACCCATGGGATAAACAAAAAGGAGAGTTAGGGGCATCTTCAACCTTTCAGGCAAGTTTCGTGAGGCACTCTTCATCATTGAATCACACCTCCCAAAAGCTCATGTATTTGCAGCATTAGAACCTCATACCATTCATCTTGGAGCCACACCTTCCTCCCTGATGTCATTAAACCTTCAAAATCACAACCCACCCAGGCTAGCTTCCTGCCAGTTTCCCCAGCTTCAAGCCCCCTCCCATCCCCAGCCCCTTTCAGCAGCGTTGGCTGGAATTATGGAAAAAGCATCATTGGATTCTCACCATCCCAGGGCCTTCCTCGTATCTCGCGTTGGGCCTGGCTCGATTGGTTGGCGGCCGACTCCCAGGACCTCCGGCTTGATGGCTGTCAGGATGGTGAGGCTGGTGACCTTGTCTCCTGTCCTGCTCTTCTCTCGGGCATTGTGAGCCCTCTTCTGCATAAGAAGAGTAAGATTGTGGTGATGGTTCTGTGTTACAATCATGTCTTCAAGAATGTGGCCCTTGTGTATTCTATTGGCGCTCGCTTCTGTCAATGCTGTTTGCCAGCTAACAGGAATGGCAGCTCCCACACCCCACTTTAACCGCACCCCCCCCACCATTGCCATGCAGAGTGGCATGTGGGCATTGTGCTTCCGTACCCAAGACAATCCCATAATGGTCCCACATCACCCTCTTCCAGATACGTCCATCTCCAGAATGGTGACACACCTACCCTTGCAGATCTCAGAAGGTCATTGAACCTTTTGCGGCACTGCAGCAAGATTCACTGGATGACCACAGGGCTGCTGACCTCTGCTGCGACCTCTGTCCTAGCTGGGAGGTGTCCTCTTCCCGTCAGCTGGCATGAGGATCTCCTGTCTAACACTTACAGCCTGGAGGAGGGCTCGCAGCGAGTCATTGTCAAACCTGGGGACCGTCCTTGGCCTGGATCTCCCCACAGATCATGGCTCCATTCTCCCGGCCACTTGCGGAGTGACAGATAGAGTTAAAGGACTGATTTCCAATATCTCCCTAAACACTTGTTACTCGTCAGGTGAACGGGTCGTAGCTACATCCCAATGTTCTTTCTTCCCTGTCAAAGGCCCAGAATGCTTCCAAACTCGATGATTAGTCATACAAATAATGAACAAGCTCTTACCTTCTCCAACAGTTTACAGGAAATCAAAATCTTCACCAAAAATTACTCAGGTGCCCAGAGTTGGAGGGCGGAGCTCCAGAACGGTGAGTATAAAAACCTTACCTCGAGGATTCGCGGCCTAGTTCCAGGGAGCAGAGTCGGAGGGCGGAGTTCCAGAGAGGTGAGTATAAAAACCTTACCTTGGGGATTCGCGGCCTAGTTCCAGGGAGCAGAGTTAGAGAGCGAACCTCGGGTCTTAAAAAAAATTGAAAGTGGCGTCACGGTAAATCTGTGACCTGACTGGCTGGTAGGGAACCTACACTGAATTTGAAACTAAAACATTGTTAAACTAATTAAACCGAATAAATTAGTCACTTAATTAATAAGTAGAGGGTATCTAGACCAGAAGCAGGAGATTACTGTTCTTAGAATTTACATATATAGTAGAAGTCTAGCCCTAGGGAACGTGTAGTTAATAAGGAGTCAATAAGCAGTTATTAGATTTAAATTAATTTATTAAACAGTTCTAGAAATGGCAGTTGCTGGGGTGAAGTGCTTCACCTGTGGGATTTGGGAAATCTGTGACGCTTCAAGTGTCCCGGACAACTACATCTGCAGGAAGTGTACCCAATTGCAGCTCCTCACAGACCCGCATGGATCAGTTGGAGCAGCAGTTGGATGCACTTAGGAGCATTCAGGTGGCAGAAAGCGTCATTGACAGGAGTTTTACAGATGTGGTCACACCCAAGGTACAGACGGATAGATGGGTGACCGCTACAAGGGGCAGGCAGTCAGTGCAGAAATCCCCTGTGGCTGTCCCCATCTCTAACAGGTATACCGTTTTGGATACTGTTGGGGGGATGGCCTATCAGGGGAAAACAACAGCAGTAGCCAGAGCAGTGGCACCACGGCTGACTCTGTTGTTCAGCAGGGGGGGGTCAAAGCACAGAAGAGCAATTGTCATAGGGGACTCTATAGTCAGGGGCTCAGATAGGCACTTCTGTGGTTGTGAAAGAGACACCAGGATAGTATGTTGCCTCCCTGGTGCCAGGGTCCAGGATGTCTCTGATCGGGTACGGGACATTCTGAAGGGGGAGGGAGAACAGCCAGAGGTCGTGGTACACATTGGTACTAACAACATAGACAGGAAGAGTGACAAGGTCCTGCAGTGGGAGTTCAGGGAGTTAGGCAGAAAGTTAAAAAACAGGACCTCTAGGGTTGTAATCTCAGGATTACTCCCTGTGCCACGTGCCAGTGAGGCTAGAAATAGGAAGATAGTGCAGCTAAACACGTGGCTGAACAGATGGTGTAGGAGGGAGGGTTTCTGATATCTGGTTCAGTCGGATCTCTTCTGGGGCAGGTGGGACCTGTACAAGAAGGACGGGTTGCATCTAAACTGGAGGGGCACCAATATCCTGGCTGCGAGGTTTGCCAGTGTCACTCGGGAGGATTTAAACTAGCACGGCAGGGGGGTGGGAACCAGAGCAATAGGTCAGCAGGTGAAATAAATGACTGGGAACTAGTGAATATGGTCGGTAGGACTAAGAGGAAGAGCAGGCAGGGAGAAATTACTGAACACAGTGGGTCTGGGGGTCTGAAATGCATTTGTTTCAACGCGAGAAGTATAACAGGCAAGGCAGATGAGCTTAGAGCTTGGATTAGTACTTGGGACTATGATGTTATTGCAATTACAGAGACTTGGTTGAAGGATGGACAGGATTGGCAGATGTTCCAGGAGCTAGATGTTTCAGGCAGGATAGAGAGGGATGTAGAAGAGGTGGGGGAGTTGCGCTGCTGGTTAAGGGGAATATCACAGCTGTACGACAGGAGGACATCTCGGTGGGCTCATGCAGCGCGGCAATATGGATAGAGCTCTGGAATAGGAAGGGTGCAGTCACAATGTTGGGGGTTTACTAAAGGCCTCCCAATTGCCGACGGGAGATTGAGGAACAGTTATGTAGGCAGATTTTGGAAAGATGTAAAAGCAATAGGGTTGTTGTGGTGGGTGATTTTAACTTTCCTTATATTGACTGGGAATCACTTAGTGCTAGGGGTTTGGATGGTGCAGAATTTGTAAGGTGCATCCAGGAGTACTTCCTGAGACAATATGTAGATAGTCCAACTAGGGAAGGGGCAATACTGGACCTGGTATTAGGGAATGAACCCGGCCAGGTGGTCGAAGTTTCAGTAGGGGAGCATTTCAGGAAAAGTGACCATAATTCAGTAAGTTTCAAGGTACTGGTGGATAGGGATAACAGGAGTCCTCGGGTTAAGGTGCTTAACTGGGGAAAGGCTAATTATAACAATATTAGGCAGGAACTGAGGGAGCTAGACTGGAGGCGGATGTTTGAGGGCAAATCAACAACTGACATGTGGGGGGCTTTCAAACGTCAGTTGATAAGAAGTCAGGACCGGCATGTTCCTGCTAGGATGAAGGATAAGCATTGCAAGTTTCAGGAACCTTAGATAATGAAGGATATTGTGAGATTAGTCAAAAAGAAAAGGGAAGCATTTGTAAGGGCTAGAAGGCTGGGAACAGATGAAGCCCGTGGAGAATATAAAGAAAGTAGAAAGAAACTTAAGCAAAGAGTCAGGAGGGCTAAAAGGGGTCATAAAAAGTCATTGGAAACCAGGATTAAGGAAAATCCCAAGGCCTTTTATACATATGTAAAAAGCAAGAGGCTAGCCAGGGAAAGGGTAGGCCCCCTCAGGACAGAGGTGGGAATCTGTGTGTGGAGCCAGAAGAAATGGGAGATATACTAAATGAATACTTCTCATCAGTATTCACCAAAGAGAAGGATTTAGCGGTCGATTTGTCTAGGGAAGAGTGTGTAGATAGCCTGGATCATGTTGAGATCAAAAAAGAGCTGGTGTTAGGCGTCTTGAAGAATGTTAAGGTGGATAAGTCCCCAGGGCCAGATGGGATCTACCCCAGAGTACTGAGGGAGGCAAGGGAGGAGATTGCTGGGGCCTTGACAGAAATCTTTGTATCCTCACTGGCTGTGGGTGAGGTCCCAGAGGACTGGAGAATGGCCAATGTTGTTCCATTGTTTAAGAAGGGTAGCAGGGATAATCCAGGAAATTACAGGCCAGTGAGCCATAAATCAGTGGTAGGGAAATTTTTGGAGAAGATTCTTCGTGACAGGATTTACTACCATTTGGAAGCAAATGGCCATATTAGTGAGAGGCAGCATGGTTTTGTGAAGGGGAGGTCGTGTCTCACTAACTTGATCGAGTTTTTCGAGGAAGTGACAAAGATGATCGATGATGGTAGGGCAGTGGATGTTATATACATGGATTTCATTAAGGCCTTTGACAAGGTCCCTCATGGCAGATTGGTACAGAAGGTGAAGTCGCACGGGATCAGAGGTGAGCTGGCAAGATGGATACATAATTGGTTTGGTCATAGAAGACAGAGGGTAGCAGTGGAAGGGTGCTTTTCTGAATGGAGAGCTGTGACTGGTGGTGTTCCACAGGGATCAGTGCTGGGACCTTTGCTGTTTGTAGTATACGTAAATGATTTGGAGGAAAATGTAACTGGGCTAATTAGTAAATTTGCAGACGACACTAAGGCTGGAGGCGTTGCAGATAGTGAAGAGGATTGTCAAAGGATACAACGGGATATAGATTGGCTGGAGACTTGGGCGGAGAAATGGCAGATGGAGTTAAATCCAGACAAATGTGAGGTAATGAATTTTAGAAGGTCTAATACAGGTAGGAATCATACAGTAAATGGCAAAACGCTTAAGTGCATCGACGGGCGTGTACTTCGATCTAGGTGTACAGGTCCACAGGTCACTGAAAGTGACAATGCAGGTGGATAAGGTAGTCAGGAAGGCATATGGCATGCTTGCCTTCATTGGCAGGGATATTGAGTATAAAAGCTGGGAAGAAATGCTGCAGCTGTATAGAACCTTGGTTAGGCCACACTTGGAATATTGCGTGCAATTCTGGTCGCCACATTATCAGAAGGATATGGAGGCATTGGCGAGGGTGCAGAGGAGGCTTACCAGGATGCTGCCTGGTCTGGAGGTTATTAGCTGTGAGGAGAGGTTGGAGAAACTCGGATTGTTCTCACTAGAGCGACGGAGATCGAGGGGCGACTTGATAGAAGTTTACAAAATTATGAATGGCATGGACAGAGTAGATAGTCAGAAGCTTTTTCCCAGGGTGGAAGAGTCAATTACTAGGGGACATAGATTTAAAGTGAGAGGTGAAAATTTTAGAGGAGATGTGCGGGGCAAGTTTTTTATGCAGAGGGTAGTGAGTGTCTGGAATTCACTGCCAGAGGAGGTGGTGGAAGCAGGTACGATAGTGGTGTTTAAGAGGCAGCTTGACAAATACATGAATAGGATGGGAATAGAGGGATATGGACCCCAGAAGTGCAAAATGTTTTAGTTGACAGGCAATATGATCGGCGCAGGCTTGGAGGGCTGAAGGGCCTGTTCCTGTGCTGTACTTTTCTTTGTTCTTTGTTCTTGTTCTTGAATGAAAGGCAGCTAGAGACTGGCAGTCCGAGAGGATTACAAGGCATTGTGCTGGGAAGAAACTCATGAGCACTTGCTTGAACTGTGTTTATTCTGTGTGTAGCAGAGAGGAGACAGGAAATTATTGCTGTTCCAGCTGTAGACGGCCTGTAGTTTAAAAGTTGTCTGTGGGCAGTGAGAGGCACACATTAAAGCTGTTACCCTCTTCCCTTATTTATCTTCCTTACCGGAATACAGCCGCTCACGCTGAGATATCACTAACGAATATCCGCAAATCCCTGGTACACCACCAAGATTTCCAAGGCTGATGTGTGACCCCAGATCGTAAAGCCTAGGCTTTCTGATCAGTGTTATTTTAACATCATGTTAACCATGATCACTATTTATATTAAAACAACCAGGAGTCGAATAGGCCTAAGAATCTCTGGCTTTTTGACTATCGAGGCTGTCACAGCCTTTTCTGAGAAATGGCAGCCAAGGTGTGGGAACATATCCCAGAGCTTCTCCTTCCAACATATATGGCAGGTGGAATACTTGGCTGACCAGGTGTGGATTGATATATGAATTTTGTTTTGGCAACATTCACGGACAGGCCGGGTTTCTTGTGTGCAGAATTGAAGAGATCGAGTGTGGCTTGCAAATCTGGCGCAGGGTGGGCGATGACTGGGGAGACCCGCAAACTGCAGGTGATGTATGTCTATGGTTGTCAGATTAGTTTTGGCGCGGAGGTGACCGAGATGAAAGTTTCCCTTCTAGGCAGTATTTAATACCCACACCAGAGGGCAGTTGATCGTTGATGAGGTGAACAGCCACTAGCAGGTAGATTGTAAATAGTATGGGGACTATCACACAGCCTTGCTTGACCCTGGTCCAGTTGTGGAATGCGTCTGTTTCCGATCTCCCACTCGAGACAGTTATCACCATGAAGCAGCTGCAGGATTGTGAAGACGTTTCTTGGGCATCCAAATCTCTGGAGCACAATCCACAGAGCCTCACGATTTACTGAGTCAAATGCTTTGGTCCGGTCGATGAATGTAATGAAGAGTTCCCGGTGTAGTTCTTGACACTTTTCTTGGATTTGTCTGGCCACAAAGACCCTGTTAGAGGCTCCTCTGGAAAGTTTAAAGCCTCACAGTGTCTCTGGGAGGATTCCCTCAGCCATGGGAAGTTGGCGATTCAGGAGAACGTGTCAGGATTTTCCCTGCTGTGGACAAGAGGGAAATACCTCGATAGTCTCCACAGTATGGTTCATCTTCCTTCTTGAAGATAGTTACAAATGTCGCATGAAGTTGGGAATGGGGGGAATTCTAGCTCCTCCCAAATCTGTGGGATGAGTGCACGGAAATTTAATGTGAGCAAAGGTCCACCAGCTTTGAAACGTTGGCTGGGATCCCATCAGGGCCGCAGGCTTTGTGGTTTATTCGTTTGGTTGCTGGTTGCAACTTTCCCATTGATGGTGGTTCACCCATGGAATCTACCACAGGGCAATGGGGGACAGTCCGGAGAGTATCAGCTGCCACTGTGGATTCACAGTCGAGGAGTTGTTGAAAACGTTTTTTCCAGCACTGAAGGATGGCATTGTCATCCTTAAGAATATGTTGAGCACTTCTCATATATCGGCAGCCGCCTCTCTCAAAAAGGCAGCATTGATGAGGAGATCCAACACTGGCTCAGCCTCCCACAAACTACAGGAGTGAGTGTTTGACATCAAAGACATCCTGAAGTCAACAAAAGTCCTGGTGTACAGAGCGGTTGTCATTACCACACTCCTGTACCACAGTAAGACCTGGCCTGTGTATCAGCGGCACATAACAGCGCTGGAGAAATTCCATCAGGAATGCCTCTGCCACATCCACCGGAGACAATGGGAGAACCATCAAAATACAAAGTGTCCTTCTTGAAGCCAGCTCCAAAAGCATTCATGCAAAATCAACTTTGATGGACTGGACGTTCTGTCCAGGTGGCTGAAAAGCATCCCCCTGGCCAGGTCCTGTTTTCTCAACTCTGAAATGGCCAGCATTTGGGTGGGGGGGGGGGGCAGAGAAAATGCTTCAAAGGAACTCTGAAGCTCTCATTGAAGCACAGCAACATTGACATTACTGACTGGGAGGAGCTTGCAACCAATTGTTCAAAATGGCGGCAACTTGTCCATCGTGCTGCATCGCGCTTTGAGTCCAAACACCTTCACCATGAGGTAGAGCGGCGGCAGAGAACGAAAGAAAAGGAAGCAAACCCTGCACTTGGCACCCCACTACCGGGTGGGGCATCCTATCCCATGCACCCGAAAGATCTGCGGGGTCAGAATCGGCCTGTTCAGCTACATGATGACCCAGGGCAGAAACCCGAGACCCTGAATAGACACTGTCTTTGAATCGAGTGACAGTTGATGTGATGATGATTCTGTCGCGGCTGAGTTTGAGGTAATGACCACAAACCTACTGCGACACGGACGCTCATAACCACATCTCCCCGCCTCGGAGCTTGGTGCCCGGTCAGGTACACTGAACCTCAGACTAACTGAGGAAATACTTACAACAAGAGCCACTCCATTTATATCTGTCTGGTAAGCCAGTGTCTCAGATCTGTGGGTTTTCTATAATTAAGTTATGTCGCTTGTAGTTAATTCCCTGCAGTTAATGATCCGATAACATCAGGGGCTTTAATTTGCAAAAACAAGGCATCTCCATGATTGACACCTCTGAGCTGATGTTGTCAGTGCAGTGCATTTTGCTGTTAGCCAAACCGAAATTCGTGATGTTTAACAGCTTGATGATAACTACGTTTGAGGCAATTTAGCTACAGAAACTGCATGTCTATGAATCTCGGCATTTCCCTGACAGGTACAAATGAACATGCTGCTGTGGCCAAACAAATAGTGCCTGAGTCAATCTGATGATTACTTACTCAGCTTACTACAGCTGCCGTCCAGCTGGACTCCCCCACTTACTTCACTGGAAAGCCACAATCGTGTTGAAGGTCCTGGTGCCGATGGAGTTGATAACGGATGTTTCATGTGCTGCCACCTATTTCACAGGTCCCGGGTGAAAACCTCCCCTCCCCAAGAGATGGTGAAATGTCATTGATGATTGCTAAAAGCTAGAATGAACAGCGTTCCGAATGTTCTCTTTAACTCATTTTCCACCCAGTTCACGGTACACAAATGGAATGTTGGCACGATGCTTGTGCTCATTGTCACCGAGATAGGACACAGAATTCTTTTTTATTCACTCATAGAATGTGGGCATCGCTGGCTGGGCCAGCATTTATTGCCCATTCCTAATTACCCTTGAGAACTGAGTGCTGGGCCATTTCAGAGGGGAGGTGATGGCATTGTGGTATTGTTGCTGGACCTAGTAATCCAGGGTAATGCTCTGGGGACCAGGGTTCAAATCCTGCCAAGGCAGGTGGTGGAATTTGGATTCAATGAAGGTCTGATGACAACCATTGTTGATTGTTGTAAAAACCCATCTGGTTCACTACAGTCCTTTAGGGAAGGAAATCTGTTGTCCTGACCTACCATGGTGGGATTTGAACCCAGATTCTCCATAGTATTACCCTGGGTACCTGGAGTGCTGGTCCAGTGACAATACAACCACACCACTGCCTCTGCAATTCATTGCTCAACCATCTCATAGCCATTGACCTACAAGATCCTTACATAGTAAGATCAAACATGTACCTATAGTACAATAAGTGTTTTAAAAAGGGTGATTCTGCATAACTAGGATTTTCATTTTGTTTACTCATCACTGACATTCATCCACATACCATCCTGCAAATAGTGCACTAAATTCCAAGATGTAAATTGGTGAGAAATTAATAATGATGCATGTAATACGAATATATGAACTAGGAGCAGGAGGAGGCCACTCGGCCCTTCAAGCCTGCTCCACCATTCAATAAGATCATGGCCGATCTGATTGTAACCTCCCCCCTACCCCTTGTAACATTTCACCCTCTTGTTAATCAAGAATCTATCCAGCTCTACCTTAAAAATATTCAAAGACTCTGCTTCCACTGCCTTTTGAAGAAGAGAGTTCCAAAGACTCACAATCTTCTGAGAGAAACAATTTCTCCTCATCTCTGTCTTAAATAAGCGACCTGGTATTTTTAAACAGGTGATCCCTAGTTCTAGATTCTCCCACAAGAGGAAACAACGTCTCCACCTCCACTCTGTCAAGACCCCTCAGGATCTTAAAGGTTTCGATCAAGTCACCTCTTACTCTTCTAAACTCCAGATGGTACAAGTCTAACCTGCCCAGCTTTTCCTCTTAAGACAACCCGTCCATTCCAAGATTTAGTCTGGTAAACCTTCTCTGAACTGCTTCTAATGCATTTACATCCTTCCTTAAATAAGGAGACCAGTACTGTACACAGTACTCCAGATGTGGTCTCACCAGTGCCCTGAACTGAAGCATAACCCCCCTACTTTTCTGTTCAATTTCCCACACAATAAACAATAACGTTCCCTTAGCTTTGCTAATTACTTGCTGTACCTGCGTAACAAGCCTTTTGCGATTCACGCATCAAATCTCTCTGAATCCCAGAGCTCTGAAAGCTGTTTTAAAATTAATATTAATGCTGAAAAGTAATTTTCAGTTTGTCTGATCAGAATCACGAATATCTGATTAGAATGTGTTAACTCAGAAATCAGTAGCATATTATTCATCTGGCTCATTATATCAAATTATAAAATGGTTCTCGATTTCTGTGCTCTGTATCCAAGAACACAGAAATTGAGAACTATTGGGTTCTCCAGGAGCAACTTGGGGGAGAGGGGAGCAGTTCCCAAAATTAAACTTGAAAAACAATTTCCATCAAAGCATTTTTACAGCAACAATACTCCGCGTGATTGGAGTGAAATATGCGCGGTGTAACCTTTTTAACAAAGAAATTGACTGTTTGGAGTAAAATTTCTTTCTTCTTGGCTCTAATGAGTTTCTTAACCTTTAATTTTGATTATTGTCTTTGTTAAAATATTAAATGAAGAAATTTCATTCAAATATGTTAAGCAAGTTATTAAAAATAATATGCAGAAGAATATTCGCCCCTTGTTACCCCTGGTTGCTTGCATGGAACAAAAAGCATGGCATTTCTCCCTTCCCCATCAACACCACCACCACCCCCCCCCCCCAACCCCCCCCACCCACCCAGCTCCAGCCCCTGCCAACCTCAAGCAATGATTGAGTTTGGCAACATGGGGGGTGGTGGGGAGGTGGGAGGGGGTTGGTGGTGGGTAGGTGAGAGGTGTGGTCATGAAATGGTACAACATTGGTGTGCATATGTGGAGCTGAGGATTACGTTAGATGCTTTGAAGATTTAGCTGGAGATCACTTTAAACAAAGTGGAGTTATAGACTGGGAAAACACTCTGAACATCGTGAAGTAATAGCTTGGGAACACTGTAAAGAATGTAAAGCTACCACATTTGGGAGAATGCATGGCTGGATGTAGCCATGGTTTAATTGATTTGTGCTTGATTATGTGAGTCTGGTAACTGACCTATGCTCACTGTGCTTGATTGGTTAAGCCTGGGTGTGGACTCAGAGCAAAGTAAACAGACACTGTGAAAGACCTGGAAGTAGAGCTGTAAGCATGAGTGCACACATTTTTTGATTGCTGAGATATTTTAAAGCACTATAAATAACATACTAAGGCAGGAAAAAAACAATAGGGAAGATCTGTGGTTGAGTGGAGAGCAGGAGAGATTACATGACAAAATCTCATGCCATGGGATCCTTCCCTTTGTCAGATCTTCCGCACTTCCCTCCTGTTCAGTTGGTCAGCTATAACCATTTACACCTCCTCTCGGCTCATCTTTTGATTCTCATATTTTGATATCTCATTTTCACCTTGCTTTGCCTTGCACCATTGTCCTTTTCATCACTCAGCCTCTCCGGCTCCCCCTGGCTGTCCCTTTATCGTTCTTTCCTTGCCTTAGTATCTGATGAGAAACGATTACATTGTCAGTTCTGCTGACAGATCATCAATTTGAACGTTAACTCTCTCTCTCTCTCTCTCTCTCTACAGACGCTGCCAGACCTGCTGAGCGTTGCCAGCATTCTCTGTTTTTATTTCAGATTCCTGAAATATTTTAGCTTTTCTGGTAATTTAATTCCCAGTTCATGACTTGTTCGGGGGGGGGAAGATGAGCGCTTCTGCTCGGAGTCAAAACAGCACAGCAACTATAATACTTCATCATCATAAATAGATCTTCAAAATACCAAACAGTCACAGCTGGGAGGAATTGAGAAGCAACTTGCATTAAACAACGGCAGAATGAAAGTTTCTCCACACTTGTAATGGTCCTCATTAAAATCACATCACAACAAAATTAATACATCACTCTAGTTCCAACCAAATTAGTTCCAAACTTTGTTATGCAAGCAGAATGCACAAAATTAGATAATGTAATATCACCACATTTTGGAGAGTTCTCCAACTCAGACAGTACCATCTTCAGGGTGCTCCTTAGCTCCTCAGCTGCAGTTCTTCAAAGTGCTGCCCAGCTATAGCCCACCGTCTTTGGAGTAGACCCCTCGCTTCTTCAGAGTTCACTACGTCCCTGGGGTTGTATGTCCGGTTTGCCTCAGAGCAGTGCTGGGTTGGCGCTTGCTTCTAAGTGTGCAACAGGTTTACTTACGGGTGTTTTAAAATACCTCAGCAGTCATGTCACAAAACGTTGACGCTCCTGGGGCAGGATTTGGTGTGTCCGGCGGGAGGGGCGCGCCTGACCTGATCAGGCATATAATAGCGCGCGGTGACATCGGGCGAGCGCCCCGCGTCCTTGTGCACTCGCGCAACATTTAGGTCAGCGGGTGCACGCGAGAGTCATCAGCACGCCCTCTGACCTTTAAGAGGCCTGTTAAGGCCCTTACGCAGGTAATTAAGCCCAATTTTTCCGCTGCCCGTCCAACCTTAAGGTTGGTGGGCGGGTGAATCGACCAGGCGGCCTTTTGACTTTTTGGCAAACCCTCATCCACGGGTGGGATGAGGTTTCCGCAATTATATAAAAAAGTAAATGTAAATTTCTGGGCAGAACTTTGATTTTGTTGATGTAATCGTGAGCGAGTCCCATGCTGGGACATTTTTTCCAGATTTTAAAGCTCTTCGCTTTTGATGTGTCTGGTCACTTTGCTCTGAGTCCACACCCAGGCTTAACCAATCAAGCAAAGTGGGCATAGATCAGTCACCCAGACTCACATAAATCAAAAACAGATCAATTAAACTGTCGAGGTAGAAAGCCAAATGCTGGAAATCTGAAGCAAAAACAGAAAATGCTGGAAAAGTGCGGCAGGTCTGACAGCATCTGTGGAGAGAGGAACAGAGTTAACGTATCGAGTCTGTATGACTGTCTGAAGAAGGGTCATACGGACTTGAAACGTTAACTCTGTTCCTCTCGTCACAGATGCTGTCAGACCTGCTGTGTTTTTCCAGCATTTCCTGTTTTTGTTTCAATTAAATCATTGAACGCTACATCTAGCCATACACTCTCCAAAATGCGGTTGTTTTACATTCATTACATTGTTCCCAAGCGATAACTTCACAATGCTCAGAGCGTTCCCCATCTATAACTTCACTTTCTTGAAAGCTACCTCTAGTTAAAGCCTCACGGTTTCTAGAGTGATTCTCAGCTCCACATATGGAAACACAGGAAACACCATTTTTTGAGGGTAAGAGTCAAGCCGAAATTGTCCGGTTACAGGCAAAGAGTCCTTTGAAGAAGGGCCTCATGTTGTTAAACTTCAGGTGGCAGGAGAGATGTTATTTGTGCCATAATTAAATAAGAGGCTTTATTTTAATTGGTGCGTATGGGCAGACCGAGCAAGCGTGAGTCACGCCCAGGCTCCCTGTTGAGACCCGGAACATTCTAACACCCTGGCCTCAGATAAACATGACAGGCCTGCCTTCGGCCTGAACCCAGTCTCAATGATGTCAGGCCAGCGTTGTGACAATGTTTGGACAGCATTGTGCGAAATCACACTTGTGGACCCATTGGAATGATACCCGGCTGTGAGGTAATTGATGACTGGGTGGGGTCGGGGGTGTTCGGGTGTTTAGAGCATCGTTGGCAAGGGAAGGAAATCTCCTCCCCTTCCTGGCCCACAAGAAAACATTATTAAATGAATAACTTAACTCTTTGACCCTTTCCTGGGCCTGATGCCCTTTGGTGCCTGCTGCTCTTGGTGAAGTTGGCACTGAATGTCCATCATGGAAACATAGACAGGCTCAGAATAATGTCATCAGACCCCAAAATTCTGCATCTCAGTCAGGCGCTTGCCCACCTGCTGTCATATCCTTGCCGGCTAGCCAGAAAAAGCCTGTTCAAATGGCACATGCCCAGAAACTATCGACCCTGAGCATGACATCGAATTATGTAGAAATTACAGCAACAGAAACAGGCCATTCTGCCCAACTGGTCCACGTGCTTCACACAAACCACCTCCCACCCTAGCTCATCGAATCCTTTCAGCATGTCATTCTGTTATTTTCTGCCTCCTATACTGATGCAGATTCCCTATAAACACGCCTACGCTATTACTCCATTTCACATTCAGAATACAAGATTTTCCTAAATTCCTTATAAGATTTGTTATACTTATGACCCTTAATTTTGGACCCCCCCACCAGTGAAAACCCTTTCTCTACGTATACCATGTCAAACCTCTTCATAACTCTAATAACCTCTATTAGGTCATCTTTAAGTCTTTGGCAAAGAGCTCCAACTTGATCTCTGCCACCTTGAAGGACAAGGGCAGCACACACATGGGGACACCACAACCTGGAAGGTCCCCTCCAAGCCACCCACCACCCTGACTTGGAACTATAATCGCCATGTCCTTCACTGTCGCTGGGTCAAAATCCTGGAACTCCCTCCCTAACAGCACTGTGGGTGTACCTACACCAGGTGGACTGCGGCGGTTCAAGAACACAGCTCACCCCCACCTTCTCAAGGGGCAATTAGGGATGGGCATTAAATGCTGGCCTAGCCAGGGGTATCCACTAAGAACAAACATTCTTAAAAAGTCATAGGAGGAATCATCCCAGAATTGCACTAAGTGTGGTAGCGGGCGTGAAAAACAATGTTTTACCCGCTGGCTGCAATGGTGGGTTTTCACACTGCATCATCTATTTCCGATCTCAGGCCACAGGAAACACGCTGTCTCACTGGTGGGCGGCCTCTGAATCGCTCGCCATTCCGTTACCTCACTGTTTTCTCACTCCGTGAGCCATATCTAAACTGCAGCCGAGCACACAGTTCTCAATGCTTGCAGCCCGGGACTGCTCCACTGAAGACATGGCCCTGAAAGCCAAGAAGAGTTCAGTGACCCGTCACTGGGAATGCCTTTCGGATGCCTGCCGTCCACTTGCACAGATCAACATGTGTCCCCTACACACACCCTGGGATAGACCCCCTTCCCCAGTACAGCCCACACCCTGCAGCCTCTTCCCTTGCCAGAGGCCACTTCTCCCTCCTTCCTCAAGCAAGCCCTAGCCCTGCAGCTGTTGAAAAGCCACCTCCGCCTCATGGCTGGTCTGGTAGGTAGAGACCCGCCCCCTCTAAAAGTGATGTGTTGCCGTCCGGGGAGCCTGGTGCTGATGACTGCGAGTGCTGCCTGAAGCAAGGTAGACAGACAAACCTCAAAGTCCCGAGCGAAGTGCAGCTCGCCAGGTGCACGTCGCTTAAGTACGGCTGTGAAACAGGTCAGCGTGCAGTCACGCCAATGTGCCCGAGCGATCCAGCGTTGGGGGGGGCGGTGGGTGGTGGCAGGGATGATTCTGGTGAGCAGAGGGTTTAATGAGACGCTAAAGTATTGAAATTAGGTTCCCGATGCGCAGCGATGGGGAACGCGTCTCGCCTTTGACGGGCAGAGCGGACAATTGCAAACTGGTTTTGTGACGACGCGAAACCGATTTTTGGCCTTCTTGCCATATTGTCCGCTCGCGCCGCCAAACGCGCCCACCGCCAACAGAAGCGGCAAACTCCAGCCGTCCTCGATAGTTATAACCTGTCAGCTTCGGAGAGCAGCTCTCTGCAAGAATTTTCATCCCTGCTTGCTCCATGCCTATTGGTAACTGAAGCAGGGTCGAGGGTATGGTGGAGGCTATCTCTTTGTGCTAGGCCAGTGTCTTATTCTCCTACAAAATCCTCATTGTTCTGGCTGACTGTGCAAACTTACTTGCTGCCTGTAGATGGTGCCACAGTACCAAAGGTACGCATTTGCCTTTTAATACCAGCCTGCCACTGTTGGTGAAGATGGAGGTGAGTTGACAGGAGGTGGTCTACCACCTACTTCCTGCTGGCTTTGAGGGGAGGGCTGCGCACATATTTCTTGGCAGTCCAGTGGTGGAAGTGGCATCCATTGTCCGGGGTGATTGAAGAGGGCTGATGCGCCCGTTGTTCTGAGGATCTAGATCTTCGGCTGATCACTAAACGTGTAGCCAAATTTCCACTCTGGGTTCCTACTGATCGGATGGTATGTGCCAATGCATCCCTATGCTTGAAGTTAGTGGGCCGGGGATGACCATGTTTCCCAGTGTTTTACAGTGAGTTAGCACCACCCACTGGGAAAAGCATTTGGCTTCGTTTCAGATATTAGAAAAGCAGGAAATAACCCCGAGAAACACTGATTGTGGTTTCCTATTAATCGCGGATGATTACAATTCCAGAAGGGATTCCTTGTAGGGTGTATTTTCAGTTGAAAAGAAAAGGACACAGATAAAAAAGAAACTATTATTTCATGTTCTTCAATTATGATCTCTTGACACAAATCCACTGGGTCATTTGAAAATACTGCTGAATGAGTTGATGAAGGAGAGGTAAACACTATTGAAGGGCAGATAAGAGACCTAAGCACTCTTGAAGGGTAGATAAGGTCCGATTAAGTATCATAATCCCCAGCCCTTTAAAAATTAAAAGAAAATGGCTGCTTGGTTAGGGTGAAAAAACACACTTTGCTGGAATTTACTGACAGGCTATCTAGTGTAGCATAGAAAAATCATCAGCATCTATTCCTGCAGTTTCAATATACTTTATCTTTGACATTTCCCAAAGATTATTGTTACAGCTGAGCCCATTATGAATGTTTGGTTGAGTTTCAAAAGGTCCAAAACTACTTATCTTAGCAGGGGGGCTAAGTTTACATTATGATTGACAGTTTTAAGCAGCTATTAAAGGATTATCTATCTTTGAGGTAGTTACTCAATACAAGTTTGTTTGTTTCTAAACAGATTGACACCTGATTTAAAACCTTTGAATGGGTCTCATGAATGAAAGCTTTTTATTCTGTAACAAGTGTATGAGTGAGAGATCTATTAGATTATTAGAAGATTTGTTTTGATCTCCTCATGGCTGCCCATAATGGATATTGAGTCAGTGGTTTTGGAGGTGACGTGGAGAATATGAGGTGAGGTGAGGAGGCATGGGGGGTATGAGGTGGCGTGAAGGGGGATATGGGGGTGTTTGAGGTGGCATGGAGGGGAAATGGGAGGTGGGTAGGAGGCTGAGGGGTGTGGGCTAGAGGGCCATAAAAAGCCTTTTATAAAACTGGGCTGAAGTCTTAAAAAACCCGAGGCAGGCCTACCTTGGTGGTTGCCTCAGAACTGCCTCTGGAGGTGGCTGACTTGGCACAATAATGCCCCCCACCTCCCTGGAGCCAAAACCACGTGAGATGGGGCCCCTTATGTGAGGCGGCCCCTGTCACATTTGGAAATTTCTCCACTCGAGCGGCTGGCTTTGGTGGCGGAAATCTGGCCCCATGTCCTTGATTTTCACAGTCCCATCAAATAACCCTTGGAAACATTCATCTTTAAACGCGAGCTGATTTCTAAAAAAAAATTCCAGCATCGCCTTGGCATTAGAAAAACAGACAATGGTCAGAAAGTACAGCATTTTGGGATTAGATTGCAATAAATAATTAATGAAGAGTCAGATTTTGGATGATAAAATATGAAGAAGCATTGAACCACAAGTCTGATGTCAATTTTTATTCATATTTCGAGCGGCTTGAAAGGGAAGTTATCATTGGAGCTGTCAGTTTAAATGTTAATTAATTTTCAGGGAGCACAACAGAATCTAAAGTACACCACAATTTGCCTACGTTTAAACCCGCTAATTTTCAATTAGCAATTTACACAAATATAACCTTTGTAACAGACTTATAAAGGGCACAGCGTATAGGCTGAATTTTGGAAATAATTGCAAAACACTTTCCCAAATAGAACATCAATCAGAAACAACTCGAATTCATTCAAAGTGTACACATATTAACTTCAACGTTTCTCATTTTGCCCTCAAGTGGTAAAACCATTCTGTGGTTGAAAATTTCACAATGTGAGAATTAAAAATAAGATCAACTGTAGGTTATTGAGTGTATATATTTTTTTCAGTTAGAAATATTTTAGTTGTTATCATTTTCTCATCACTGGGAGCTTTTATTATTAACTAAATAACTAACCGATTCAATGATTCCACAGTGAGGTGATAAGTTAGATGCTAATTCTTAAAGATCTCACAAATCTATGAATTACATAAAGTCCTGTGTAAAATTATAAAGGTCTTTTAATTCTTTCATAGGATGTGGGCTTCGCTGGCTGGGCCAGCATTTATTGCCCATCCCTAGTTGCCCTTGAGAAGGTGATGGTGAGCTGCCTTCTTGAACCACTGCAATCCCTGTGGTGTAGGTACACCCACAGTGCTGTTAGGAAGGGAGTTCCAGGATTTCGACCCAGTGAGAGTGAAGGAATGGCGATATGTTTCAAAGCCAGGATGGTGAGTGACTTGGAGGGGAACTTCCAGGCGGTGGTGTTCCCATCTATCTGCTGCCCTCGTCCTTCTAGATGGGAGTGGGCATGGGTTTGGAAAACTGCCCTGCTGACTTAGCGTAATAAAGTAAACATGTGATGATATCTAACAGCAAGAGGAAGATCTAAACCTTTGAAATTGGATCTCAAATGAGTTCTGATACTCAAAGGCAACACAGCTTTCTTCCTTTGCTTTGTATCTCAAAGTGTGAATATTTGCAATCAATTATTATTTAGGAACTTCCCCAATAAAGTACATTCAATCATGAGGCAGTCTAAGTGATGCAAATCAGTCAATCAAAACATGATGGGCCGAATGGGAACCTCCTCCCTGTGCTGTAACAATTCTGTGATTATGTGCTGGCTGCAAAAAAACTAACAGGGTAGTCATTGTGACCAATTTATTTGGGAAGGGGCGGGTAGTATGACAGCTGCGTACATACTACTGTATAGCAAGACTGATAAAGACAGAGAGAGGGCTGCCAAACTATCATATATATTTATTCTCTCACAGGGTGTGTGAGTCAGCAGCAAGGTCAACGTTAGTTCCCCATCCCTAATTGCCCTTGAACTGAGTGCCCTGCCGGGCCCTTTTAGAGGGCATTTAAAAGTCAACCACATTGCTGTGGGTCTGGAGTCACATGTAGGCCAGACCAGGTAAGGACTGCAGATTTCCTCCCCTAAAGGACATTAGTGAACCAGATGGGTTTTTATGGCAATTGATGATAGTTTCATGGTCACCATGGAGCTGTTTTTTCATGATATAAAGGTGCCAATCATTCTTAAGGGATTGTGGTTTCATTTATTGATACGAGGCACTTGTGAACAGATATACAGATGCATAAAGCTTGAAGACATCAGGGCTGCAGAGCTGTGCGTATGTGCTCTGCTGTAAGCAGAAGTGAAACTAGATCATACGCACACATCCTTTCAAATGATATCATACTGCAATCCCTTAAAGGCATATTACAACAGAGACTAGCTTGCAATTCCAGATTTTATTAATTACATTTTTAAATTCCATTACTTGCTTTGGTGGGATTTGAACACCTGTCCCCAAATCAGTAGCATGGGGCCTCTGGATTACTAGCCCAGTGACATTATCACTATGTCATCATTACCCTTTCATTAAGCTGTGCCTATTCATGCTGAGGGAACACAAAAAAAAACAAAATCCTCAGAGTAAAGTTTCTTAAAAAAAACTTGCATTTCTATAGCACCTTTCACGATCTCAGGATATCCCAAAACATTTTACAGCCAATAAAGTACTTTTTAAGGTGCGAGGTAGGAAACATAAAAACAGCAATGTGATAATGACCAAATAACCTGTTTGAATGATGCTGGTGGAGGGATAAATTTTGGCCTGGAATAGCTCATCTTCAAAATTGTGTTGTGGGATATTTTAGATCCTGCATAGCGAGCAGATGGGGAAGAGAGCACCTCCAACAGCGCAGCACTGCCTCAGTGCTGCACTGGAGCGCCACCTAGAGTTTGGTTGCTCACGTCTCTGGGATGGGACTCGAACCCACATTCTTCAAATGAACCAGGGCTGACATTTTCCTTTCTTTTCCGTTTAAACCTCTACACAGGAAGGGCGATTGTCTGAACATCTTCCACACACAGCAGATCGGGAAAGTAGCCAAATAGTAAGGACAGATTAAGGGTATCAATATTCCTCTAGAAGGGAGGTTTCTGAAATAGGCTAAGCTATCTCAGCTCCCAGGTCCATTGGAGGGTGCCTAGGGAAGATTGAGTGAGCTAATACTGAAACAGTTCTTTACAGTGAGCAGTTCGGAAAGAAGGACATAGATCTTATAACTTTTATTGCTTGAGATTGAGCAGTATATTATACTTTCTGACTCTGCCACCTTCCAGGATGTTTGAATTCAAACAGGGTCAAGAAGGCTGCTGTGCAAGGTGTTACAGACTGCCGGATCCTGTCAATCAATTTATAGCAGAAGCTAGAATCTTTCATGGGCTCCATATGGAACTAAATACAAGAAAGGAAGATTTAATTAATTGAGATCCCTCTGATAATCTGTAGACATCTGGTCGAGATGACCGGGGGCATAATTAGTTTTGGCAGTCTGAAAAAAAATGCATTCCAAATAAACTTCTGTTAGAATCTCTGTAAACGTGCCGTGCCACCTTGTTATATATTTCAAGCTCACAAGATACATATGGATAATGAAGGCCATTCAGACCATCTTAATCTATTCATCTGCAGCGGCTCTACGCTCTCCCACCCCCACTTGCACATCACCACGCCCCAACCTTGCGCTGCCATTTTTTGATTGAACTTAGGCCATGGTTTATGTCTCCACCAATTTGCCCTAAAGTCCACCTCAAACCTTGATCACACTTTTGTGAAGACGAGCGGCTAGATGTCAGTCCTAAAGTTACTGTTCACCAGTTTGAACCTGCGTACCGTTTCCATACACCCACAGTTCACCGAATGCAATATTCCAGGTTTGTTCACTTCAATAAGATCATCTCTCAGACACGCGCTCTCCCTGTTGAAAAGGTCCCAGCTCCACACGTTCTTCCCCCACAACGGAGAAAGTAATTGCTCATGATGGAAATCAGATTGGTCCTTTCAGTACTTAACTTAATCTTTATTCCCGTCCATTTTCGGTTTGTCTTCCAAACCCGTTGACCCACTTAACCCCTCCCCCGGAGTGCACGTTGCCATGGGAGATGTCTAGACGCATGTAAAAAAGAATTCCACCTATATATGCTTACTTTCAATGTATTTCCATTATAAATTCTTGTTTTTTAAAATTCTTTTTACAATTTATTCATTCTTGGGATGTGGGTGTCGCTGGCTGGCCCAGCATTTTTATTGTCCATCCCTAATTGCCCCTTGAGAAGGTGGTGGTGAGCTGCCTTCTTGAACCGCTGCAGTCCATGCGGTGTAGGTACACCCACAGTGCTGTTAGGGAGGGAGTTCCAGGATTTTGACCCAGTGACAGTGAATGAACGGTGATATATTTCCAAGTCAGGGTGGTAAGTGACTTGGAGGGAACTTGCATGTGGTGGTGGTGTTCCCATGTGTCTGCTACCCTTGTCCTTTAAGGAGGTAGAGATTAGTTGTTTGGAAGGTGCTGTTGAAGGAGCCTTGGGGACTTGCTGCACTGCATCTTGAGAATGGTACACACTGCTTCCACTGTACATCAGTGGTGGAGAGAGTGAATGTTTGTGGATGTGATGCCAATCAAGCAGCTGCTTTGTCCTGGATGGTGTCAAACTTCTTGAGTGTTGTTGGAGCTGCACTCATCCAGGCAAGTTAAGAGTATTCCATCACACTCCTGACATGTAGATGGTGGACAGGCTTTGGGGAGTCAGGAGGTGAGTTAGGCTCCACAGATCCAACCTCTGTCATAAATATTGTGAGGATAGTGGTGGAGACACAGGGTAAAAGAGCGCGAGGAGAGCGGAGACACAGGATAAAAGAGCGCGAGGATAGTGGCGGAGACACAGGGTAAAAGAGCGTGAGGAGAGCGGAGACACAGAATAAAAGAGCGCGAGGATAGTGGCGGAGACACAGGGTAAAAGAGCGCGAGGAGAGCGGAGACACAGGATAAAAGAGCGCGAAGAGGGTGGATACACAGGATAAAAGAGTGCGAGGAGAGCAGCGGAGACACAGGATAAAAGAGCATGAGGAGAGCGGAGACACAGGATAAAGGAGCGTGAGGAGAGTGGAGACACAGGATAAAAGAGCGCGAGGAGAGCGACGGAGACACAGGATAAAAGAGCGCGAGGAGAGCGGAGATACAGGATAAAAGAGCACGAAGAGAACGGAGACACAGGATAAAAGAGCACGAGGAGAGCGGAGACACAGGATAAAAGAGTGCGAGGAGAGTGGTGGAGACACAGGGTAAAAGAGCGCGAGGAGAGTGGAGACACAGGATAAAAGAGCGCGAGGAGAGCGGAGACACAGGATAAAAGAGTGCGAGGAGAGTGGTGGAGACACAGGATAAAAGAGCACGAGGAGAGCAGAGACACAGGATAAAAGAGCGCGAGGAGAACGGCAGAGACACAGGATAAAAGAGCGCGAGGATAGCAGTGGAGACACAGGATAAAAGAGTGCGAGGAGAGGCGGAGACTCTGGATAAAAGAGCACGAGGAGAGCGGCAGAGACACAGGATAAAAGAACGTGAGGAGAGTGGAGACACAGGATAAAAGAGCGCGAGGAGAGCGGGGACACAGGATAAAAGAGCGCGAGGATAGCGTTGGAGACACAGGATAAAAGAGCGCGAGGAGAGCGGAGACACAGGATAAAAGAGCGCGAGGAGAGCGGCAGAGACACAGGATAAAAGCGCGAGGATAGCGGTGGAGACACAGGATAAAAGAGCGCGAGGAGAGGCGGAGACACAGGATAAAAGAGCACGAGAAGAGCGGTGGAGACACAGGATAAAAGAGCGCGAGGAGAGCAGAGACACAGGATAAAAGAGCGTGAGGAGAGTGGAGACACAAGATAAAAGAGCGCGAGGAGAGCAGAGACACAGGATAAAAGAGCACGAGGAGAGCGGAGACACAGGATAAAAGAGCGCGAGGTGAGCAGAGACACAGGATAAAAGAGCACGAGAAGAGCGGTGGAGACACAGGGTAAAAGAGCGCGAGGAAAGCGGAGACACAGGATAAAAGAGCGCGAGGAGAGCAGAGACACAGGATAAAAGTGCGCGAGGAGAGTGGAGACACAGGATAAAAGAGCGCGAGGAGAGCGGAGACACAGGATAAAAGAGCGCAAGGAGAGTCGAGACACAGGATAAAAGAGCGTGAGGAGAGCAGAGACACAGGATAAAAGAGCACGAGAAGAGCGGTGGAGACACAGGGTAAAAGAGCATGAGGAGAGCGGAGACATGGGATAAAAGAGTGCGAGGAGAGTGGAGACACAGGATAAAAGAGCGTGAAGACATACTTTGTAGTTAAGAAGCATATAGACTTAGTTGTTTGTGGTACTGGCATTCAATAGCCACAGTAAATTGTAGCATACATAGGAAGAAAGTAATTAAAGTAGATTAAATAACATCAGTTAGAATGGTGGGCCAGGTGTTATGTTGCAGCTGTGAGATGTGGGAGCTTTTGGACCTCAAGACGATCCATGACGAACACGTCTGCAGGAAGTGTAAGCAGCTTGAGGAATTCCGGATCAGGATTATTGGTCTGGAAGCCAAAATGCAGACGCTGCGCAACATGAGGGAGGGGGAGAAATACCTGGATACTTTGTTCCAGAAGACAGTCACATCTCTTAGTATAGGGCCATCTCTTTTGGTCAGGAGTGAGGGAGAAGAGAATGTCAGTGAGGCAGGTAACGGGACCGAGCAGACAGTGGGGGAGGAGCCTCGGGCTTTGCAATTGTCAAACAGGTTTGAGGTACTCACAACCTGTGTAGGTGAAAGTGAGTCTGTAGGGTGGATGAGCTGGCTGGCCATGGCACTGTGATACAGGAAGCCGTTCCAGTGGGGGGAGCAAAAAGGAAGGTAGCAATAGTAAGGGACAGTATAGCGAGGGGGATTGTCACTGTTCTCTAGATTATTACCTGAGCCACGTGCAAATTGGCATAGGATAAATAAGAGTCGAGAGATGAATGGGTGGCTCAAAGACTGGTGGGGGAGAAGTGGGGGTTCCGGTTCATGGGGCACTGGCATCAGTACTGGGGAAAGTGGGGGCTGTACCGTTGGGATGGTCTACACCTGAACTGTGCTGGGACGAGTGTCCTCACAAATCGTGTAACTAGGGAAGTAGAGAGGGCTTTAAACTAAACAAGAGGGTTGAGGGATCAAGTTTGGGTAGAGAAATCAATTCAAAGTGTAGCATCAGGACAGGAGAGAGAAATAGTAATATGGGAAATGAGAGTCAGAGAATCACAGAATCACAGAATCACACAGTGCAGAAGAGGCCCTTCAGCCCATCGAGTCTGCACCGACACGTGAGAAACACCTAACCTTCCTACCTAACCCCATTTACCAGCGCTTGGCCCATAGCCTTGAATGTTATGACGTGCCAAGTGCTCATCCAGGTACTTTTTAAAGGATGTGAGGCAACCCGCCTTCACCACGCTGCCAGACAGCACATTCCAGACTGTCACCCTCTGGGTAAAAAAGTTTTTCCTCACATCCCCCCAAACCTCCTGCCCCTCACCTTGAACTTATGCCCCCTTGTGACTGACCCTTCAACTAAGGGGAACAGCTGCTCCCTATCCACCCTGTCCATGCCCCTCAATCTAATACACCTCAATCAGGTCGCCCCTCAGTATTCTCTGCTCCAACGAAAACAACCCAAGTCTATCTAACCTCTCTTCATAACTTAAATGTTTCATCCCAGGCAACATCCTGGTGAATCTCCTCTGCACCCCCTCCTGTGCAATCACATCTTTCCTATAATGTGGTGGCCAGAACTGCACACAGTACTCCAGCTGCGGCCTCACCAAGGTTCTATACAACTTCAACATGACCTCCCTACTTTTGTAATCTATGCCTCGATTGATAAAGGCAAGTGGCCCATTTACCTTTTTCACCATCCCACTAACATGCCCCTCTGCCTTCAGAGATCTATGGACACACACACCAAGGTCCCTTTGTTTCTCAGAACTTCCTAGTGTCATGCCATTCATTGAATACTTCCTTGTCAAATTACTCCTTCCAAAGTGTATCACCTCACACTTTTCAGAATGACAGGAAGGGACAGAGAGAAAAAACCTAGGAATACATCAACAGTCAAGACTGGATGTTCCGAAGCTAACAAAAAGACAAAACTGAAGGCTCTCTATCTGAAAGCATGTAGCATTTATAACAAAGTAAATGAATTGATGGTCCACATTGAAGTAAATAAATATGATCTGATAGCAATTACAGAGATGTGGCTGCAGGATAACAATGATTGGGTCCTTAATATTTAGGGGTATGTGACATTCAAGAAGAATAGGAAGCTAGGTAAAGGCGAAAAGGCATAGATAGAAGATTGGCTGGCTGGCAGAAAGCAGACAGTATGCATAAATGGGTCTTTTTCTGATTGGCAGGATGTGACGAGTGGAGTCCCTCATGGGACTGTACTGGGGCCTCAACTTTTTACGATTTACATCAATGACTTGGATGAGGGGAGTGAAGGCATGGTAGCTAAATTTGCAGATGACACAAAGATAGGTAGGAAAGTATGTTGTGAAGAGGACATGAGGAGGTTGCAGATGGATATAGATAGGTTGAGCGAGTGGGCAAAGATCTGGCAAATGGAGTTTAATGTGGGAAAAAGTGAAGTTGTTCACTTTAATAGGAAGAACAAAAAAGCAGAGCATGACTGAAATGGAGAACGGCTGCATAATTCTGAGGTGCGGAGGGATCTGGGTGTTCTACTACATGAGTCACAAAAAGTTAGTATGCAGGTACAGCCAGTAATTAAGAAGGCTAATGGAATGTTATCCTTTATTATGAGAGGGATTAAACATAAAAGTCAGGATGTTATGCTTCAGTTATACAGGGCATTGGCGAGAACACACCTCGAATACTGTGCGCAGTTTTGGTCTCCTTGTTTAAGGAAGAATGTAAATACATTGGAGGCAGTTCAGAGGAGGTTTACTAGATTGATACCTGGAATGAGTGGGTTGTCTTATGAGGAATGGTTGGACAGACTGGGCTTGTTTTCACTGGAGTTTAGAAGATTGAAGGGTGATTTGATTGAAGTTTACAAGATCCTGAATGGCCTTGACAAGGTGGACATCGAAAGAATGTTTCCTCTTGTGGGTGAGTCCAGAACTAGGGGTCATTGTTTTAAAATTAGGGGTCAACCTTTTAGGACAGATGTGAGGAGAATTTTTTTCTCTCAGAGGATTGTGTGACTTTGGAACTCTCTGCCTCAGAAGGTGGTGGAGGCGGGGTCATTGAATATTTTTAAGGCAGAGGTAGATAGATTCTTGTTAGGTAAGGGAATCAAAAGTTATTGGGGTTAGATGGGAGTGTGGAAATCGAAACACCAGAAGATCAGCCATGATCTGATTGAACAGCAGAGCAGGCTCGAGCGGTCGAATGATCTACTCCTGTTCCTATTTCTTATGTTCTTATGAATTCCCAGCTTCTGACCTGCTGTTGCAGCCACAGTATTTATATGGCTGGCCCAGTTCAGTTTCTGATCAATGGTAACCCCCAGGATGTTAATCGTTAGGGGTTCAGCGATGGTAATGCCATTGAATGTCAAGGGGAGATCAGTGGATTCTCTCTTGATGGAGATGGTCATTGCCTGGCACTTGTGTGGCATGAATACTACTTGCCACTTATTAACCCAAGCCTGATTGTTATCCAGGTCTTGCTGCATATGGGGCACAGATTGCTATAAATTCTTGTGTCCACATTATTGTGGGGAAACTGTTTATGTCGCCTTGTCGTGCTCTCATCAAACCCTGCCGCTGAAGGCACTGCACTGCCAACAATGTCTGAAGGGTGTAATTACAATGCGATCAACACAGGCGGCTCCCATTATCAGTTGGAATTTATAACGTGGGAAAATAGAATGTAGGCTTTCAAAGGGGAGGGCTGAATTATACCTAAATGACCGATTCAGTTGGCCCCGTGATACCTGCTGAATTTCTGGCTATGTTACAGGGTGGAGGGGAAAGGTACACAAAGCAGATCTTTTGGTCATTCAGTCTGGAGTTCCTGACAAGATTTTAACTCATTCAAAACCCATTCACTCGCACAGAGTTAAAATTGGGCCCAGAGTCTGCGCCAACACCTTGGGAGATCAACTTGTTCTTGTACAGAAAGAGAAATAAAGTCAGTTTTATCTTTGCTGGTTTCTCTGGTTATCAGAAATCCTGGTGCCTGATACAAGCTGTTGTAAACTGGAGAAAATCCCAACAGCAACATCTAGCCTCTAATCGACGCCAGAATTTAATTCTCCTCAGGCTGTACTGAAAGGCACAGGCCAAGCTATCGATTAGGCACCATAACTGTGCATCACAATTACGAGCAATTGTTCATGGAGCTCGTCCAGCGAGAGCACAAAATCGCACACAAAATGCCGGGTGCCTAGTTTGAAAACGTAACATTCATTCAACCTGAGCAAATGTTTTAAATTCGGGGGGAAATAAAGATCTAGACTTCCCGAACCCTCCCACTTAAAGTCAGAGAACGCGATGTTAATAGTGATAATCCTCCGGCACCCTTCCATTCCCGAAAGTTGAGGGACACGCAAGCAAATGATCCATCTCGGGCGGGGTATCTTCACACGCCGAACCTTTGCTGAAGGCTGAATGAGGCCAATCCTCGACAGATGGGTGCTGCCGCAAGTGCCGCACGTGAAGCCACCGAGCGTGGCTGTGGGTTGTTGTTTTTGGCG
This sequence comes from Carcharodon carcharias, assembly GCF_017639515.1. Taxonomy (NCBI): domain Eukaryota; kingdom Metazoa; phylum Chordata; class Chondrichthyes; order Lamniformes; family Lamnidae; genus Carcharodon; species Carcharodon carcharias. The sequence goes on along the minus strand of NC_054481.1, from coordinate 9,080,957 downwards.
TCGGTGCCTGTTGCCGAGCTGCCGTTGCCACTGGCGACCGTGGTGGTGCGCGCCAGCCCACAGGAGGTGCCGCCATTGTCCTCCGTCGTCAGGTAGTTACTCACGGGTGCGCCAGTCGGCGTTTTGGGGCCTTCATGTCAGGCTTGCAAGCATCCTTTACCTCTGAGAAACTGGTGAAGACACGCGGGGATCAGTCGGTCAGTCAAGCAGTGCTCTTCTCCAGTCCTGTGAAATCGCGTGTTCCTGTGTAACACCCTTTTCACGCCGGCTGTGCTCACGCCCGCCCAGTTGACAACCCTGTGGCGGAATCGTCCGTGCCCGCCGGCGTCCGGCGTGTCCGGTGGCGTGGGTGGACGGCATGGCGAGGAGGCTGAAGGTCGGTTTCGTGGTGCCGCGAAACCAGGTTGCGGTTGTCCGCTCAGCCTGCCGACGAAGCGCCATGTTTCCTGCCATCGGACATCGGGAACTTCACCGTAATACGTCAGCGTATCATTACAAGGCCTGCCCCACCGGACTCAGCCCCGCCTGCTGGGTCGCCCGCCCACGTTGGCGTGATTGCACGCAGATGTGTTTTACAGCAGTAATTACAGGGCGCGCAATTGGCGGGCTGCATTTCAAGGGGAGCTTGGAGGTGAGTGCACAGTAACGTTGTGGAGCACTCGCGAGGGACGCCTGCTGGACTTCAAGGCTGAGGTGACTTTGGGGGGGGGGGGGTGGGGTGGGGTGCAAAGGCTGCCCTGTGGTTGAAGGTGGCTCACATGCCCGTGCAGGGTAGGGGAAGGTGGGCGAGGGGAAGTGGCCATGCATCAGGGACATCTTGTATAAAGTGACCATTCCTCTGCAGCTGAGACAGTTCAGGCGCAGCCACATTGATCTGATTGGAGTCGGGTCTCTAGCTTCTCTGCCCACTCAAGCAAAGCAGAGGCATCAAAGTGTCACCAAGCGCTCCAGAGCTTTTCACCCCTCGGGCACAGACTGCAAGCTAATGAGCATTTTATTGGACTGCAGAACAGTTGGACAACTGGGCACGTTGTACAATTTCCTTGCTAAAGCTGGCCATGGTGCAGTCACTGGTGGAGATGCTCACAGCCCTTTGCAATGTCAGCATCTCAGTTTGGACCAATCTCCCCCATGGTTCAAGCTAACAGTGCAGCCTTGCAGTGTGGGTTAGGAGAATGCCTGTGCCTGAGCTGAGAGCACAGCCTGCAGGCCAATGGGCAAAGCTATCACCAATTGGTCAGTGGAGTGGGGCAGAGGAAGGTGGGGTTTCAGGCAGCCATGCAGCACTAATCTCTGGTCATCCAAGTGGTGACCAGCTCTCTCCGGGAAGCATTATTGGGCCTTCAGGCTTAACCAAGAGAGGTTCTTAGTCCACCCACGCTAACCCACATATCTCTCTCTTTCATTCTTCAGGAGGAGAGTGTAATCAGGACGCCTGCCAGGGCCAGATGATATGTATGCCTGGCATGTGTGGGCGGTGAGTGGTGCCACCGAATGAGATGAGGACAATGACGGTGAGTGTGAGAGAATGAACAGTGATGTCCCTTGAACCGGCAGTGAGTGAGGGCCCTGTGGATGTGTGATGAGTTTGTGAGTGTGTGAGCTGAGATTGAGGAGAAGAGTGACTTACCCTGGCGGAACGGAGGTGATCATTCATCCTCTTGCGGTACTGGGTGGCTGTCCTCTTTTGAAGGGCATTGGCACTGACCACCGCTGCCACCATCTCCCAAGCTGGATTGGTGAGGTGCTGCCCATCCTGCAGCCAGAGTGGGGGGGGGTAGAGGACATCACAGCGAGTCTCTGCTGCGAGTAAAAGGCGCTCGAGGGATGTGTCATTGAACCTGGGGGCTATAGTCTTTTTGCCTTTTGGGACTGTCCTGTCTTCCACGCAGCAGTTGTGGGCTGGAAGCACTGAGAGGTGTGCACATGGCTGCACTTTAAATGTAGTCCGCGGTGTGAGGGAGTGGCGAGGTGATGGTGTGGCAGGCGAATGAGAGCTCGCCCGCCATGGACAAGGTGTGTTTTCTGGGAAAGTATAATTAATGCAGCGGGTTTGGAATGGTAATGGTGTGAAAAGCTGCCCTTACAGCCATTGTTTTACCTGCCGGCTGCCGGGCTTAGTGCAAATCTGAGATGATTCCGCTCTTGGTGTATATTTGGACCCTCGGATAAGCTTTCAATCATGTATCCATACCGTCATGGAAAGTCCATCGCTGTAACATCACCCGACTCCAGCCCTGTCTCAGCTCATCTGCTGCTGAAACCCTCACCCGTGCCTTTGTTACCTCCAGACTTGCTCATTTCGATTCACTCCTGGCCAGCCTCCCACATTCGACCCTCCGTAAACTTGAAATCATCCAGAAGCCAGTTGGCTTACTTGCACAAAGTCCCATGCGCAGACTACACTGGCTCTCGGTTAAGCAGCGACTCGATTTTAAAATTCTCAACCTTATTTTCAAACCCCTCCGTCGCTTTGCCCCCTCCCTATCTCTGTCATCTCCTCCAGCCTCACAAGCCTCCGAGCTATCTGTCCCTCTCTAATTCCGGCTCTTGAACATCCTCGATTTCAATCGCTTCACCATTGGTCGCAGCCGCCTGTCTAGACCCTAAACTCTGCAATTCCGTCCCTTAGCTTTTCCGCCTCTCTACCTCGCTTTCCTTTGTTAAGCTATTCCTCAAAGCCTATGTCCTTGACCAAGCTTCTGGTCAACTGGCCCAATATCTCATGACTCAGTCATAGTTTATTTTATAACACCCCGGTGAAGCACCTTGGGATGTTTTATTACGTCATAAGTGCTATATAAATGCAAGCTGTTGGTTGTTGTTTAATTTTCATCCATCCAGAATCTATGGTTTGCCTTAGGTATCTCTTCCAGAATTCATTCATTTTGAATACAAAGCCCGGTCTTCTCCGGCAGGGCAAGGAAGATCTTTGTTCCCATTGCTCATCATTCGATGCTTAGAGCTCTGAGTAGGAGATATCAAAGCGGAGATTGAATTTATTAGGACAGAACTTCACCCTGGCTGGTAGCATATAGCAGGCTGTATCCCATTGGCTGCCTGTTTTACCCATCTGGTGTCAAGTTCAATTGAAGCCAATTCATCAGCCCCTACACTAAAGGGCCACAGCCCATTCTCAACGATGGCGGGGTTTACTTTTATGAATGAAGTGGCTGCTTACAGATCACACTGTAAGTTATTAATACAGCTCCCAGCTTGCACCTCCTTCAGTTGCAAACTGATTTCAGTCTTGGGTTTTTGCCTTGTGATGTGCGGTCACTGTGGCGCATGGGGCTGTTACGTGTGCCCATTGTTTCGTAATGTAGGAAAATCCAGCATGCAAACGGTTTTGTATAACAAGGGAAAACGCTGGAAGTACTCAGCGGGTTTGGCAGCTTCTGTGGAGAGAGAAGCAGAGTTAACATAAGACATGCCGCATGATTCTGCTCGAATCAGTTTGGGAAGTACACTGGTGTCACGCCCTGGATCAAAGATTTGGAATGGGAATCACTACAGCAAAAAGAGGGAGAGAAACAGACGGACCCCGATTGACAAAACTTGGGATGAGCTGCTGGGAATTGACGGAAACAAGTACCTGGTGCCCTTCAGCAATGATAAAACAGGAGCTCGCCATCCGCACAAACTATAAAGACCAGGGCCTGAGTTTTTAGCTCGTTGGGTGAGGGCGATCGGCAGGAACGGAAGCAGATGTGACATCCACTCCCCGCCCGCGATTGGCACCCGAGAGCACTGGCCGGTCCGTTAACGGCCGGTCAGCGTGAACCTCGCGCCGAGAGAGGGCTGGGGGTGGGGTGAGGGAGTTGGTGGGGGGTGGCGGGAAGACGATGGGCGCCTGAATGTGTTCAGGTGCGGGTGGGGTTTTTTTTTTAAAAAACAGAGGCATGAAGGCACGTTTCTGAGGAGGAACTGAGGGAGCGAGTGAGGCGCGACTTCAAACTGAAGCCTGAAAGTGAGGGGGAAGGTGCGGCCCAGAAGGTGGCAATGTCCCCAGGAGCCGGAAGCCGTGGCAAAGGGCATGAAAATGGCCGAAACCAATCAGCGACCCCCACCTCCCCCCCCCCCACACCGGTGCCTGCCCTGCGGGTACTCATCAATGGTGTCAGTGATCGGCGGGAGATGTTGCTGCCTAGTGACAGTAGGAGGAGGTCTCCACATCTCGCCAAGAAGTCAGCAGCTGAGTGGGGGTGTGGGAGGGGGGCGGTGGGGGTCATATGATGGACCTTGATGCAGGGCCTGGAAGAGGGGTAATGACCTTCCCCGCGCAGCAAGGTGGAGCATTGAGGCCCCATTAAGCCTTGAATAAATGTGCGCGTGCAGGCTTGCCCCTACTGGGGCTTTTAGGCATAAAGCTGCGGCCTTGTGCTTCTCGGTCTTGAGGGCAGACCCTATCACGCCGCCTGTGGCCAACTGGCCTCTTGTCCCTCCTTGCCCTCTCCTCCTCCTCAGCTGAGGAAGCGCCTCCAGCAGAACCAGACAACGTCCACCTCAAACATTCTGCTTGGCAGAGGTTTGACCTTAATTACGATGAGGCCTGTCTGCAAAAATCCTCCGAAACCATTTAAGCCTCCGAGACTAATGCCGACGAACAGGAGGCTTCACTGAATAATCAGTAACGCACAGACTCACAACTCGGTTTTGAAATCCTGCCTCCCCACTTTTTCTGTTCATCCTGGCCCCCTGAATCCCGCCCTGAATCCAGGAAGTTGAAAATGTGCGATTCCCGCCTGCTGGTTTCACCTGGGAACCGAGTGTAAAAACGAAATTGTAGTCGATGGGCCCTTTAACTGGCGGTGGACCTGCTCCCGACATTCGCACACGCCCACTGAGGGTAATCTCGCCACGCGGAGCGATGATGTCAGGAGGGTCCTGCCCAATGACACCGTGTGCAATTTAACACCATGTCAAGACTACCGGGTCCCGCCCAGCCCAGGGAGAATTCTGGCCCGTTTCTTCCCAAGTATCGACAATCTTCCTTCCCTTCCCCAAGGGCAACCCCACCATGCAACGAGCTGTCAAAGGGAAACAGCCCCAGCCCCCATCACGGGAAAATCTTCAAGACCCACCCTCAGATTATTTCCGTTCACGAGTTTCGATGGTCAGGATGACCACCTCAAGCCAATCGCGCCTGCTTTAGTTTGTGCTGCCCCAGCTAAACAATGGCGGAATGTGGGGTATTAGGCTGTGAGGTGAGGGGGACACAGATAAAGCAGAAGCAAGGTGGGGGGGGGGTGGTGCTGTGACCTTTCAGCACAACTGGGGGAAGTTTGAGATGTAATAGGTTTTCAGCAAGTGAAAGGGGGGGAAAGGGAGCAAAAGAACAAAAGGGAAGGTCTGTGATAGGGTGGAGGGCAGGAGAGATTAAATGGCAAAAGGATTCCGGCCTCCGGATGCTGAGTATTTCCAACGTTTTCTGTTTTCATTTCAGATTTCCAGCTTTCGCAGTATTTTGCTTTTGTACGGTTTTATTTTCAATCTTGCGATGCTAATTAAGTGGTTGTTGGTGGCGTTGATGATGTAAAAAAAACATATCAGATAAACGAGTCTTTGTTGTTTGCATGACAAAAGGCTTTGCTGTTTGCAAATAGAGCAGCCCTCGATCAAAGAGATTATTCCTCACAAAAGATCTCCTGGCCCTGAGAGAATGCCTCTCAATCCTATCAAAGACAAAGAAAATGGTATACTGTACAATGTTGCAAGAAGTTCAGAGGGCAACCAACTTAAACCACAAGGCAAATTAATTGCTTTGATTCTATATCAGCTAAACAACAACGGAGATCATCAGGGATGAATGCTAACTAGATGTTTCCATAATGCACAGGATATATGATCTTGTCTTGGGACAGTAGCCTCTAGTACAACTCTTCCTTTCTTATACTTCACTTTGGAGAACCAGTCTTTGGAGGGCCATTGAATTCTGCAGCTAATATGACAGCAGATTCCAAACACAAAGATCAGTTCTCCACATTTACCTTCATTGAACCTACAGCTGATGGCACATTAGTCGGCTGCAAGCCTTCAGTTTCCTGCCGTCCAGTTGCTTTATCTTTGAGGAGTTTATCTTAGGGAGAGTCATCTTAGGGGGGGATCCAGATACCTGCAGTTGGCTGCGCTCCAATGGAATAGAGTGCCATTTAAGGATAATCCTCATCACGGTGATTAATAAACAAGCACTTATGACGGATCCCATGATGTTTATGTTTAAATATAGAGATGACCCAGGTTCTTCTGGATAATGATGCGATGTCACCAATCAATAATGATGATGAGTCAAGATGGATGGATGAGATGGAACAGTCTGAAAACTAATAGAGAATTAAGAGGAGTTCAGTCCGGATTATGGACCGTGTCTTCAATTGAGTAGTGTTGAAGGACTTTTACTTTTTAACTCATGACCTTTGGACATGGTTTTGTGCTTCTCGTTATTTTTAGAAGATTTCTGAATATCTGCATTAAGAAACTGAAACAACAGTAAGTGCTGAATCCATCAGGTCAGGTTGGGTAGACATAGGGCATGAGCATCATGCCCAATGCTACCAAAGGGCATCAATGTATTTAACTGCACACAGTTCTGGTCACATTACAGGAAAGACAGGGTTGCACAGGAGAGGGTACAGAGGAAATTTACAAGGATGTTGCCAGGCCTGGAAAATTGGAGCACTGAGGAAAGACTGGATAGGCTGGGGTTGTTCTCCTTGGAACAGAGGAGGCTGGGGGGTGGGGGGGGCAGATTTGATTGAGATGTACAAAATTATGAGGGGCCTGGATAGAGTGGGTGGGAAGGGCCTGTTTACTTTAGCGGGGAGGTCAGTGGCTAAAGGACATAGATTTGATATGATTGGTAGAAAGATTGGAGGGGAGATGAGGAAAAATATTTTCACCCGGAGGGTAAGAGGGGTCTGGAAATCACTGCCTGAAAGGGCGGTAGAGGCAGAAACCCTCAAATTACTTAAGATTATGCCTGGATTATGCACCTCAAGTGCTGTAACCCGCAGGGCTAAGGACCCAATGCTGGAAAGTGGGATCAGGCTGGGGGGCTCATTTTTCTGCGAGTGCAGGAACGATGGGCTGAGTGGCGTCTTTCTGAGCTGTAAACTTGCTATGATTCTATGAAGAGCTGTTGACCTGTAGGGTGAAGGACTTAATGGAGGGAGTTGGAATTAGGCTCTTTGTCCAGCAGTATGGCACAATGGGTCGAATGGCCTCCTTCTGTCATAAGTTTTCTATATTTCCATGAACTGTGAATCGGTAAGTGTGGACCTACTGAGAATAGGGTAAGAAAAAATAGATTTGTAATGTAAGGGGAGTTTTGTGGATCGTGTCTTTGCCCTTCCCTTGAGAAAGGTTTGACATTGACCTCCTCTTTGACAGGATGGGTAACAGTTATCCAGCTTCCCCGGAAAGACATTTTGCTAAGGAGTGAGACCAAACGTTGGTGTTTAAATGCCTGGCCTAGATACAGACTTACCCCTTTCTCTGGGTCACTTTGCTTTTTGTCCACTCACACTCTTGGGCAGGATGCTTAAGAGATGATCTTAACCGGGAGAATGGGAGCCATGCAGGGACGGGTGAGGTGGATGGCAAACCACTTGTATCTTTGTGGCCCGAGGCCCAGGGCACTTTACAAAGGACTCATCATTCTCCTGCTTGAACCTGGTGGCTGGTAATGGCCAGTGGCTTGGAGCCAATGTCAGGTTTGAGGAGGCCACGGCCAAGAGCCCACTGGATCCTGTTTTAAGTTGCTGAAATGGATGTTTAAAGGATATTAGTGATCTCAAAATGGGACTGTTAGACTTACTGTCTCCATGACGTACCTAAGACCCTGATTGCTACAGCAAATACACTTGTAGAATGACAGGGATAGAGCAGGGGAATGGGACTTACTGGATTATTCTACAGAGAGCCAGCATGGACTCGATGGGTTGAATGTGCACCAATGACCCCCCTGACTGTGACTATCTTAGGATAGAACTCTTTGAAGCAGGCAATATCACAAAATCACAGAATGGTTACAGCACAGAAGGAGGCCATTCAGCCCGTTGTGTCTGGGCTGGGTTTCTGAAGGAGCAATTCACCTAGAGCCGCTCCCCCACCTTCTCCCTGTAACCCTGCATAAACGAGAGCCAATGGATGTTATCTACTTGGACTTCCAGAAGGCCTTTGACAAGGTGCCGCACAGGAGGCTGCTCAGTAAGATAAGAGCCCATGGTGTTAGAGGCAAGGTACTAGCATGGATAGAAGATTGGCTGTCTGGCAGGAGGCAGAGAGTGGGGATAAGGGGGTCCTCCTCAGGATGGCGGCTGGTGACTAGTGGAGTTCCACAGGGGTCAGTGTTGGGACCACAACTTTTCACTTTATACATTAATGATCTAGATGAAGGGACTGAGGGCATCCTGGCTAAGTTTGCAGATGATACAGAGATAGGTGGAGGGACAGGTAGTATTGAGGAGGCAGGGAGGCTGCAGAAAGATTTGGACAGGTTAGGAGAATGGGCAAAGAAGTGGCAGATGGAATACAATGTGGGCAAGTGTGAGGTCATGCACTTTGGTAGGAAGAATAGAGACATAGACTATTTTCTAAATGGGGAGAGAATTCAGAAATCTGGAGTGCAAAGGGACTTGGAAGTCCTAGACCAGGATTCTCTTAAGGTTAATTTGCAGGTTGAGTTGGTGTTAGGAAGGCAAATGCAATGTTGGCATTTATTTTGAGAGGACTAGAATATAAAAGCAGGGATGTGCTGCTGAGGTTTTATAAGGCTCTGGTCAGACCACATTTAGAATATTGTGAGCAATTTTGGACCCCGTATCTCAGGAAGGATGTTCTGGCCCTGGAGTGGGTCCAGAGGAGGTTCACGAGAACGATCCCAGGAATGAAAGGCTTAACGTATGAGGAACGTTTGAGGACTCTGGGTCTATACTCGATGAAGTTTAGAAGGATGAGGGGGGATCTGATTGAAACTTACAGAATACTGAAAGGCCTGGATAGAGTGGACGTGGGAAGATGTTTCCATTAGTAGGAGAGACTAAGACCCAAGGGCACAGCCTCAGAGTAAAGGGAAGACCTTTTGGAACAGAGATGAGGAGAAACTTCTCTAGCCAGAGAGTGGTGAATCTATGGAATTCATTGCCACAGAAGGCTGTGGAGGCCAGGTCATTGAGTGTATTTAAGACCGAGATAGATAGGTTCTTGATTGGTAAGGGGATCAAAGATTACGGGGAGAAGGCGGGAGAATGGGGTTGAGAAACTTATCAGCCATGCTTGAAGGGTGGAGCAGACTCGATGGGCCGAATGGCCTAATTTCTGCTCCTATGTCTTATGGTCTTATGGTTTTATTAGGGACAAAAAGAAGGGTTTACACATTGTGGCAGAGGGCATAGCTGAGGTACTAAATGATTACTTGGTAGCTGTCTTTATGAAGGAAGAAGATGCTACTCAGGCCATGCTAAAAGGGGAGGAAATTTAGTCACTAGAAAGGTTTAAAATTGATAAAGAGGAGGTATTGGATGGGCTGTCTGTACTTAAAGTCGACAAGATGTTAGGACCGGATGAGATGCATCCAAGGATGGCCATTATGTTTCAGTCTTCCTTAGACTCAGGAGACTAGAGAACTGAAAGCATTATGGCCTTGTTCAAAAAATGGTGTAACGATAAGCCCAGCAACTACAGGTCAGTCAATTTAACTTTGACGGTGGGGAATCTTCTAGAAACTAGAGTTCGAGACAGAATTAATGATGAAATTAATGGACAATTAATTAAGGAAAGCCAGCATGGATTTCTTAAGGGAAGATCATGTTTAACTAACTTTCTGGAGTTTTTTTGAAGTGGTAACAGAGAAGATTGATGAGGGTAATGCTGTTGATGCAGTGTACATGGACTTCCAAAAGGCATTTGATACAGTGCCACACAACAGACTTGTGAGAAAGGTTTTGGTTAAGGATTAAAAGTGACAGTAGCAATATGGATATAAAATTGGCTGAGTGACAGGAAACTGAGTGTAGTGGTCAATTGATGTTTTTCGTGCTGGAGAAAGGTTTGTAGTGGAGTTCCCCAGGGGTCAGTATTGGGATCCTTGATTTTCCTGATATACATTAATGATCTAGGCCTTGGTTTACAGGGATCAATATCAAAATTTGCGGATGATACAAAACTTGGAAGCATTGTAAACAGTAGGAAGGGAAGTGTAGAACTTCAAAAGAACAAAGGCAAGTTGGCAGATAGGTAGCACATGAAGTTCAATGTGGAGAAATGTGAAGTGATACATTGTGGTAGGAAGAACCGGGAGAGACAATATAAAACAAAGGGTTCTACTCTAAAGGGTGTGCAGGAGCAGAGGGATCTGGGTGTTTTGTGCATAAGTCATTTAAGGTGGCAGGAAAGGTTGAGAGAGCGGTTAATAAAACATATAATATCCTAGGCTTTATTAAGAGGGGCATGGAGTACTAGAACAAGGAGCTTATGTTGAACTTGTATAAGACACTAGTTAGACCTCAGCTGGAGTAATTGTGTCCAGTCTGGGCACTACATGTTAGGAAGGATGTGAAGGCATTGGAGAGAGTGCGCAAGAGGTTTATGAGAATGTTTCCAGGGATAAGGAAGTTAAATTGTGAAGATAGATTGGAGGAGTTGGGACTGCTTTCTTTGGAGAAAAAAGGGCTGAGAGGAGATTTGATAGAGGTGTTCAAAATCAGGAGGGGTCTGGACAGAGTAGATAGGGAGAAAATGTTCCCACTCGTGAAATGATCGAGAACGAGACAGCACAGATTTAAAGTAATTGGCAAAAGAAGCAGAACGATATAAGAAACAACACTTTCACGCAGTGAGGCGCTAGGGTCCGGAATGTGCAGCTTGAGAGTGTGGCGGAGGCAAGTTCAATCAAGGTGCTCAAGAGGAAATTTAACAGTTACTCAAGAAAGAAACAACCTGAAGGGTTATGGGGAGAAGGCAGGAGAATGGCAGTAGGTGAGTTGCTCATTTGGAGAGCTAGTGCTGACATGATGGACTGAATGGCCTCCTTCTGTGCTGTAGCAATTCTGTGATTTTCTGAGCTTGGCCCCAATTTCTTCTGAAAAAGCCAGAAACCTCCAATCTTCATTTAAGAACTAAGAGAGAGAATCCTTTAGGCCTGCAATGCTTATCAACCTCCACCTTAAAGGGCTGGTTAAAAACAAACCACTTGTTTCTTGTTACACTGTTAGTAATCTAAGTGCATGTTCCGTCTCTAGAAATCACATTTTCTTGTATGTTTGTGTGTCTGCATTTTTGAGTAGTGGGGGTTTGATGCATTTACATTTTGGATGTCAGTAGTTGCTTGGTAGTACAGAGCTTGAGTATTGCTGAAAAAGAGACAGATCAAAGCTTTTTGCCCAGCACTCATCAGGACATGTCGCAAGAATGCCAAACATAAGGAGAAAACAACAATTCACACTGCTTGTGAAGAGAGTGCTGATTAGTTGGCAAATGGACTCTGAATGGTAGAGGTGTTGCCTTGGAGAATGCATCAGTGATAATGGCTACCCTGATCAGATCTTTTCACTCCGTATGTCACGCAAACCCATGAACTGGCCTAAGGCCATCACTTTCGGCACTGAAAAGTGCCCGGTTTACCTCAGATTACCCTAGAAGGGCAAGGTATCTCAAGAAATTGAGCAACAGGTGAAGCTAGCCGTTTCACGCTGCTAATATGCAGTAGCAGGACAAGTGGTGTTCGCCACTGACAGGATGCTGCTGTCCAGCCAAAAAGATGTTCTGCAAATGAATAATGTGGTATATGAATTTCAGTGCCAGTGTGATGCTAGGAATTTAGGACATACATCCCAAAGACTGGCGGATCATATCAAACAGCATGCCCCGCCCACTGTTCGCAATGGGCAGGGTACAGACCGTACCCAACCAGCCCCTGCCTACAAAACTCAAAACACAGCGTTCAACATTAGAAATCATTCCATGATTGGACAACAGTTGCTAAATAATCCTCAGTGCGCTAAGAATTATGCTGACAATCAATTTAATGTTGTCTGGGCAGGCCCGCAGTGTGGCGCATTTGCGTGTACTGGAAGCTACACATATTATTATACAGGGCCCTGTTCTTTGCAGGCAGAAAGAACATGTACATTGCGCTTGTTTCAGCTAAACAAAATAAGTGACAGTCATTCACTGAGCTCTCTTTGACAAACAGCAAACTGATGCTAGGTCAATTGTTTAATTCATAACTGGGATTAATTGATGTTTATTAACCACACATGTTTAGGGGTGTGGGGCAAAGGCAGATGTTTGGAGTTAGGTCACGGATCAGCCATGATCTCAATGAGTGGTGTAAGAGGCTCGACGGGCTAAATGGCCTCCTCCTGTTCCTATATAATCAGAGGCAGCATCTTTGTTTGTCCTTCAGACTTTTGCCTCAACAAAGTAGCTCAGGAAGGGGCCCAAGTCAGGACTAATTTTCCATGGGTTTAGGGTTCCAGGTTTCTCCTTGTGCAATGGAAGCTAAGAACCATGTCACATAAAGTCCTTGCACATAAAATGTAGGATTTTGCTAAGCTTTTTTCTATCTTTCATGGGATGTGGGCATTGCCCATCCCTAATTGCCCTTGAACTGAGTGGTTTGCTAGGCCATTTCAGAGGGCAGTTAAGAGTCAACCCTATTGTTGTGGGTCTGGTCAGCCCGAGCAGGTAAGGTCACTAGATTTCCTTTCCAAAAAGGACATTAGTGAACCAGGTAGGTTTTTATAACAATCAATGATTGAGGCTAGCTCGATATCCCAGATTTTATTAACTGAATTCAAATTCCACCAGCTGCCATTTGAATTCATGTCTTCAGATCATTAGCCTGGGTTGCTGGATTACCACTCTGGTGACACCTCCACCACATCATCATTTCCCCCTTGGTAGACATAGGGCTAGAAATATATAGATATAGTATGAATCAAAGATATTATGAGGCACAATGCTAATCCAACAGTCAAATCTATCTAACATTCCTACAGTAGCTGAAAAAAGAGACATGTCGGAGCACTCTCTTCTCATGTAGTACAAATTGTTGTTTTGCCCTTATACTGGTATTCTTGCAAAGCACCCTGATAAGTAGAAGATGAAAAATTTCAACTTGTCTCTTATTTCAGCAACACTCAAGTTCTGTACTACCAAATGACTATTCCTACAATTCATGTTCTTTGCCTCAGGTGTGTACCTGACTTCAGTGAGACGTCACAGACTGGGGTTTAAATCTCTACTTACTTATTAGAGGCACATCACAATGTGTATGTGATGTGGGGGATTCCCACAAATAGAAGATAAGTTTTGCAGGTTGAATTTAGCCCAAACTCCACTATTATAATTGTGCCCCAGAACCTGCACTTTAGCATACTTAATTATTACCTACTTTAAAGAAAATTACAGTAAAGGCTTCGTAATGACAATGTTATTATTTAAAAATAAAACTTATTGAAAAGTTCTGAGTCAGCTAAAGTTGACTAAATGCCTAAACATAATGCTTACTCAGAATGAGTGTGTAACCTACCATTGAAGTGGTTAAGACCCCAACTGCTAAAATGATTATTCTTCCTCCTCAGATGTCAGAACAACAGAGATTCAGTACCACAGACTCATTCTGCTGGCTGGAGACTTAAAGACGGGAGTTTATTTAATGCTGAACCTGATAATTTGGTTTAATTCCACCAAAGCAGGGTGGTTCAAATAAACACAGTTTTCAAGCTTAGAGTCTGTCATCGACAAGGCGCTGGTTAATCAGGGAAAGGTTCTCCTACCAGAAAGTGAATTAACATAGGGATGAAACCAGTTTACCAGAAGTAAACCAAAAAAATCAGCAAGGTTCATCTGGATTTCTGACAGGGAGTGAGTATGTATTGATTGTACTGCAAGTAATCTGAATGGAAGCAGGCCAGAATAAATTGCTGACTTGTGCAGAAATTTGATTAACTGGATTGCAGTCTGAATTCAGAGTTGCCTTGACCACTTTAACCTGGTCTTTGTTTCATGCAGCTCAGGAATAATTTTATAAGCTGTGTTTTTATTTTGTGACCGAACGTCTTGCTAGTTCAGGGGCTGGTGTGGGCGAATGCATCAAATAAAGACTACCTACTCATTTTGGTTCCCCTGCCAACACTGGGCATCACTTTATAAGCACAGGTGTGGTCAAGTTGTGCTTTGTCCTGTCGTGGACAGATTGAATCCACTCAGCAGCGCAAGTTTTTGCCATTTCCCATGTGGGACTGCTTTGTGGGCTGGGCGTAATTGTTTTCAATGCCTGCCTTGGTTATGAACTTTTCATAATTTGTTTGACAAGTCATAGGTTCCACTTACAATTTTGTCAACTCAAAGATGATTGATCACAAGAGAATCAAGAAGTTCCCCCGAGGACTCTGTTCCTCCAACTCTGGTCTCTTGTGTATCCCCCGCTTTCTCCGCTCCACTCCTGGTGAAAGTGCCTTCAGCTGCTCAGGCTCCAAGCTCTGGAAATCTCTCACCAAACCTCTTTGATTCCCCACCTCTCTGATCCTGCTTGGTGTTGCTGCTTATAACCATCCCTTCGGATAAGCATTTGGTCATCTGTCCTACTGTTTCCTTCTGTGGCTCCATGTCAACATTTGTTTGATTACTCTCCTGTGAAGTGTTTTAAGGACATTTTACTACCTTAACAGTGCTGCATAAATGCAAATTATTGTTGTTGAATGAGGAAAACCACTCAGCCTATCCAAAAAACACTTAACAGCCCTCACCACTATCCCAACTGTTTGGAAATGATTGCAGAGTTTGTATTATTTTTGTGCGACATGGAGGACAACTCCAAGTGTTGATCACTCTCGTGAAAGGACCACCCTGAGGATCAATCCGACATTTGGCTTTTGCCAGTTTGAACTTGTGACACTTGACCTCCTGTCACAGTTAAGCTTGACATAGTGTTCTGTTTCTGTTATGTTCCTTCTGTCGGGTCGCTTAGTTCAGTGAACACAGTTGCACGCCTATCTACCGCTGGGCGAGTTGGTAAACGAGATACTGCAGATGCAGAGACCAATAGAAGATGAAGCACATGATGTTTATTAACACAAGTCACAGAGCACTAACACAATGTGTGCTTCTCCAACCAGACCCTATTCTAAACTACTGATTAACATTGTAGCCCACGCTACACAGCAATTGGGTAATACAGTCACTTGGCCAATCTGCTCACATTCTCTTAAAGCTATA
The DNA here is from genome assembly GCF_017639515.1 of Carcharodon carcharias. Classification (NCBI taxonomy): domain Eukaryota; kingdom Metazoa; phylum Chordata; class Chondrichthyes; order Lamniformes; family Lamnidae; genus Carcharodon; species Carcharodon carcharias. The sequence continues at coordinate 9,065,735 of NC_054481.1, read as the reverse complement.
TTGCACCTCAGATACCACATCCCTCCCCCTTTACTCAAAAGTACAGTTTACAATCTTAACAATATATCAACTATTTATATAAAAAAACTTTTTACAAATTTCAGTCTCACTGGAGGCTTCTTCAAACATGTCGAACATCATAGTTCTATGACTTCAGATGGTTCATCCGAGGCTTCCCTCTCAGGAGTCATCTGTCCACTTGGCTCTCCAGTAGGTACCTGTAAGGTTGTCTCTTTGACTGTCTGAGGCTCAACGGATCCTACAGGCACTTCCAAACCAAGGGGAGTTCCTTCCACATGTGGTGTGGGTTCCAGCGGGAATGCTTTCACCCTCTTTCAGGCCCAGTTGCATGCACTCCTGCTGCCCCTCCCCTCCAAGTTCAACAATATGAACGTCACTGTCAGGAAAGTTCTCAAAATCAGGACATTGGACAAGGCTAAATTCGAGACAGTATGATCAGCTTCCTTAAGATAAAAGCAAAATACTGCAGATGCTGGGCATCTGAAAGAAAAACAGAAAACGATGGAAAAACTCAGCAGGTCTGACAGCATCCCGGAGAGAGAGAGACGGAGTTGACATTTCGAGTCCGTATGACCCTTCATAAGGACTCAAAACATCAGCTCTGTTTCTCTCTCCACAGATGCTGTCAGGCCTGCTGGGTTTTTTCAGCATTCTCTTTATGATCAGCTTCCTGTTGTGTGTGTAAAAAAAAAATTGGGGGCTTTGTTATTAATTCTGCTTTTTCTTCCTACATGTGATGGGTTTTTTTCTTGGCAGGGCTGACTTTAATCTCAGCTTCTTTTCGATTTCCCTACTGGCCAGACTAAGCTCAGGTATGAGCTCCATTTGAGTGAACTCGGTGGCTGAACCTTCCAGTAATTCCTCATCTGTCAGCTCCTTTGAAAACTCGGGGGTCTCTGTCTTTAAAGCTTCTTGGCTTCCACATAAGCTGATTCTTCAGCTTTACCATTTCTTTTTTTTGTATTTGTTAGTTGTTTCCTGGAGAATTAAGCGTTGTTGTGTGTTCTTGGCTAATTGATTCTTTATCTCGGTCAGAGATATGCTGAACTCTTTCTGTTCTTCCTCAAACCATTTTACTGGTACAAATTGGGATCCGAGGGAATCTTGCAATATGCGAAACTCCTTCAGCAGGTTTTATTTTTCATTTTGGAGGTTACTGGTTTCGATTCGAACTCTGTCCTGAAGCGTCACCTCTACGAATTGCTTTTGTTGAGTCTTTACATTCTCCTTTTTTCCAAACAGTAACACTTTCTGCTTCTGATTGAGATCTCAGTAATCTCTCAAGATTAATCTCTTTTAACCAGTTTCGTCCGAGGAGACTCAGTCCTCTGCCTGCTATCAGTATCATGGGTAGATTAACAGACTGATTTCCGTACTGTACTGGAACATTGCATATACCTCTTATTGGTATGTCTTCACCAGTAAATGTCTTTAACTTAACATTTGAATTCTCCAGATTTAGTGAACGGTCTCCTCCATTCAGATATTTGAACGTATGTTCCCCTATAAGTGTTGTGGATGCCCTTGTATCCACCTCCATTCGGATGGGTTTCCAGTTGAATTCCACTGTCATGTAGGTTGGCTCTGTTTTACCCATTTTTAAGATGTGTAGTGAGTAAATATCTGACTCTGTTTCTTCTGGTTTCTTTATTAAGTGAATTTCACTGTTTCTACCTTTTGCTTAAAGCTTTGTCTCACTCTGTCTTTACAATATCGCATAATGTGCCTGTCATGACTGCAGTAGAAACATTAGATTCCTTTAAATTGTTGTTCGTTTGCAGGCTGTCTGGATCCAGTTCTGCCATTATTATTGTGGGTTTTCTCTGTTTAACCATTGCTTTCTGCTGCTCAGTTAATGGTGGTTATTTCCCACCTTTCTGCAGAGCCCAGCGCTTCTGCGCCATTTCTAACTGGTACTTTTGGCGGGATGGACGACACCAATTCATGCTCCCTTGGTTGTTTCTGAATCCCTGACTACGTCTCCATTGCCAGCGCCAACTCCAGCGCCCTGCTGAAGTCTAAATTAATTTCTGACAACAACCCTTTGTGAATGGCATTTTCATTAAACCCACATACTAATTGGTCTCTTAACATGTCGTTAATTGACGTCCCAAACTCACGGTGCTCTGTCAGTTGTTTCAAGGTTGCTACATAGCAAGTGACCGTCTCTCCAGGGGCCCGACACCTCAAATTAAATTTAAAACACTGTGTTGTTACCGAGGGTTTCAGCTGAAAGCGGCTTTACACAAGATTTACCAACTCATCAAAACTCTTGGAACCTTAGGTGTTGGGTGCCATTAGGCTATGAATTAGGCCCTATGTTTTACTGCCACATGTCGATAAGAGGAACGCTCGCCTCTTCTCCTCCCCGGAAATGTCATTGGCCAAAAAGAAGAATGCTAGGCGTTCGATATAATGTGACCAGTCATTGGTGGTCTGATCAAACGGTTTGATACGGCCAAACTGTGGCATACCGGAGGGAGATAACTTCAACCACTATGATGAAAACTGTACTCACAATCACCTTGCAAGGTACGGCTGATTTACTTCTGTTTAATTTCCATGGTTCTCCTTGGTGGCATCAACTGGTCGTGTTTTGCCTCGTTGCCAGTCGTTATGTTCCTGCTGTCAGGCCGCTTGGCTCAGTGAACACGGTTGCACGCCTATCTACTGGTGAGTGAGTTGGTAAACAAGATACTGCAGGTGCAGAGACCAACGTAAGATGAAGCACATGCTGTTTATTAACACAAGTAACAGAGCACTAACACACGTGTGCTTCTCAAACCAGACCCTATCCCAAACTACTGATTAACATTGTAGCCCGCGCTACACAGCAATTGGGTAATACAATCACGTGCTCACATTCTCTTAAAGGTGTATTGCACCTCAGATTAGCACAATTTCTAAAATCTGTGGCCTCTCACATGTACTCCTGCTGTAAACCGATGGAACTAGCCAGAAAGGCCAAATACAGTGGGGAATTGAGGAGAATTTCTTTTCAGCAGTGAGTTGTTGTGATGATAAACGAACTACCTGAGTGGGGACGGAGAAGATTCATACGAACATACGAAATAGGAGCAGGAGTAGGCCATTTGGCTCCCTGAGCCTGCTACACCATTAATAAGTTCATGGCTGATCTATTTGTGTTTTGAATTCCACATTTCCATCTGCCCCCGATAACCGTTGATTTCCTTACCTAACAAGAATCTATCTACCTCCACCTTAAAATGCCTTCCGGTAGCAACCTTCAAAAGTGAAATGGATATATACTTGAAAAGGAATAATTTCCATGGTGATGGGGAAAGAGCAGGGGAGCTGCACCGATTGGAGATGGTCCTTTCAAAGAGCCGCCAAAGACAGAATGAATGAAATAGCCAGTGAAGCTTAACACAAACTGGAGGAACAGCACCTCATCTTCTGACTAGGCACTTCACAGCCTTCCGGACTGAATATTGAATTCAACAACTTTAGATCATGAACTCTCTCTTCCATCCCCACCCCCTTTCCGATCTCCCTTTTTCCAATAATTTATAATTTTTTTCTACAAATATATATTTTTTCCCACCTATTTTAAAATTTATTTTGATCTATTGTTCTTATCTTCACCTTTTAGCCCATTTTGATCCCTTCCCTCCACCCCACCCCTGCTAGGGCCATCTGCCACTAGCTTGCTATCCTTAATGACCCCATTAGCACATCCTTTATATAATATCACCACCGTCAACACCCCTTTGTCCTTTTGTCTATGACAACTTTGGCAGTCTCTTCTTGGCCTCCACCTATCACTGGCCCCCTATCCAGCTCTACCTGTCCCACCCCCTTCTACCAGCTTATATTTCATCTCATTTCTATTTTTGAGTTCTGATGAAGGGTCATACGGACTCAAAACGTCAACTGCGTCCCTCTCCGCAGATGCTGTCAGGCCTGCTGAGTTTTCCCAGGTATTTTTGTTTTTGTTCTAGATTTCCAGCATCCGCAGTATTTTTCTTTTATGAAGTAGTTTCCTTCTGCCCTCTCTGACTCTGTGATTTTATAATGAGTACAAGTGGCCACCAGTATCCTTGTTTCCTGACTCTCTCTGTGTGAAGTATCTTGGGATGTTTTTAAGTGCCAAATGCACTCGATAAGTGCAAACTGTTGTTAGACATGCAGTTGTAATGGAATTGAACATGTCGAGGCTAAAGTTCAGATGCTAGCATTGTGTGAGGCGGCAGCTGGTGATCAGGGGTTACTTTACTGTTGCACTAAGGTTACCAATTGCATAAGGTTGCTATGGAAAGATGGGCTTCATACAATAATTTAAAGGGGAGGCCCAGCTGCAAGCATTGGCAGCACCAAGTCAAAAAAACACGTAGGCCTCGATTTTGTAATTAGCAGTGATCTTTATTGTTTCCTGGTCTGTGGGCCACACCGGCAAGGCCAGCATGTGTTTCCCGTCCCTCATTGCTCTTGAACTGAGTGGGTTGCTCGGACATTTCAGAGGGGCAGTTAAGAGCCAACCACATTGCTGTGGGTCTGGAGTTACATGTAGGCCATTTCCCTCCCTAAACGGCATTAGTGAATCAGATGGGTTTTCACAACAATCAATGATAGTTGCCATGGTCACCGTTACTGAGACTAGCTTTATATTCCAGATTTATTAATCAAGTTTAAAATTACTCATCCAATGACAGTACCACAATACCACCATCACCACTGAAAGATCAGCACCTACCATTCACCATGCTGCAGCTGCCCACAGACCTGAGGTCTAACAAGGGTCTTATATAAATTCAGCATAACCTCTCTGCTCTTGTACTCTATGCCCCCATTAATAAAGCCCAGGATACTATATGCTTTATTAACTGCTCTCTCCACGTGTCCTGCCACCTTCAATGATCTATGCACAAATACACCCAGGTCTTTCTGCTCCTGCACCCCCTTCAAAATTCCACCCCTTATTTTATATTGTTCTTCCTGCCAAAATGCATCACCTCACATTTCTCTGCATTGAACTTCATCTGCCACCTATCTGCCCACTCCACCAACCTGTCTGTGTCCTTTTGAAGTTCTACACTGTCCTCCCTGCAGTTTACAAAACTCCAAAGCCTCGTATCATCCTCAAACTTTGAAATTGTCCCCTGCACACCAAGAACTAGATCATTAATGTATATCAGGGAAAGCAAGGGCCCCAATACTGACCCCTGGGGAGTTCCGCTACAAACCCCCCTCCAGCCTGAAAAATATCCATTGACCGTTACTCTCTGCTTCCTATTTTTCAGCCAATTTTGTATCCACGTGGCTGCTGTCCCTTTTATTCCACGAGCATTAACTTTTCTCACAAGTCTGTTGTCTGTTACCCAACACAAGACAACCCTGAAAGTCAGTTTCACCACTTCCATTGTGTCGGCACGTGCCAATTTGTCACTCAGAATGGCAAAGGTGTGGGCAGGAGGGATTTAAAGGGACCCAGGAGTTAAAACAGGAGCAGAAAGTCTAGCTGCCCTCACTGTCCCCGCTGCCCAAATTTATATTCCATCGATCACCTTTCTATAACATTTTCTCTTAGAACATGGCAAGCAAAAAAGCTTTTATCACGGCTCTTATCCCTTTGTTGACAAGCCATCATCTTTATAATATTGCCTGATCTTGTTAACTCTCAGGATACCTACTTAGGAAGCTGGAATTCATGTGGTCATTGGAACTTTGAGAACCATTGGTGCAGCTGGTGAATCGGAGCTGAAATCTGCAATGCAGCAGCTTCTATACCTGGGCCAGTCTCAGGAGTATGTAACGCGCTTTTGAAGGAATAAAACTAAATCCATACTGAATAATGGAAGTAATCCGAATGTGTGCACAGCATTGGGATGGTGCTGGTGCTGGTGCTGTCTGACCACACACACAGATATGAAACTATCAATAAACCATCCCAGATATTTTAGTGGTTTATCATTAAGCATCAGTTACGTACTTTATAAAAATTATAAAATCATAGCATGGCTACAGTACTGCAGGAGGCCATTCAGCCCATCATGTCTGTGCCAGCTGTCTGCAACAGCAGCTCACCTAGTGCCCCTCCCCCCACATTTTCCAGTCGCCCTGTCAATTTTTCATCTTCAGGTTCCTTTTCTTTTTATTCATTTAGGGGATGTAGGCTTCGCTGGCTAGACCAGCATTCATTGCCCATCACTAGTTGCCCTTGAGAAGGTGGTGGTGAGCTGCCTTTTTGAACTGCTGCAGTCCATGTGGTGTAGGTACACCCACAGTGCTGTTAGGGAGGGAGTTCCAGGATTTTGTCCCAGCAACAGTGAAGGAACAGCGAGGTATTTCCAAGTCAGGATGTTAAGTGACTTGGAGGGGAACTTCCAGGTTGTGGAGTTCGCATCTAACTGCTGCCCTTGTCCTTCTAGATGATAGTGGTTATGGGTTTGGAAGGTGCTGATTAAAGAAGCTTGGTAAGTTCCTGCAGTGTATCTTGTAGATGGTACACACTGCTGCTACTGTGCGTTGGTGGCGGAGGGAGTGAATGTTTGTCGATGGGGTGCCAATCAAGCGGCTGCTTTGTCTTGGATGGTATCAAGCTTCTTGAGTGTTGTGGGAGCTGCACTCATCCAGGCAAGTGGGGAGTATTCCATCACACTCCTGACTTGTGCCTTGTAGATGGTGGACAGGTTTTGGGGAGTCAGGAGATAAGTTACTCATTGCAGGATTACCAGCTTCTGACCTGCTCTTTTAGCCACAGTATTTATATGGCTAGTCCAGTTCAGTTTCTGGTCAATGGTAACCCCTAGGATGTTGATAGTGGGAGATTCAGCAATGGTAATGCTATTGAATCTCAAGGGGCGATGGTTAGATTCTCACTTGTGTGGTGCGAATGTTACTTGCCACTTGTCAGCCCAAGCCTGGATATTGTCCAGGGCTTGCTGCATTTGGACATGGACTGCTTCAGTATCTGAGGAGTTGCGAATGGTGCTGAACATTGTGCAATCATCAGCAAACATCCCCACTTCTGACCTTATGATGGAAGGAAGGTCACTGATGAAGCAGCTGAAGATGATTGGGCCAAGGACACTACCCTGAGGAATTCCTGCAAAATAATCCAATTTTTAAAAGTCATGATTGAATCTGCCTCCACCACACTCTTAGGCAGTGCTTTCCAGATCCTAACTGCATAAAGCTAATTTGCCTCATGTTACCATTGATTAACAAGGGATAATATAATCCATTAGATATTGCTGAAAAGAGAGACATGCTGCCAAATTTTTTCATCTTACACTCATCAGGACAAACACAAAAATGCCAAATTTCAAATGATCACAACAATTTATACTACAGGAGAAAAGGGTGCTGATTGGCTGACAAGTCAAATCTGATTGGCCAAGGTGTCATGGTGTTGCCATGGAGAAAACAAGGGGGAACAAAGCCCCCCAAACACTTGTAAGTAAATCCAAATAAGGTGCAAGGCTTGAACGTATTCCTTTTGTTTGCAGAGAATTGGTCCCTGCAAAGGACTGTATGTCACTTCTAGAAAGCATAAATGAGCCATGTTACAAGTTTGACTGATTATCTCAAATTGTTTGTTAATGTAACTATTAGTGTGCTCTGGATTGTTCAGTAAATGCTGCCCAATCACAGTATCACATCTAACAGTAGACGTTTTGTTTTGGGTTTTGCAAGTGCGAGCTGGTTAAGTATGGTTTGTACTCTGCCTATTATGAACCACCGAAGGAACATATGGTTTGATTCAAGTTTTTCTAGGGCATTAAATTCTGCCCCTTCAGTGGAAGTGGGTGTGATTGCGTCTGATCAGTGCTTGAGTGTTAAACATGCAGGTGTGTGTTTTAGCACCTCCAGGTAAATTCAAATTATCGTAATCAACAATTAAGTCCAAAATAGTGTTTTAAAACTAGACTTCCAAATAGGCACAGCACCCATTTAACAAGTGTTTTCATCTTTCACCAAAATATCCCCTGCAATTTGATAGTGGCATACATTCCCTTCGCTCACAGATAGTAATGATCAAAAGAAGACATTGAACTGGCTAATACACCATCAAATAAAGAATTGTTTGAAAGGGGGGAATGAAGGACACTAATCTTACATTTATTAAATGCATTTCATTTAACAAAATAACCATAAGTTCTCTTCACAACAGGAACAGTAAACATTGAATGGGAAATGGGGGAGATGCTTGAGAGGGTGGTACAATAATGCAATTGCTTATCCGGAGAGCCGGTGCACACACGATGGGTCGAATGGCCTCCACAGTGCTGTGGGTAGGATTCGGAAGGGTGGTAGGGAACGAACAAAGGTCAGAATTCCAGGGTGTGTTGGGAGTGATGGCTGGATGTTCGACCACATGTGTTGGAGTGGAGGGATAGAGTGGGGGTGGGGTGGGACTAGGGTCTCTGGCAGGGGGTGGGTAGAGCTTACAATAGACCAGACTTGGATGATGAGGCTTGTTGAGACATGAGAGGACTGCAGTCGTGGGGGAGCTGGATCATCGATGGATTTGAAGAGAGGAGAATGATTTTGAAATTGATTCAGAGGATAGGGAGCGAAGCAAGACCAGGGATAACATTATTTGCTTTTGTGAATAATATAGACTGTAGAATTCTAGCTGAGTTTGAATTTGTGTAAAATGGAGCTGGGGACGCTGGTTAATATAGCATTGGTGTTAAAGGTAACAAGACAATGAATGAAAAGCTTAAAACTCACGTTTTACAGCCCTTGCAGCCACAAGTGACAAAGACTGCTGGTGTGAGCTGTTTAAGAACAGTATGATCGGGAATCTAAAACAGTTACAGGTTCGGCTTGGTGTGGTAATCTGATGTGTAATATACCTTTAAGAAGAATGTTATAATGGAAGATCACACAATCTTAGAACTGCAGGCTGTCTTGAGCCAAAACCTGGAAGAACAGCAGAAGGTGCTGGAAGAGACCCTGCTTAAGGACAGGGTTCGAGACGAGGTGAGCAACCTTCGAAAGGAAAAAGAAAACCTGTTGAAAGACCTTCACACATGACAAGATTCCCTCAGGTTAAAGTCAGTACATCTGGAAAAGTTCAAAGAGAAACAGAAAGAATTCAGCACCTCTCTGAATAAACTGAAGGATGAGCTGGCAGAGAAGGCACAACAATGCTCAATTTTCCAGGAGGCAGCAAACAAATACAAAAAAGAGATGGAAGAGCTGAAGAATCAGCTAAATGAAGCCAAAGAGGCTTTGGAGGCAAAAGTCACAGAATTTTCCAAAAAGCGGACAGGTAATAAAATTCTGGTAAACTCAACCACTGAGCTCACTCAAGTTGAGCTTGAATCGGAGAGAAGTCTGGCCAATATTGAAGTTGAAAAGAAGGCTGAGATTAAAGTCAGCGCTAGAAAGAAGATGGCAGGTAGAAAGGAGACAGAGAAACACAAATAAGGCTTTAATCCTGGCAGCGTTCGAGTACACTTTCATGCGTAGGCCTGGAAATCAAATTGCAAATGACGATGCACTTAGTATTTTGCCTTTACAAGAAAAGGATGTGGACCTCCCAGTTCCACAGGAACTTATTTTGTTGTTAAATTCCTTAGATTCCCCACCGGTACGTGCTCGACAAATCAGAGACTGGGCAAGTAGGGACCCAGTCCTATCACAAGTATGAGAACGAGTACTTCATGGTTGGTCACCAGAGCCTGTACCTGATGGAATGAAACTGTACTTCAACAGAAGATATGAAATAACCAGCCAGGATGACATTTCATTGTGGGGAGCACGAGTGATAGTATCTCTAAAGGGTAGAGAGTCATTGCTAATTGAATTATACAGCACACATCCAGGAATATCCTGAATGAAGACCATAGCACGCAGCTATCTATGGTGGCCTGGGATACTTGGTGAAATAGAGAGTTTAATGAAGAATTGTCAGCAACTGCAAAAGCTACCTTTAACAGCTCCATTACACACTTGGGAGTGGCCAGGAAGACCATGGGTGCACTTACACATTGGCTATGTTGGACCTTTCATGGCCATTTTAAATTAGTCTGCCATTCCTGGAAATCTGTCTCTACAGGACAGATGGAGAACTCTGTTAAAAGAGCCTCCATTCAAGAAATTCCAGACCTTGACAGTCAGGGAAGCACCCTCCTGGAAGAAATCAAGGAAGATCAAAACTAGTTTTGGAGTGCTGACATTGAGGTCAATAGACATCTGCCCAAATTCCATAAGACCATAAGACATAGGAGCAGAAATTAGGCCATTCGTCCCATCGAATCTGCTCCGCCATTCAATCATGGCTGATAAGTTTCTCAAGCCCATTCTCCCGCCTTCTCCCCATAACCTTTGATCCCCTTACCAATCAGGAACCTATCTATCTCAGTCTTAAATACACTCAATGACCTGGCCTCCACAGCCTTCTGTGGCAATGAATTCCATAGATTCACCACTATCTGGCTAAAGAAGTTTCTCCTCATCTCTGTTCTAAAAGGTCTTCCCTTTACTCTGAGGCTGTGCCCTCGGGTCCTAGTCTCTCCTACTAATGGAAACATCTTCCTCACGTCCACTCTATCCAGGCCTTTCAGTATTCTGTAAGTTTCAGCTAAAAATTCAAGCTAAACACTGCAGCTGGTGTGTCAGTGTTATCTGACAGAGCCTCACGGCTGAATAAAGTACTGCTGCAATCGTTCTCTATTCTACTGCAAGGCCCAACGGGGACCAAGTTATATGTTCAAGGCCAGCTAGAGATGACACTGGAATATAGAGGTAGAGTAGTTCCTGAAACATTGCACATCATCAAGAATCAAGCATACTCTTTGTTGAGCAGAAAATCCTGCACAGGCTCTAAACCTGCTTCAAAAAGTTGGTGAGGTCAATGCAAAGACACCAGAAAATGAATTTAGGGGTGGGAACTCCCCACCCTCTTTACAGGGCTGGGTCAGCTGAAGACCGTGTATCACTTTACAATCAAAACAGATGCTCAGCCCCTTTGTCTATTCACATCGAGGAAGGTCCCACACCCATTTCTGAAAAGGCTCAGGAGTGAGATTGAGATGTTGCTGCAACAAGGAGGCATTTCACCTGTCACTAAACCAGCTACTGCTGCTCTGGTCTGGTACCAACTCCGAAGCCCAATGGCTCGTATCTGTGTTTCTCCAACACATCTCAACAAGGCAGTGGGCAGAGAAACCCATCCAATGGCATCAGTAGATGAGAACTTTGCCAAATTTGCCAAGAGCACCATCTTCGTCAAACTTGATGTCAACAGCGGGTTTTGGCTGCTGTTATTGGACCAAGAGTTGAAGCTCGTAACTACTTTTATTATGCCCTTTGGACGGTATGGTCTTAACCACCGGCCATTCGGCATCACGTCAGCCTCTGAAATATTCCAAAGGACAATGTCTAATACACTGCAGGGTATTGACCGGGTTATCTACCGCATGGGTGACATCTCGATCCATAGGTCAACAAAGCAGGAACACGACAGACAGGTCATGGAAGCCTTACTTGCTCTGCAAGAGGCTGGCTTGAGGCTCGAAGACAAAACGTGAGCTTCGTAAGATTCCTAGGGCACATTATCCGAGCAACTGGAATTACCGTGACTGTCAAAAAGCAAAGGCAGTGAGGGAATTCTCACCACCTAGAAATGTTAAGGACCTCCAAAGGTTTATGGGCATTGGCAGCCAACTAGGCAAATCCCTGCCTCATTTAGCCCAGACAAATGAACCCCTCAGACACCTTTTACAACAGGACCAGGTGTGGTGCTGGACAGAGCATCAGCAGCAGTTGTTCGAACAAATTAAAAGGATGCCAACACCCTCAGAGGTCCTAGCCTACTCTGACCCATGATTGTGGGAGCCGATGCATCTGCAGCAGGACTGGGAGCAGTGCTACTCCAGGGTCCAAAGTGATGGCAAAAGAAGATCAGTTTACTGTGCGTCCAGGTCATTAACCAAGTCTCAACAGCCCTTCCAGCATCTCGGGCATGTGGGAAATGATCTGACTATGTACTGGGCCTCCATTTTAAGCTTGGGATCAATCGCAAGCCATTACTAACATTGTTAAGCACAAAGGAAATCCCAAAGATGCCACCCAGGATTCAGTGATTCCGGCTTTGGCACATGTGCTATGATGCTACAACAGTGTACGCACAGGGTACATGTGGCATTCCCATTGTAGCTATCTCTGATAACAGACCACAGTTCGTCAACAATTGCTTTCAATCTTTCACAAAGAAGTATTGACCTGTACATACCACGAGTTCCCCAAAATACCCCCAGGCTAACGCAGAAGCTGTGTGAGGAGTACACACCGTAAAATACCTCTTGAAGAAGAATGAAGACTTTGATCTTATTCTGTTTGGCTATCGTTCGACCACATTACATAATGGGTTTGCCCCATGTGAACTCCTGATGGTCCATAGACTAAAGACCCAACTTCCTTCCCTGCCCCACACTTTACTACAGAATGTGGTGGGGGAAGACCATGAGCAAGCCAGGAAGAAGGGGGAAGCCTAGCGAGCGAGTCAGGCTCATACATTCAATGAGATTTCCGATTCTGAGAAAAGGAAAGAAGGTGTGGATCAGAGACCAGAACCATGTAGGTGCAGTCACTGAAAAACTCCTGCAACCGAGATTGTATTTGGTCAGGACACACTCAGGCATCGTTCAGTGGAACAGATCTGCCCCTATCTCGATGGACAGAAAGCCATCAACAGCAGGGACAGAGTTCCCTGAACCAGAAGAGAGTGTCACACCTACTCCACCACAAATGAAGGAAATCAGGAGTGACTGGCCTCGCGAGCTGATCTTGGTGCAGCACCTACCCCCGAATGAGCTCCACACTCGTTCAGGGAGACTGGCGAAACAACCAAAGAGACTTTCGCTATAAGAGAAGAGACTTTGCAGGGAGGTGTAGGGGAATGTGTGTAAAGTAATATGGGGGATAAGGACTTGGGGAGAGATGTAAAGGGTTAATCTCAATAAGAGCATACAGAGCATGTGTAAAAGAAGCTATGTCGCAGTGATGTCACTCACTGAGAGAAGATGTCTGAGTAGCATCTCAGAGGGCAGCTCTAGCTATATGTTAGTTTTATTTAATCTTTGTAAATAGTTAGCAAGTAAATAAATGTTTTTTGAACAAAGACCATTGCCTACAGTGAGATCTCTTCTAGAATAAGATTCTAATGAATCCCGAGACCAACCCACCATAACAGACAATATATCTAGAATTCAAACAATCACAACAATTTATACTATTGGAGAAAAGGATGCTGATTAAGTGGCAAGTCAACTTTGATTGGCTGAGGTATTGCCATGGAGGAAGCCAATCAGAGCTTACTTGCCAACCAATCAGCATCCTTTTCTCCTGCAGTGTAAATTGTTGTGATTGTTTGAAATTTGTCATTCTTGTGTTTGTCCTGATGAGTTCAAGACAAAAACATTCAACAGCTCCTCTCTCTTTTCAGCAATATTCAAATTCAGCACCGATGAGCGACTATATGTAGATTTTGAAAAGATCTTTGGTAAGGTAATGCCTAATAAATTAATGAATGTTGGAGCAATGGACAAGTAGTATAATGGATGGTGAGTGAGCTAAAAGGCAGAAGGCAGGGAGTGGGGTAAAAGCCATATTCCGAGTGGCACAAGGTAGGATTGTGGGGTGTGGGGGTCCCTCAAGGATCAGTACCGGGACCACTGTTCACAATTTATACTCGTTATTTAGAAATTGGAAACAAAAGCATAATTTCTAAATGTGTGGATGACACCCAATTCATCAATTTTAGGAGGGCTGCAACAAATCACAAGACAACGGCAATAAACTTGCGGAATGGACTTATAAGTAGGAAATGAATCCCAACAATAGATAAGTGTGAGCTGTTTCACTCTGGTAAGAAAAATAAGGAGATCACATGTTACTTGGGGTGGAAGTTTACAGTCCCCCCCCCCACCCCGCTGGACCGTTTGAAGGCAGGGGTTCCTGTAAAATGCCGAGTGTGGCCTGCCCACCATCTTCTCACCCACCTCAACCTGCCTTCCATTTTACAGGGGGTGGTGGAGGTGGCAGATGGCCTATCCCTGCTTGGGGCTACTGAGGCCCTCAAGGGGCCAATTAATGGCCACTTAATTGTCTCATCCTGCTCCTGCTGCTATATTAGCCACTTGCAAGGGGTGACCTGGGCAGCTTTAGCTGTGTAGACTGTTGTCGGGAAGTGTGTGGGGGGTGGGGGATACCTCCTTTGGGGGTCCCCTGTGCCCATCGGAGGCAACTCCCCCAGCCTCTCAAATCTGGCCCACCAACCTCATCACTCCCCTCGCTGGGGCCCGCAAGGCAGGCCCTGCTGATACCTCGGACCTACCTGCAGTGCGGCCTCCATTAGCCCCTCTTCTTCGGGCAACGGCTGTAGTCCCAGCAGTGCTTGAACTTGGCGTTGCTGGGACCATAAAGCAGCCAGCCAATCAGATTGGCCGGCTGCTCTCTCATGGCCTCCTCCCCATGTTGGGGGGGCGGGGGGGAGGGGGAGGGGGGGGGGGAGGGCGGAAGTCTCGCCCCTAGCCCATTCGCGGCCCCGCCGAACGTTAAAGGACTGCAGGGCCAGCCGGCGTCGGCGGTGATGCGTTCCTCCCCGACTCTTTGGATGACAGGGTGGGAAACCCCACCACCCCAAAAATCCTGCCCTTGGAAAATCAGAATCAAAATCAAAATGGGGGTCGAGGAGCGAGAAGATCGCAGATCACCAAAGTGGTGGCGCAGATCATGAACAAAACAAGCACTAGGGGTTATTTGAGGAATTGGAAAGTAGAGAAGTTGTGCTCTTGAACCTTGACTGGACCACACTTGGAGTGTTGTGTCGCCATATTATGGAAAGGTTGGATGAGGATGTAAAAAAATATTAACAAGGATGTTACCAGGACTGTAAATTGTACCAGTCGGCAAAGGTGGAACAGGCTGGCAGAGGGAAGGGCGACCTTGCGTGGTCTTTTTCACCTGCGGAAGGTTTTGATGGGGTGGATACAGAGGGAATTTTTCCACCTTCCTTGGGGAAGAGCAAAGTTGAAAGACTTCGATTATAGGAAATCCAATAAGGAATTGAGAAGAAAATTCTTTACCGAGGGAGTAGTGAGAATGTGGGGCGTGGAACATGGGGCAGCAGTTGAAGCAAATGGTAAAATTCCATGTACGGGGAAGCTGGATAAGGGTATGAAGAGAAGGGAATAGAGCGTAACACTGATGGAGTTAGATAAGGAAGGATAGGAGGAGGCTTGAGTGGAGCAATAAAGCTGTTATCGACTGTCTGGGCTGAATGGGCTGTTTCTGCGGTGTCTGTTCTATTGAATTCTAATATGGCGGCATGAAGAGAAATGCAGACACCAATAAAAATAGATCAGATGCCAGATTTACAGGCCTATTCTGGTGCATGTTCTGATACATTGTTGTCCAATACCCTATCTGCTAACCGCATGTGACTAATTGGAAATCCAGAATGCATCTAATTGCATTTCCGATTAGCAAATAAAAAATGAGTAATGGACCCTGTCACCAGACGTGTAATTTCAATACAGATCTTCACACCGCGTCTGCTAGTGAATGCTAGTTATCCTTTTGTGCAGTTGCTAATGAAATGGCAACACACAAAAAGAAAATGTGTGTATCTTTTGATCATTGTGAACACTTTAGTTCCTTCATTACTAAATGGTGATGGAGGCTTGTTTAGTAAATGTGAATGTGAAGCACATTTACTTGTATAACTACCTCTACATTGGAGAGACCAAACGCAGACTGGGTGACCGCTTTGCAGAACACCTTCGGTCTGTCCGCAAGCATTACCCAGACCTCCCTGTCGCTTGCCATTTCAACACTCCACCCTGCTCTCATGCCCACATGTCCGTCCTTGGCCTGCTGCAATGTTCCAGTGAAGCTCAACGCAAACTGGAGGAACAGCACCTCATCTTCCGACTAGGCACTTTACAGCCTTCTGGACTGAATATTGAGTTCAACAATTTTAGATCATGAACTCTCTCCTCCATCCCCAACCCCTTTCCGATTCTCCCCCTTTTTTTCTCCAATAATTTATATAGATTTTTCTTTTCCCACCTACTTCCATTATTTTTAAATGTATTTCCATCCATTGTTTTATCTCTAACTTTTAGCCTTTTTTGATTTCTTCACCCCACTCCACCCCCACTAGGGCTATCTGTACCTTGCTTGTCCTGCTTTCTACCCTTAATTAGCACATTCCTTAGATAATATCACCACCTTCAACACCTCTTTGTCCTTTTGTCTGTGACATCTTTTGGTTATCTCCACCTATCACTGGCCCTTTATCCAGGTCTACTTGTCCCACCCCACCTTGAACTAGCTTATATTTCACCTCTCTTCTATTTTTCCTTAGTTCTGTTGCAGAGTCATTCGGACTCGAAACGTTAACTGTGTTCCCCTCCGCAGATGCTGCCAAACCTGCTGAGTTTTTCCAGGTATTTTTGTTTGTGTTTTACCTGTATAGTGTTAGTGTAAAAGACGTTTCCCACCCAAATGAATGTGAATGACCAAAACATTGTAGAAGGAGCCAGATCTGTGACTAGTTAGTGTTTTCTGTTGGACAACATGATGCTCACCTGAAGAAGTGATGGGGACTCGAAAGGTTAACTCTGTGTTTCTCTCTCCACAGATGCTGCCAGACCCACTGAATTCTTACAGCGTTTTCTGCTCTATTCTATATCTGTAGCTGGCATAAGTCAATGCTAAACAATGCTATATATATTTACTGTCTAACCCTCACATCCTGAGTACATAGATTGCTGATTTTCACATCCAGCAATGTTCCCTTGCTGCGTCAGTCTCCAAATCCTATTTGTCTTACTGTTCAACAAGAAGCTAATTATAATAACAGCGTGGAGTCAATATTTGCTGTGTACTGAACAGTAATGTGAAACAAGCTAAGGGCGGGGAAGCGGTGTACATTTATAAAAATGGGGAAGCTTCTAACTTTTGAACTAGCATTAGAAAGTCAGAGCCTTTGAGGGAAATTAATTGTTCTTAGAACATATGCTGTCTATTGAGAGCTGTTCTATGCTCTATTTATTGTCACAATTAAACAATCAGCCTAGGAGAGTTAGTGCCAAGACACAGAGCTACGTGTAATTAAAGTTGGCTTTTTAGCTTGACGGTAATAACTCTGTGCACTCAGCCTTGGTGCAACATCCCCCCCCTTCCCCACCCCCCCGCAACCCCACCACCCCCCACCCCTGTCTAATTGCATCCAGGTTTTCTCTCTTTTAAAGGCTTAGTTTAACGCAGCGTTTAAATCCGGAAAACATGCCAGCGGTGCCTTGCCTTTACGTTTGGTGGTTGGTGCGATCCTTCCCGTTGAAAATAAAAGAAATCTTGCACCGCTTTCCCAAAGCTGGAATACCGCGGAGGCTAGGAATCTGAAATCGAAACAGAAAATGCCGGAAACACGCGGCAGGTCGGGCAGAACCCCTGGAGGGAGAAGCAGAGCCAACGTCTCTTTAATTAATTATTCATCGCCAACGTCCCTTTAATTAATTAATTATCAATTGCTAATTGAGTAACTAATGGCTAACTAAGGGCCTCGTTCCACCCCCACTGCTATTTTACTCGTGGCAGGGTTGGTCCCAGTAGTTTTCACTGCGGGGGGGCTGGTGTTGGGTAAGTGGTGGTGGGGTTTTGGGGGGGGGGGGGGTGGAACATTCTTTGGGAGTCCCCTTTGCCCATTGGAGGCTCACCCCCGCAAGGTCACACCCTGATTTAACCCTCCCCGTGTGGCGTCTCAAATCCGGCCCCCCCCGCACCCCCCCACCCCCGCAGCCCCCTCATCTCTCTCGCCGGCCAGGCCGCTCTGATAGGAGGAAAAGCCAGTTCAAAATGTTCAAAATCGGCTCGAGTGGCACCAGTAACGCTGGAGTTCCATTTTAAGGTATCAGGAGCAATTCGGACGGGTTCTACTGGTATCCTTCATTTCCAAGGCTTTTCCTTTACCCGGCTTCCATTACCTTCCATAACCTCCTCCCCTTCGGGAACTGGCTGTAGCTCCCAGCCGTGGCTACCCCTCCTACCCCTCGAACCTGGCACCGCTGGGACTTACACACGGCTGCTGGATAATCTGAATGGCCGGCCGCTCTATAAGGCCGGACTTCATCAGAAGCCTAAAAAAAACCCAATAAAAACTGGGAAATAAGAGCACTGAATACTGGTCCAAACTGGTCGTGTGCATCTTAAAGCCAGTAAAAACCGGGAAATAAGGGTACTGGTCTGAAACTGTTTTTTCCTTCTGGGTCCTCCCCAGAGCGGGGGTGCGTGGTGGTGGGGGTGCAGAGTAGGGGTGCATGGAAGTCTCATCCTTAGCCTATTAATTCCCCACAGAGCGTAAAATGGCTGAGGGAAGCCATTTTTTTGGTGGGGGAGGGGGCTCATGACTCACTTTTTAGTTGGGAAAGCGAGGAATTTGATGCCCTATAAAACCTAGCCCGAGATAACTGACCAGTTAAATTGTTCTTGCTGATGCTGATTTAGTGATAAGTGTTGGCCAGAACACTGGGGGCGGGGGGGACAGACCTCCTATGTGGTCTTCAGTGAATGGTGCCATGGGATTGATTATATTCACTGAAAGAGGCACGGTGCCTGTTTAAATGTGGTTTGGCGAGAGTCAGTCTGATTTTAGTCAGATAATCCAGTACCATCATGCTCCTATTAGTCATAATACACATTGTAGGAGTTTATTTTTATCCATCAGCCATACCGGCTGGAAGGTTTGTTATATCTGAGCGAAAAGTACTTCTGGATAAAAAAAATTATAACACCGTTCGTCCAATTAAATTGAAGTTTGCACCAATACGGTGTTACTAACTGAAAACGGTCAGTTGGAAAGAAGCCAATTGACTCATAAACTGAATCTAGCTTTGTTGTTAAAGAGGGTTTTCTTCTTTAGCAAAGGTAATATTCTGCTCTCTAAGGTTTTCCCCATTTCTGAATTGGTTCAGCTGTTCTAAGGCAATGGGGGCAATTTTCCCCGTCAAGGGTGGGGGGTGGTGGAGTTAAATCCCCTGAAATTGATGCTGGGTTGGGGTCCCAACATCATTCCACCCTCTTCCGGGTTTCTGCGGTGCCCGAGTTGAAGGGTGACCTCCTTAGATCGGTCAGATAGTTTATTAAGATGTAAGGGAGATAGTTAGGATGCCAGTTAAGATCTGATCTAACTCTCAGGGGAACCATTTGCCAACCTGTCGGCAACTCGCCAGGGTCATCAAGGCACGTGCACGGAGGGAACTGCTTCATCAGTGAAACTGACAAGCTGGTAAAGCTTTGATCAGTTACACTGAGGAGTTCCAGCCATGGCCATTAAGAGACTGTTGATCAAAGCACTTCCTCTCTCAAAGACCGCGATTATTGCTGGGCTGGTACTTTACAACTTCCTGGAAAGCGCCTTGCCTGTCTCACACTTCACGCACCTTCAGCTGCACTTCCCTAGCGCCCGCCTGCACCCCGCAGCATGGGGGCAGCGTATTCACCTCCACGTTGAACCTCTGATGAGGGTCAAGAGCAGAGGCTACACCAGCACCAACAGCAGCAGGAGCAACACCAGCAGCTGCACCAGCTGCCTCCTCTTCATCCACATTCCCCCCCCCCCCCCACCGCCCCACACACAGGGCAGAGGGGATGGGCTCTGAGGTCCAGCTCCAAGACGGCGAGACCCCCAACACAGGATCTACAAACCTTTCCCGACATGTCTGAGCACCAGTATCTCAGGAAGCTCCGGCTCTCACCACTGCTGCATCTGCAGCCTCCTGGAATAAGACCTCCTTCCCAGCGGAAGCAGGTGGCCACACATTGCCAATAGCCGACAAGGTGCCTGTCACTGGAGGGCCAGCCCCCACCCGGGTCTCTGTCTCTCGCCGTGGCTGTGTGCTCCCTTGTCCCGCAAGGAGAGAAAGCAGAGAGAGGTGTGAGTGAACGGCTTGTGTGCAGAGGAGGGAGGGACAACATTTACTCACTGTGAGGCATGTGTGCAAGAGGGAAATGGGCTGAGCATGCGTGTGAGCGTTGTCTGTTCAGGTGGAAATATGAGGTGTCTGCAGAGAATGGGATGAATGGAGCTGGAAAGTGTGTTGGTCCAAGGAGGGTTGTACAGGAGAATGCTGAGGGAGTCAGAGTGTGGGACTTGGCACCTCACCTTTCCCACCCTCCTGATGTCCTGCGTCCTCCAGGCTGGGGGGGAGCACACTCCTGCTGCTGACTTCCTCCGCCACTTCCAAACATTCCTGTTTGGGGGAACTCGGCTCACCGCAGCCCCTCAGCTCCTCCAGGGAAGAGTGAGAGACCCGAGGAGAAACCCTCCCAGGTCTCCTCTCCTTTCCTGTGGCTGCTGCAACCTGAAAAAAGATCCACGTGCTGGTTCGCGCTGGTAACCCATTGCCGCGGTCCCGTTAATCAGAAATGCCTCATCCTGCCATCCTCCCCGATTGGCGGGGCCTTAATGCCTTGGCGCAGAGACAGAGCTACGGCAAGTCGCACAAATTAGGGAACCGTGTTCCTGAGCCTGGGTTTCCAGCCCATTAGATCCTACTCAGTGGTTTAAGGGATGGTAAATTTCTGAAGTTTCCCTTCGACTGTTGCTACACGATCATCTACAATTCAAAGTTTACTTTTTGCCTTTATAAGCCTGCCCCACTAAATGTCATCTGTGTAGGTATGATATTACAGCTATTAGTCTCAATAATGGGCCCACTGACAGTTAGCTAATATTAGTCAGCTCTTTCATCCCTCTGCAAGAAGTGAATAATGAGGCTTTATTGTGGATTTCACCTTTACTGATTGAAATAATGCTGCAGTGTGTGTAGAGGCTGACATTAGCTCATCTATCATCGCTGCTACACAGGGAAGGTACAAAGAGTGGCGGAACGAAGAGATGCTTGTGTTGGTTATTAGTGATAGTTTCATAAAACTCTAAAATGTAAGTTAGAGGTGGAGCTGGAGTCAGTAAATAAAGTAGCGGAGGGTCTTCACCCTACTTTTATTTGTGGGACTCTGGCAGCTGCAGATTACTGTTCCCACACTTTGTGACACACTTGCAGCCAGCATGGTTCTGAAAACGTTTGTAACCTTTCCATTCAGGTGAAACATTAGCCTTAGCCTTTTGTCTGTTTATGACTTGCATTTGTATAGCGTCTTTCACAGCCTCAGAGTGTCCCAAAGCGCTTTACGGGCAATGGAGCCCTTTTGAAGAGTGGTCACTGTTGTAATGTGGGAAACGAGCCAGCCGATTGGTGCACAGGGAAATCACACGGACAGCAGTGAGATAAGGATTAGATGATCCGTTCTGGGTGAGGTTGGCTGTGAGATATCGACCATGACACCGGGGAGAACTCCCCTCGGCTTTTCCTCAAATTAATGTCACCTGAGAGGGAAGCTGGGACCTGGCTTTAACATCTCATCAGATAAAGAAGACATTACTTTATTGCACATTTACCCTATTGTCTCTTAGTCAACCACACTATTCTCATGAAGCACTCTTTGCTGAGGTTTTCAGAAGCTGTACATTGGCCTATAAATTCTTTGAGGAGGAGTAAGACCCTGTGGAGAGGGAACCAGAGCTAACATTTCGAGTCTGTGTGATTCTCCTGTTCCTCTCTCCACAGCTGCTGCTGGACCCGCTGAGCTTTTTCAGCATCTTTTGCTTTTATTTCCGATTTCCAGCATCCGCAGTATTTTGCTTTCGTCTCCTTAGATGATGTCTCACTCTCCTTTCTCCCATTTTGTACTGTCTTTCTGTGTGGGAGCCAAATCTCCAAGTGGTCTTATAGGCCCTCAGGCAGTTAGAACTCTCTGCAAAGTCAAATATAATGCTTTTCTAACTCAATGAAACACTTCTCAAAGTTTCTTCCGGTTTCACGGCCCAAGATAAAGCACTTCTGCTCACCTGAGTCAATGCTGACAACAGAAGGGTCTCTATTAACTCACCTTTGATTCCCCTGAATGCAACTGGCTCTGGGCACTTCACTTCCGCTCCTTCTCAGTTTAATATATATTATAATGAACTCCTGGCAGCATCAACAAGTGCCTACATAGGAAGACCCAAGATCACATTGCAAACTACTGCTGCTGCTTGTAGTTATCCCCGCCAGGAGATCGCCTGTTATGGTGTGTGACGCTTATCTTGTACCATCCTCCACACATCCACCGTGGCTCGTCTGCAATCGCTCTGTGACGCTCATCATCCAGCTACCCCTAGATTGATCCTTCTCTCTGCTGCCTTCACTTTCCCCTCTAGAAGAGATCTCTGCAGCTCTGAACAAATGACCAAAATACAGATGTTTCTTTCCTGAATGTCACGTTTTAGAGTTCCCTTTTGCCCTTGCAATTCCAAGCACTTCTCCGTTTCTCTTATGCTCTGTGTCTGGAATTTTAAACCAAATGTCTGAGCATCCGCATTTCAAAAGCCCTGGCTTCGTGAGGCTGATATGTGTTAGGAATGGGCCCCAGAATCCACAAACTGAATTGCAAGTGTAGGGAAGTCCGTGTTTAATAATTTTAATAGTTTTAGTTTAGTTGTGTGTTATTATCAAGTGTATCAATCAACTAACGCACTACGTATGGTATAGTATCAGACTGTGTGAGCTTTTTGTCTTTGGCGTGTGCCATGTTGCCTGGGATCAAAGCAAGGTTACATTTTACAGTTACATTTTATGGCTTGATTAGAGGACAAATGTGAGGACTCTCGTAGTTTAATCGAGAAAGCAAATGTTGCAGAGATTATGCCCTGGGAAGTGGTTTGACACTGATCATGTTGTATTCCTTTCAAAAGTTTTAGATCCCAAACTACAGTTCCATGTCTTAACCTGTCTCATCTTTTTAACTTAAAGTGCCTTAAAGGGAAAGAGTCACTTTCCTCCTAAGTATGTAACAAATTTTATACATTAATATGGCTTTTATTATCAGTTTCTATAATCGCTGTTGTAGTTATGTAGCTCTTGTGACTTTTATTTCTGATGAACATGTACGAATTGAATGTTATTTTGCTATATGTATCTTGCTACTTCAACTTTAATGCACCAATCACCTCTATGCACTGACTTTATATGTATTGTGGAAATTCTGTAATTGCTGTATTAATTTAAGATTGTATACCTCTTGGACTTTAAGTTATTTTTGTAAGAAACTTGCTTCAGCCATTAGCAGCCTCTAAGAAGTTACATATAGATGTTTGAACTTTCCAGAACATCTAAGATGTATCAAATGGTCTTTTGAGATGATGAATCCAGAGCACCAATCATTAGGAAGTGACACCACACATCTTCTTCTCACAAATAAGCAGACACACAAATTATCTTGTGGTGCTTTGTTATCTTAGTGAAAAGCTATAAACTTCATAAAATGACAGGAAAAAGCTATAATGAGAAGGATGTTCCCACAAGTGACTGACATCTTAGGGAACCAGTCAGGGGGTAATGGGAAGTGACATCAGTAAGGTGACCATCACCCTTAAGAGACCAATCAGATATTGATCATGCACCATTTAACCAATCAGGACTGATCATGTGACACTTGAGCCAATCAGAACTAAAGGATACTACTGATCATGTTAGAGGACATAGATAGCAAGGGTTAATAAACACCAACATTCAGTAGTTAGGTGCGCAGCAAGAAGAGAATTCAGAAGATAGACTTTGATCAACAGAACAAGAGACAGTGCCACAGTCAATTGGAAGTCAAGAGCTGTGTTCCAGAGTGAACTGTGTTCCACTGCCTTTGCTAAGTATTGTAATTTTGCACTTATTGCAATTAACCTAATAAATTCTGTGAAACTTGTGACAACATACTCATACCCAGAGTGGTCTGTAGCTAGTCAGAACTGCCGGTTCCTTTTAGATAACTCTCCCAACTGATTCTAACAATTGCAATTGACTTTAACTATTACAACTGAGATTAGAGTGAACTCCAGGTCGAACACAAGTACATTGCCTTTAAGCTTCCAAAAGGCTGAATGACATGACAGCCAATTTTATTTTACTCAAGTCCATAATCACACAGATTAAAAGAAGCCAAGAAATCTTAATTCACGGACTGATTCACATCACTTTGTCGAATGAAGTCTCATAGTGAGCACAAAGCCTGGGTGTGTTTTTAAAAGTGCTGTGTAATAAAGAACAGGCTGTTCCACATGGTCTCTGGGAGGGAGAGGCAAGGCCGGGGCTTGGACTTTTAACTCCTGCATGGAATGTTTGGGGATATGGTGGCATAGTGGCAATGTCACTGGGTTAGTAATCTAGAGGCCCAGGTAATGCCCTGGGGACATGGGTTCAAATCCCACCAGGGCAGCTGGTGGAATTTAAATTCAATTCTTAAAACCTGGAATTGAAAGTTAGCCTTAGGAATGGTGATCGTGGCAACTACCATCCGTTGTTATAAAAACCCATCTGGTTCACTAATGCCCTTTAGGGAAGAAAATCTGTTCTCACCTGGTCTGGCCCACATGTAACCCGGACCCACAGCAATGTGATTGACTCTGAAATGGCCTCGCAAACCACTCAGTTCAAGGGCAGTTGGGGATGGGCCTTGCCAGTGATGCCCACCTTCCATGGTAGAGCTGGAGATCATTTGTGCTGCTGCCAAAGGTCAAGGCCCATTTTAACAGCCAGGCCTGGCTCAAGAGCAACATGTGGGCATCTGGAGGTAGCTTTGGCCGGTGTCTATTGGCTCTTCCGGGTCTGTTGCTTGCACAGGGTGCAGCATGAGTCCTTCTAGTCGACCATTAAAATGCCCATGGTGTCCTAGCTCAGGGCTTGGGTCCCAGTTTGCACATAGTTTTGAGGTCACTGCCTCAACCACCCAGGAAAACAATAGCGTGAGAATGTTGTGGGACAGGAGCAGAGCGTTATGTATACTGCTTTAATTATAATTCTTTCTCCACTCTTTTTTTCCAGGCAGAGGAGCTAAAATCCTCCCCAGCGTGTCTTGTACTTCAAATTAAAAGACAAATACAAAGAGAATGGAAAACTGCACAGCAGCAGCCCTTGGTATTGTAATCCAACTAATGTCTAATCTCTTCCCTCATTGAGGCAGTTTGATAAGATTTTCACTATTTTCTGCACTTTAAGGGTTTTTTCTTGTTTTTTTAATTAGTCCCAGAATAATCATGATTGGAAAAATAAGGTCGTTCATTTTAAATGCAATTCAAATTAATGAGGGTGCTTTAGGACATAACTTTACTATTCCAAAACAGCTAACCTCCAGATTGCCGACTGCTGGGGAGGATATTAAGGACTCGCATTTACATAGCTTCTTTCACATCCTCAGGATATTCAAAAGTGCTTTACACCTACTGAAGTACTTTCGAAAGTGAGAGTCGATTAGTCAATTTTAACTTGGGCGCGTCAGTTGGCACTAGCCGCTGTGGAGTAGGAGAGAGAGAGAGAACCCCCTCCCCCTTCACAGAGACTTCAACCTGAGGCTTGTGCCATTTTGGTCAGACATTGGGACTGGGAGCCCAAGGGTTAGCGGGCATGGTCCTGAGATAAGCTTAGTGTGCGAGGTTGGAGGGATTGGAGGGATGAGACCAGTGAGGGGGAGGGAGAGACGGGTTTGGGGATGACCGAGGAATCCTGGTGGGACCGCGGGGAACTATCTAACAGTGCGTCACTCTCTCAGTGCTGGTGTGGAGTCGGATTTGAGCTGCATCTTATTACTCGAGGTGACAGGTCGACCAACTGAATCAATCTGACAGTAAAGGGGCAATTTTCTGACCGAGTTCCTAGCGAGAGTGGGAGTGGACAATGAAATGCTGTATGATTTTCCATCCATTAGTTTAAATGGTTGTAAAAACATGTGTAAGACATCAAGCTTTCAACTCGGGCACACCTTGCAGAACGTTCAATACCTCCAGAACCTCATCCGCTGGATCCCTTGTTAGCTGTGGATCACTGCCAATTCCACATTCAGTCTAGCTTTATCGCCTGTGTTACTCTATCTGGGTGGCGAGTGGGAGTGATGAGTTTCATGGTGGAGTGGGCCAATTTCTGCTACTCATGTCATATATCAAAGGCATTGGTGTAGGTGCAGGACAAATTCTCGAGAATGGTTCCAGTGAAGAGGAACTTCGGTTATGGAGATGGATTGAAGAACTTGGGACTGTTTTCCTTGGAGAAGAGAAGGCCGAGAGGAGATTTGATAGAGGTGTTCAAAATCATGCGGGGTCTGGACAGATAGGGAGAAACTATTCCCACTCGAGGAAGGACTGAGATCAAGAGGGCACAGATTTAAAGGAATTGGCAAAAGAAGCAATAGTGATATGAGAAGAAACTTCTTCATGCAGCGGGTGGTTAGGGTCTGGATTGTGGTGCAGGCAGGTTCAGTCAAAGCATTCAAGACGTAATTAAACTGTTATCTGAAAAAGAAAGAACGTGCAAGGTTACAGGGAGAAAGGCAGGGAAATGGCACTAGGTGCATTGCTCATTCGGAGAGCTGGTGCAGACATGACAGGCTGAATGGCCTCCTTCTGCGCTATGACAATTCTGTAATGTTGGAGATTATGGAATAGGCTCCTCTCCCTGAATCATCCTTCCTGCTTCTGTGAAGATAAGAATGATAAATGTAACGACTTAACTGCTGCCCATTTTCTCCTTTCCCATTGGGCCCATGTAAGGCTTTTTTCAGAGTACAGACTTCATTTGACCATCAGAGCAGACCACCTGTGAGCTCTCCCATGTGTTAGCTGAGTTGGTTCCCGGGATTTGCTTTGCTTCTCCCCCACCCTGCTTCCTGTAACCTGTTCAATTCCGGATTTGTGCTTGACAAAAGAATGCTTAATATTGTCAGTCACAGATCACTGAATTTGACAATGTTTAAGAATTTATACTGCCTCTTTCATGAAGCTCCCACTGAAGCAGTGAAGCTACAAGGGACATGTTTGCATTGAAAGATGTTGCATTTACCTTCCAAAGTGCAGTTGTCACCACAGATCACTTAGTGCATAGAGTGATTTGTGAATGCACTTTTAAGGTAAATAGAAATCCACCGTCTGAAATGTACAACATTGAATGCAGCTTCCTTGGAATTGCCAACTCAATGGAAGGGTCCCAGCGGATTTGAAAATAGCAAATGTAAAGCCTTTATTCACGAAGTGAGGGAGACAGAAAGCAGGAAACTATAGGCCAGTTAGCCTAACATCTGTCATAGAGAAATTCATAGAATGTGACATTAAGGCAGCTATGGAAGGATACTCAGAAAACCACAACGTGATCAGGGACAGTCAACATGGTTTTGTGAAATGGAAATAGCGTTTAACTAATTTATGAGCATTCTTCAAAGAAGTAACAAGCAAGGTAGATAAAGGGGAACCTGTAGATGTGGTGTGCTTGGATTTCCAAAAGGCATTTAATAAGGTGCCACGTCAAAGGTTACTACACAAGATAAAAGCACATGGTATAGGGGGTAACATATTAGCATGGATAAAGGATTGGTTGGCTAACAGGAAGCAGAGAGTAGGGATAAATGGGTTTTTATCAGGTTGGCAAGTTGTAACTAGAGGAGTGCCAAAGGGATCAGTGCTAGGGCCTCAACTATTTACGATCTATAATCAATGACTTGGATGAAGGTACTGAGTGTATGGTAACGAAATTTGCCAATGATATCAAGATAATTGGGAAAGTAAGTTGTCAAGAGGATATCTTTAAAGGGATATAGGTAAATTACGTGAGTGGGCAAAAAATTGGCAGATAGAGTATGATGTGGGAAAATGTGAACTTATCCACTTTGGCAGGAAGAATAGAAAAGCAGAATACCATTTAAATGGGGAGAGACTGCAGAACATGGTGGCAGAGAGGGATCTGGGTGTCCTAGTACATGATTCACAAAAAGTTAGTCTGCAGGTACAGCAAGTGATTAGGAAGGCAAATGGAAGGTTAATATAGCAAAGGGAATGGAATATAAAAATAGGGAAGTTTTACTGCAGCTGTACAGGATCTTGGTAAAACCGCATCTGGAAAACAGTGGACAGTTTTGGTCTCCTTATTTGAAAAAGGATATAATTGCATTAGAAGCAGTTCAGAGAAGGTTCACTGGACTCATTCCTGGGATGAGGGGCTTATCTTATGAAGAAAGGTTGAACAGGTTGGACCTACACCCATTGGAGTTTAGAAGAACGAGAGGTGATCTTATTGAAACATATACGATCCTGAGGGACATTTGGTAGGATGGATATTTGGAGGATGTGGGGGAGACCAGAACTAGGGGACACTGTTTAAGAATAAGAGGCTTCCCTTTTAAGACAGAGATGAGGAGAATTTTTTTCTCTCAGAGGGTCGTTAATCAACGGAATTCTCTTCCCCAGAGAGCAGTGGAGGCTGGGTCATTGAATTTAGTCCAGACAGAGTTTGGCAGATTTTTGAAGGACAAGGGCATCATGAGCTATGGGGGGCAGACAGGAAAGTGGAGTTGAGACCGCAATCAGATCAGTCATCACCTTTTCAAATGGTGGAGCAGACTCAGAGAGCCTACTGCTGTTCCTAAATTCTATTTTCCTACTACCTGAGCCATTTCCTTCCACCAGGTTCTGGTTGCTGTATTAGGACGTCTCTTGCTGCCCATCCTCATTATTCCATTTCCTTCCCAGATACTTAATCTCAAGTCTGAATCACCTTTAGCTCACTCTCTGAGGACCTTCAGTCTTTATTCTTCCAGCTTTCTTTTTAATCTGTGGTTTGGAATTGTTGCATTGTGGTGTTGCTTTAACAGGAGCATTTCCTTCTGTAGAATGGCTTTGTCTCCCTCTGAAATCTGAAGATATGTCATGGTTCTAGTAAGGATGCAATAAGGTTCACCTTTGGTGTGATTTTTCAAAGGTCAAACGAAGATGTCAGCGTGAGGTATTTTTCCATGTCTTTGATAGTCCATTAGTACCTAAAGAAGATACAACCCAAGGGAGGAGGGGTCTAATGGTCTCCCTCCCTTCGTTTGACTGCAACAGATTTTTTTTTTAAAAGGATAGACTTGCTAATTCCGTGACTTTCAAACGCGTACACACTTGAAGTTCATACACACACAAATCGAATAGAGAGTGGGGAGGATAGATTCATTTAGAGTCCAGTAAAATTAAAGGTGTATATAGCTCTTGAACATTGGTGACTTGGCTGGCTTTAGGCTAAATTCCATGGTCCTGCTGCTTTCATTTGGTGGTTCTTTTGCCTTCACCCGGTGCTCCTGCTGCTATTGGCGTTGACACGGTTTAACGGTGTAGATGGACAATTTATCTGTTCTTCTGGAGACAGCAGTTCTGGGTTGAGTTCTTTTTAACATCCCTGTCTGCAGTAGCTGGATAGTCAAAATCAGCAGACAGGGTTCAAAAACTTGCAAGTTGGATGGTGAGAGAGAGAGAGAGAAGAGGAACCCACTCAGGATCTTGTTCCTTCAGCGTCTCAATTGCTTGTCATGTTCTGCAGGGTAGGCAGGTACTTAAAAATACACAAAGGGATGGATTGTCACATGACCTCTTGCCTACTGCCCAGTGATCCAAATAAGGTAATCCAATTGTAGCTTGATTAGATTATGGCTGAGAATTCCACTCTCAACCAGGATCCTATTGTCCAAATGATTATGTCTAATGGTTTGCCCTTCACCCAGTGAGTACCCAGTTGATTGTCTGAATGCTTTGTTAATTGGATAGGAGATGGTCCCCATTGTTCCTGGTGAGGCTTTGCAGACAGGTTATCTACATTTCAATAGGTTATTATTTGCAATGTAGATGAAACAGTGATGCAAATGTGCAGCCACCTTTGACTATGATCCCAAGTCACTGAAATGCGGCTTTAGTATTTTAGTAAAATCAATTAGGGGTTTCCAGCCAGTAAATTCGAAAATAATTTTTAAAACCAAAAGCACGGTTTCACAACACCTCTGCACCACGCGAAATGAAATGTTAGCATTTCATTAAAAGTTTGTTAAAAAAATCATAAACACTCAGTCATACTCAAACACTCACTTATCAAACTTACACTGCTATATCCCTTGTCTAAAGCTGAAATTCTCATCACCCTCCTTGGATGAAGCACGGTTATAATTAAATCTTCTTTGGTGTTGGGTCCAGCAGAAATCTAGTGCCTTCTGGCCTTTAGCTTTTAAATCCCTGTTAGATATTGCCTAGGAGTGTTCGGCTTTCACTAAAATCCAGTGAAAATGCACTGGGTGTTTTAAGCCAGCAGCCATATCTTGTGAATTTTGTCTTTATTTGAAAATTCAAATTCAATGCTTGAGTTGAGGATGTCTGATTTCACAGTCTGCTGTGCAGAGAATGTCTCAGCTCCCGGTCACTTGAACTATGCAAATTTTCATCACAGCATCGTTGCCCTGCCTTTAAAGTTATTACCCCTTTAATTTCTGTTTCCACAGCCCATGGGTTTAATGGCTCTGTGCCTCGGTACATTAATAAATCTTACTTCTTTAACGACAGTGGGTCATAAACTGTTTTTAAATCTCTGCAAGGTGTCTGGTATATCCTCCTGCACCCTGTCTTCAGAGGGTTCTGAAGTTGAATTGCTGGGTTTAGTTAGATTTGGAAGTTTGAACTTGACCATTTGACCCTCTGGTGGATATTGTCACATTGACTTTACTTGTCTTTCCTGTGTGGTTTCCACAAGTTCTATTCATTTTAGGACGCAATACCTTCCATTTTTCCTTTACTTGGGGAAGGGGTTTCCCCCCCCAACTGGTCCCATGTCCTCTGGATCACTACTGCCCACAGGTATCTGTCCAACCTCTGTTGTCTTCCACAAGGCACTTCAACTAGGTGAGGCATCTCCCTTAGTTTCTGCTCGCCTGGTTGGGAGCTTTCTGGGCCCCTATTCAAATCATGGAAGGAGGTTTATTCCAAGCACAACTTCAACCTCTGCGGCTTTAGTTCCAGCATTTTTGCTTTCCTGTCTCACTATTTTGACATTATAAAATCCCACGGGCTCTATCCTGGCCTCTTTACATTCTATGCACTCTACCCTGGCCCCATTAAGTGCTACAGGCTCTGCCCTGGCCTTGATAAATCCACCTGGCTTTCTTGTAGCCTTATTAACTTTGCTGGCTCTATCGCCTCCTTTGGAATCTTTTGGAATCCCTCAGCCCTCTGCACCTGGGCAGAATTTTGCTGGTCCCCGTCAGTTTCCACACTGTCCGCGGGCTACTTTGGACTCTCTAGATAAAGGACCTGACCATCCCTCCAAGTCATTGCCCAGCAGTAGGCAGACCAGCTGGAAAGGTAAGCTTGGAGTGACCCCAGTCATCACTGCCTTGGTGACCAACTTACTCTGCAGGCAACTTTTGATGAACGGAACCTCTGCAGCTTCACACACAGTAAAGCCCCGTTTAGCAGCACATTGGCGTTCACTCTGCTTTCGGGTGGAAAAGTTCCAAATCCTGCCGCGAGTAAAGTTTTCAAACAACCGGTACCGCCAAGACTGCTGATCTCACTTTCTGGCTTTTTAGAAACAATGGCTCATTTTCTCTTTAGGCACAAAATCCTGGTAGATGTTCTAGCCCCCGGTCACACTGGATCACCAGCTTACGACCTTAGTGGTCAGAGAATTTCTTGACCGCAGCGCTTCCTGTGGGTCTTTTGGCATACCAACAATTCTTCCTCAGGTGGCCAGGCTTTTCACACTGAAAAGTCACTCGGTGGGCCCCTGCTGGTTTACCATCTTGATTCTTTCTTTTAAAAGTCGGCGATTAACCTGTATTTCCTTCTTTACACCCCTCTTATCTCAAGCCCATTTTGGTTTCATCTACACCCCTCCTATCTCCCTCTAACCTATAAGAACTACCAGGTCCCAGTTTACTTTACATGAGGGGTGTGTGTGTTAATTCATAGTCATCTGCTACGATGGCTACTTGCTTGCTTTGGACACTCTTTGTCCCTCCATGTGAGTCGTTATGGGAAGGGAAAGGGAGTTTTTGAACTTCTTGAGGAGAATCACATCTCTGAAGTTCTCATAGTTGGCATGGATCTTAAGCTCCACTATCCACCTGCCGAAAGCAAGTTGCTGAGCCCTTTGGAACTTGATGTAAGTTTGTTCTGGCCATTTTTGGAATGGGTGGTGGTATGCCTTGGGTACCAGCTTGTATGCGTTCAGGTAGTATTTTTGGTCATAGTTTGATGAACTCTCGTTGGCCATAAACCTCATGGGCTTTTCCCATTAATTATCTTCGCAGTAGAAAGGTCTAAACTTCCACAGGTCACTTCAGCTGCTTTGCAAGCTTTTTAAATAAGACAAAAATGCTTACAAACATATGAACATATGAACAAAGAGCAGGAGTAGGCCATTCAGCCCCTCAAGCCTGCTCCACCGTTTAATGAGATCATGACTGATCTGATAGTAACCTGAAATCTGCATCCCACCTACCCCCAATAATCTATCACCCCCTTGCTTACCAACAATCTGTCCACCTCTGCCTTAAAAATATTCAAGGACTCTGGTTCCACCGCCTTTTCAGGAAGAGAGTTCCAAATACTCACAACCCTCTGGGGGATAACATTTTGCCTCATCTCTGTTTTAAATGGACAACCCCTTATTTTTAAGCAGTGATCCCTAGTTGCTCTTGAGAAGGTGGTGGTGAGCTGCCTTCTTGAACTTCTGTGGTGTAGGTACACCCACAGTGCTGTTAGGGAGGGAGTTCCAGGATTTTGACCCAGTGACAGTGAAGGAACAGCGATATATTTCCAAGTCAGGGTGGTGAGTGACTTGAGGGGGAACTTCCAGGTGGTGGTTTCTATCTATCTGCTGTCCTGTCCTTCTAGATGGTAGTGGTCATGGATTTGGAAAGTGCTGTCAAAGGAGCCTTGATGAATTCCTGGAGTGCATCTTGTAGATGGTACACACTGCAAACACACATAATAAAAATGCTCTGACTTTCTCACACACACAGACACACAGACACACACAAACGCACTTAAAAATTACACACACACAAATAGATTACAGAGTGGGCGGATAGATTAAGTAACTTATTAAAATTAAAGGGGTATGCAGTTCTTGAAGGTTGGTGACTCTGCTGGCTTCAGGCTGAACTCGGTGATCCTGCTGCTTTCATGCGGTGATTCTGCAGCTTTTGGCACAGATATGGTTTAAAGCTGTAAATGGACAATTTTGACTTCTGGAGACAGCAGCGCTGGGTTGAGTTCTTTTTAATTTCTGTCTGAGGCAGCTGGATAGTCAAAATTGGCAGGGTTCAAAAACTTGTAAGTTGAATGGAGAGAGAGGGAGACTGCAAGGGAGAGAGATGGAATCCACACAAGGTTTTGTTCCTTCAGTGTCCGGTTGCTTGTCCTGTTCTGCAGAGTAAGCAGGTGCTTAAAACACAAAGGATTGGCTTGTCACATGACTTTCTCCAACTGCCCAGTGATCCACATAAGGTTATGGCTACTATATTCCAATTGTACCTTGATTATATCATGGCTGGGAATTCCTTTCTCAACCAGAATCCCATTGTCCAGGTGATTATATCTAATGGTTTGTCTCCACCTAGTTGAGTACCCAGGTGATTGTCTGGACACTTTGCTAAATGTGATAGGAGGTGGCCCCCAGTCATCCTCTTTCAAGGCCATTGGGCAAAATTTTACATTGGCAGGATTTAATAGTGCCGCCGAATTCGATGGATTTATGAATGGTTCGCGCGTTTTAAAGCTCCGCCCCTTCTGCGACAGGGCTGTAAAATCCCTGCCATTGTTTCTGATGCGGCTTTGCAGATAGGTTGTCTTCATTTCAACGTTTGTTTGAAATGTGGATGAAAGTGCACTGATGCAAATATGCAGCCATCTTTGACTATGATCCCAAGCCACTGGAATATGGCTTTAGACTTTTTGTAAAAAATCAGTTACAGGTTTCCAGCCAGTAAATTCTAAAGCATGGTTCCACAGCAATGGCATGGGAAGAGTTAATACCAAACCTTGATATAAACATCAGATAAACCAATTACAATGGGAGGACTTGTGGAAAATATTGAACTCCTTTCTCTCGCAAATACAGGTGGACCTGCTGCTTGTTTCCAGCCAATTCCAGTTTTAAAAAGAGGCATCTGAACAATGAAAACAACATAAACCTTTCCTGAATTACAGTCTGGGAGATAGTATTGGCTCTTAATTCAGGTGCTATTATTGGAAAATGAGGCGAGTTTCTTCCAGTGGTTCCTTTCTAAGTTTGGGCAGTTCCAGTTAAATCACTCAGGGCTTGGGCTAAGAATCAATACAGTCATTATCCTTAGCCTCTGTAAAATAACTTAACAATTGACTGTCTTAGGATAAATTGGACATTGCAAAGAACAAAGTGGCGCTGCGTCAACAAGCTGATGTTCTATAATTTAAATGTCATTTCACAGGGGTTGTGAAATGTCACACAGTGCTGGCTATTAAGCAATGACTAACTCTCCTGAGATATCTTTCCATTTTACGGCAGCTGAAGCTGGTGAATATGTCTCTGCAAAATATTTCCACTGTGCTTAGGGTGTGAGAAACATTGACTAAACAGCACAATCAACCAGCAGCCAAAAGATCAGTTGTTGACTGTTGTAACCTGCACTCATACGGAACATGTCAATACAGATGTTTGGAAGGAGAATGGTTAAAAAAAAATGACTTAATGCAGCTGAATCAAATGATGAATAATGTATAAGACAGACAGTGAGAAGAGAAGCTTCTTAGCTCTGATTTCAGATCTAATTCAATCTGAGAAGATGAAGGGGTTTTTTTCTGTCCGCTGTAAGAGTCCTGAATTGAAAAAAGCCTGGGTTGTCTGAATCCATCCCCCAGTTTGGTGCTAATTGGCAACCTCACTGTGAGAGGCTGCAAGGCTTGTGTGGGAAATGGAGGTGTCATGCTAGGGTGAGTAGCAGGTGGCCTGCTAAAGTTTGTGTTAAAGTGTCTTGTTGGGACAAGTTGAAGGAGCTTTTCTCCATTTTACTTTGACTCCATTTTACTCAATTGTTCTCATTTATCTTTGAAAACTCGTATAATTTATTAGTAATTGTAAGGTTTCATTAGTAGTAGTAGTAGCAGCAGTAGTAAGGTTTACTAGCAGTAGTAAAGCTCATTGGGAGTAGTAGGGTTTATTAATTATAGGGAAGGGGGAAAGTTACCTGGACACTTTATGCAAGGAGGTGGTCACATCCCTTAGGTTAGGCTTTTTGGATTTGGCCAGTAGGGGCCAGAGTAGTCAGGGACAGCCAAGAGCTTGAGTCCAGATGCCTCTGTTGCCCGCCCATGCCAGGCTTTGGGACATCTGTTCAGCTGGAGAGGAACTTGCAGTGGGAGGGAGAGGATCCACTTGTTGTGGTCCATGTTGGTACCAGCTACATGGACAGGACTAAGAAAGAAGTTCTGCTTAGGAATTTTGAGCAGCTAGGGGCTAAATTAAAAAGCAGAACCTCAAAGGTAATTATCTCTGGATTAATGCTTGACTTATTAGCAAATCGGAAAAGGGTAAATCTCTCTAGAGAGGTGAATGCACAGCTCAAAGATTGGTGTCAGAGAAATGGTTTTGATTCATGGGAAACTTGCACCAGTATTGGTGAAAATGGGATCTGTACCATTAGGGCAGGCTTTACTTGAACTGTGCTGGGACTAGTGTTTTGGTGAGGCATATAACTAGGGTGGTAGAGAGGACTTTAAACTAAATAGTTGGGGGAAGGGATCATCTGAGAGGAGATGAGGTAAATCAAAGGGAAACCACAAGGTAATAGAGCAGGGGAGCGATCTGGGTAATGATAACCAGAACATGGCAGGAAGGGGCAGAGCGTATAAACTTAAAAGTGCACCAGCAGATAAGGTCAGAGATTGCAAAAATGGTAAAAATACAGAGTTAATGGCTCTGCACCTGAATGTGTGCAGCATTTGTAACAAAATAGGTAAATTATTAGTGCAGATAGAAATAAATATGTATGACTTGATAGCCATCATGGAGAAATGATTTCAGGGTGACCAAGCCTGGCACCTGAATATTGAAGGATATTTGACATTTTGAAAAGAGAGGAAGCTAGGAAAAGGTGGTGGGGTAGCTCTGTTAATTAAGGATGTCATTAGTACAGTAGTGAGCAATGACCGAGATGCAGAATCAGTTTGCGTAGAGGTAAGAAATTGGAACAGTAAGAGGCCACAAGTGGGAGTAGTTTATAAGCTCCTGAACAACAGTTACACTGTAGGACAGAGTATACAGGAAGAAATAAATGGGGCGTGTAAGAAAGCTACTCTGATAATCATGGATAATTTTAGTCCACACGTAGGGTTGAATTTTTCACTGAGTGGGTGGGCGCTTGAGCGTAAAATGATGGGTGATGAAGTCGGGTGAGCATCATGATGTCACTGCGCACTCGCGGGATATTTCAGTCGGTGGACGCATGTGGGAGCCTGAAGTGCACCCACTGACAATTAACAAGTCAATTAGGGCCATTTAAAGTATTAATCGAATGCAATTTTATCACTGCCCATCCAACCTTATGGTTGCCAGGTGGGTGAAAAGGCCAGGCGGCCTTTGGATTTTTTAATGAAACCTCATCCACGGGCAGGATGAGGCTTCCAGTAGGAATTGAAATTAATTGAAAGTTTTGAAATTACATTTATAAACATGTAGATAAAAACAAAAAACTGCGGATGCTGGAAATACAAAACAAAAACAGAATTACCTGGAAAAACTCAGCAGGTCTGGCAGCATCGGCGGAGAAGAAAAGAGTTGACGTTTCGAGTCCTCATGACCCTTCGACAGAACTAGGCGAATCCCAGGAAGGGGTGAAATATAAGCTGGTTTAAGGTGGTAGGGGGGTTGGGGTTGGGTGGGGGGGAGAAGTGGAGGGGGGTGGTGTGGTTGTAGACAAAAGCAGTGATAGAAGCAGATCATCAAAAGATGTCACAGACAGCAGAACAAAAGAACACAGAGGTGTTGAAGTTGGTGATATTATCTAAATGAATGTGCTAATTAAGAATGGATGGTAGGGCACTCAAGGTATAGCTCTAGTGGGGGTGGGGTAGCATAAAAGATTTAAAAATATTTTAAAATAATGGAAATAGGTGGGAAAAAGAAAAATCTATATAATTTATTGGAAAAAAACAAAAGGAAGGGGGAAGAAACAGAATGGGGGTGGGGATGGAGGGGGGAGGTCAAGACCTAAAGTTGTTGAATTCAATATTCAGTCCGGAAGGCTGTAAAGTGCCTAGTCGGAAGATGAGGTGCTGTTCCTCCAGTTTGCGTTGGGCTTCACTGGAACAATGCAGCAAGCCGAGGACAGACATGTGGGCAAGAGAGCAGGGTGGAGTGTTAAAATGGCAAGCGACAGGGAGGTTTGGGTCATTCTTGCGGACAGACCGCAGGTGTTCTGCAAAGCAGTCGCCCAGTTTACGTTTGGTCTCTCCAATGTAGAGGAGACCACATTGGGAGCAACGAATGCAGTAAACTAAGTTGGGGGAAATGCAAGTGAAATGTTGCTTCACTTGAAAGGAGTGTTTAGGCCCTTGGACGGTGAGGAGAGTGGAAGTGAAGGGGCAGGTGTTACATCTTTTGCGTGGGCATGGGGTGGTGCCATAGGTGGGGGTTGGGGAGTAGGGGGTGATGGAGGAGTGGACCAGGGTGTCCCGGAGGGAACGATCCCTACGGAATGCTGACAGTGGGGGGGTGAAGGGAAGATGTGTTTGGTAGTGGCATCATGCTGGAGTTGGCGGAAATGGCGGAGGATGATCCTTTGAATGCGGAGGCTGGTGGGGTGATAAGTGAGGACAAGGGGGACCCTATCATGTTTCTTGGAGGGAGGAGAATGCGTGAGGGCGGATGCGCGGGAGATGGGCCGGACACGGTTGAGGGCCCTGTCAACGACCATGGGTGGAAAACCTCAGTTAAGGAAGAAGGAGGACATGTCAGAGGAACTGTTTTTGAAGGTAGCATCATTGGAACAGATGCGACGGAGGCAAAAGAACTGAGAGAATTCCTTACAGGAAGCGGGGTGTGAGGAGCTGTAGTCGAGATAGCTGTGGGAGTCGGTAGGCTTGTAATGGATATTGGTGGACAGTCTATCACTAGAGATTGAGACAGCGAGGTCAAGGAAGGGAAGGGAAGTGTCAGAGATGGACCACGTGAAAATGATGGAGGGGTGGAGATTGGAAGCAAAATTAATAAATTTTTCCAAGTCCTGACGAGAGCATGAAGCAGCACCGAAGTAATCATCAATGTACCGGAGAAAGAGTTGTGGAAGGGGACCGGAGTAGGACTGGAACAAGGAATGTTCCACATACCCCATAAAGAGACAGGCATAGCTGGGGCCCATGCGGGTACCCATAGCCACACCTTTTATTTGGAGGAAGTGAAAGGAGTTGAAGGAGAAATTGTTCAGTGTGAGAACAGGTTCAGCCAGACCGAGGAGAGTAGTGGTGGATGGGGATTGTTCGGGCCTCTGTTCGAGGAAGAAGCTAAGGGCCCTCAGACCATCCTGGTGGGGGATGGAGGTGTAGAGGGATTGGACGTCCATGGTGAAGAGGAAGCGGTTGGGGCCAGGGAACTGGAAATTGTTGATGTGACGTAAGGTGTCAGAGGAATCACGGATGTAGGTGGGGAGGGACTATGTGTTCTTTTGTTCTGCTGTCTGTGACATCTTTTGATGATCTGCTTCTATCACTGCTTTTGCCTACAACCACACCACCCCCCTCCACTTCTCCCCCCCACCCAACCCCACACCCCCACCACCTTAAACCAGCTTATATTTCACCCCTTCCTGGGATTCGCCTAGTTCTGTCGAAGGGTCATGAGGACTCGAAACGTCAACTCTTTTCTTCTCCGCCGATGCTGCCAGACCTGCTGAGTTTTTCCAGGTAATTCTGTTTCTGTTTTTGTTTTGGATTTCCAGCATCCGCAGTTTATTTGTTTTTATCTCTGTGTTTAATTGACTGCCACTGCTCTTCAAGAAATGCCTACCTCCTTGAAGAAGTTCTGTTCGTCTCTGCGACAAGATTTCCGTATCTCTCTTTTGCCTTGTTCACCTTCATTGCTTTCCATTTCTCTCCTAGTGTTTGACAAGGTGTTTACTAAAACCCGCTTTCACAGCCATATCTCCTTTCTCAGTGACTGTCTCTGTCTCCGACTTACCCCACGTGGATTTCAACTGAAATTCCACCCCTCATGTTTCAAACCCACCCAGGATTACAGGTATTTCCGGGACATAAAGCGTTTCTCGGACTGCTGTTCCCATCACATTCTGAAATCCACACTCAGTGCCATGCGCCACCATATGAACATACTCGACCTCTCCCTCCAGCAGCACCGCTGTACCCTTTTTCAAAGCTGCGCGTGCTCCCAGTTTCATTTTATCCTTCGGCTCATCTGACGCCTCAACAAGAAACTTTTTCTCTTTCTCTCAAGTGCTAAGGAACGCAAGCTCCAACAACTCATCGACACCAACACCCATCTAGCACCCTCCAACCCTGTCTGTCCCTCCGAACCCACCCCATCTTCCAATCCCAGCCCCAGCCGTGTATTCACTATACTCCCTGACCTTCCCCTCTCTGATGCTGAATGTTCAGTGCTCAGCAAAGGACTTCGTTTCATACCCCTACGCCCTCACCTTAATGAATTTCGGGCTCGGCATGATGCTGAACTCTTCTTTCGCCATCTTCGTCTCCGGGCTCACTTCTTTGGGCAGGAGTTCTCTCCGCGTTCAACGGATCCTTTTACCCATCTCCAATATTCTCCCTCCACCTGGACCCCTCCCTCTGGATTCTTACCTTCTCTTGATCTTTTCATTGAGAACTGTCGGCGCGACATTAGTCGTCTCAATTTCTCTGCTCCTCTCACCCATTCTAATCTCTCTCTCGCTGAACTTACTGCACTCCGTTCTCTCAGGTCCAACCCTGACATCGTCATCAAACCCGCTGACAAGGGTGGTGCTGTTGTTGTCTGGCGCACTGACCTCTACCTCGCGGAGGCTGAGCGTCAACTCGCAGACACTTCCTCCTACCTCTCCCTGGACCATGACCCCACCACTGAACATCAAGCCATTGTTTCCAGGACTGTCACTGACCTCATCTCCTCTGGGGATCTTCCTCCCACAGCTTCCAACCCGATAGTCGCCCAACCTCGGACGGCCCGCTTCTACCTCCTACCCAAAATCCACAAACAGAACTGTCCCGGTAGACCGATCGTGTCAGCTTGCTCCTGCCCCACAGAACTCACTTCTCGTTATCTTGACTCCCTTCTCTCTCCCCTTGTCCAGTCCCTCCCCACCTACATCCGTGATTCCTCTGAAACCTTACGTCACATCAACAATTTCCAGTTCCCTGGCCCCAACCGCTTCCTCTTCACCATGGACGTCCAATCCCTCTACACCTCCATCCCCCACCAGGATGGTCTGAGGGCCCTTAGCTTCTTCCTTGAACAGAGGCCCGAACAATCCCCATCCACCACTACTCTCCTCGGTCTGGCTGAACCTGTTCTCACACTGAACAATTTCTTCAACTTCTCTCACTTCCTCCAAATAAAATGTGTGGCTATGGGTACCCGCATGGGCCCCAGCTATGCCTGTCTCTTTATGGGGTATGTGGAACATTCCTTGTTCCAGTCCTACTCCGGTCCCCTTCCACAACTCTTTCTCCGGTACATCGATGATTACTTCGGTGCTGCTTCATGCTCTCGTCAGGACTTGGAAAAACTTATTAATTTTGCTTCCAATCTCCACCCCTCCATCATTTTCACGTGGTCCATCTCTGACACTTCCCTTCCCTTCCTTGACCTCGCTGTCTCAATCTCTAGTGATAGACTGTCCACCAATATCCATTACAGGCCTACCGACTCCCACAGCTACCTTGACTACAGCTCCTCACACCCCGCTTCCTGTAAGGACTCCATCCCATTCTCTCAGTTCCTTTGCCTCCGTTGCATCTGTTGTGATGATGCTACCTTCAAAAACAGTTCCTCTGACATGTCCTCCTTCTTCCTTAACCGAGGTTTTCCACCCACGGTCGTTGACAGGGCCCTCAACCGTGTCCGGCCCATCTCCCGCGCATCCGCCCTCACGCCTTCTCCTCCCTCCAAGAAACATGATAGGGTCCCCCTTGTCCTCACTTATCACCCCACCAGCCTCCGCATTCAAAGGATCATCCTCCGCCATTTCCGCCAACTCCAGCATGATGCCACCACCAAACACATCTTCCCTTCACCCCCCCTGTCGGCATTCCATAGGGATCGTTCCCTCCGGGACACCCTGGTCCACTCCTCCATCACCCCCTACTCCCCAACCCCCTCCTATGGCACCACCCCATGCCCACGCAAAAGATGTAATACCTGCCCCTTCACTTCCACTCTCCTCACCGTCCAAGGGCTCAAACACTCCTTTCAAGAGAAGCAACATTTCACTTGCATTTCCCCCAACTTAGTCTACTGCATTCGTTTCTCCCAATGCGGTCTCCTCTACATGGGAGAGACCAAACGTAAACTGGGCGACCGCTTTGCAGAACACCTGCGGTCTGTCCGCAAGAATGACCCAAACCTCTCTGTCGCTTGCCATTTCAACACTCCACCCTGCTCTCTTGCCCACATGTATGTCCTTGGCTTGCTGCATTGTTCCAGTGAAGCCCAACGCAAACTGGAGGAACAGCACCTCATCTTCCGACTAGGCACTTTACAGCCTTCCGGACTGAATATTGAATCCAACAACTTTAGGTCTTGACCTCCCCCCTCCATCCCCACCCCCTTTCTGTTTCTTCCCCCTTCCTTTTGTTTTTTTCCAATAAATTATATAGATTTTTCTTTTTCCCACCTATTTCCATTATTTTAAAATAT
The DNA here is from genome assembly GCF_017639515.1 of Carcharodon carcharias. Classification (NCBI taxonomy): domain Eukaryota; kingdom Metazoa; phylum Chordata; class Chondrichthyes; order Lamniformes; family Lamnidae; genus Carcharodon; species Carcharodon carcharias. Next base: position 9,023,964 of record NC_054481.1, on the reverse strand, counting down.
TTTTAAATCTTTTATGCTCCCCCCACCCCCACTAGAGCTATACCTTGAGTGCCCAACCATCCATTCTTAATTAGCACATTCGTTTAGATAATATCACCAACTTCGACACCTCTGTGTTCTTTTGCTCTGCCGTCTGTGACATCTTTTGATGATCTGCTTCTATCACTGCTTTTGTCTACAACCACACCACCCCCCTCCACTTCTCCCCCCCACCCAACCCCAACCCCCCTACCACCTTAAACCAGCTTATATTTCACCCCTTCCTGGGATTCGCCTAGTTCTGTCGACGGGTCATGAGGACTCGAAACGTCAACTCTTTTCTTCTTCATTTATAAACATGTCCCTGCTCACGTGACAGAGTCACACGAGGAGATTGTTTTTAACATTTGTAAACTCTTTATTTTTGATTTTAAAAACCTTCGGCTCTCGGAGGCAGCTTGCGCCTCGGGGAGCTCTCGCTGTGCGCACCTGCACGCTTGCGCAAACCTGCGCGCTCGCCCTTCTCCCGCCTCCACCCCAGCAACGCTCAGCGTTGCAGCGCGGGGTTTCACGCTGGCTGCCTGTTAATTGGCCAGCCGGTGTGAAATTGATGTTGGGGCCCGATTGCGGGTGGGTGGTCAGCTTCATGACTGCCCCCCTGGGCCCGCCCGCCATTCCTGCTGTGCCTGCCAGACAAAGTAAAAATCCTGCCCGTAGATTTGATGAATCAGATCGGCAAAGGTAGCATGGAAAATGAGCTTGAATGTATTCGGGACAATTTCTTAGAGCAGCACTTCTAGACCCAACTAGGGAGCAGATTATTCCAGACCTGGTCTTGAGAAATGAGACAGGATTAATCACTAACCTCATAGTAAAGGAGCCTCTAGGCGACAGTGATCAAAACATGATAGAATTTCACATTCAGTTTGAAGGGGAGAAGTGTGGGTCTAAGACTAAAGTTTTAAACCTGAATAAAAGCAGAGATGACTAAAGTGAACTGGGCAGCTTGGTTGAAAGTTAGGACAGTATAAATACAGTGTCAGACTTTTAAGGGGATATTTAATAACCCTCAGCAAAGATTTATCCTACTGGGAAACAAAGACTCTTTGAGAGGGATGCATCATCCATGGCTGAAAATGGAAGTTAAGGATTGTACAAATTTGCAAAGATTATTGGTAGGTCAGAAGATTGGGCAGATTTTAAGAACCAGCAAAAATGACTAAATAAAAGATAAAGAGAGGGAAAGTAGATTATGAGAGAAAGCTAGCTAGTAATATAAAAATAATAGTAAGGGTTTTTACAAGTATATAAATAGGAAAAGTAAAAACTAAAGTTAGTGTTGGTCCTCTAGAGAATGAATTGATAATGGAAAACAAGGAATGGTCGAAGCATTGAACAGGTATTTTTTTGTCTGTCTTCACTGTAGAAGACTTAGAAAACTTCCCAAAGGTACTTGAAAATCAAAGGTGAATGAGAGGGAAGAACTCGGGAAAATGTGCTCGGAAAACTATTAGGACCTAAAGGCTGGCAAGCCCCCTGGACCAGATGGTCTGCATCCCAGGATCTTAAAAGAAGAGGCTACAGAGATGGTAGAGACATTGGTTATAATTCCCAAAGTTCCTGAGATTCTGGAAGGGTCCCAGTGGTTTGGAAAATTGCAAATGTAACACCTTTATTCAAAAAAGGAGACAGAAAGCAATAAACTATAGACTGGTTAATCTAACACCTGTCATAGGGAAATTGCTAGCATTCATTATTAAAGTTATGGCAGGACACCTAGAAAATCATAGTGGGATCAGATAAAGTCAATATGGTTTTGTGAAAGGAAAATTGTGTTTAACTAATTTATTAGAGTTTTTAGGGGAAGTTACAAGCAAGGGGGATAAAGGGGAACCTGTAGATGTGGTGTATTTGGATTTCCAGGAGGCATTCAATAACGTGCCACATCAAAGGTTACATAAGGTAAGAGCTCATGGTATAGGGGGTAACATATTAACATGGATATAGGAATGGTTGGCTAACAGGAAGCAGAGAGTAGGGGTAAATGGGTTTTTTCAGGTTGGCAAGTTGTAACTAGTGGGGTGCCACAGGGATCAGTGTAAATCAACTATTTACAATCTACATCAATCACTCGGATAAAGTGTGTATAGTAGCTAAATTTGCCAATGACACCAAGATAGGTTGGAAAGTGAATTTTTAGTAGTATTCAGAAACAGATAGCCACCGGCTTTTCTGCAGTAGACCAAGAATGATGGAACATAGGAACATAGGAGCAGGAGTAGGCCACTTGGCCCATCGAGCCTGCTCTGTCATTCAATAAGATCATGAGGTAGGGAATCAGGCTAAGCGAGTGGGCAAAAAAACAGCAGATGGAGTATATTCAGGGAAAATGTGAACTTGTCCACTTTGGCAGGATGAATAGAAAAGCAGTATACTATTTAAATGGAGAGAAATTGCAGAACCCTGAGGTACAGAGGGATCTGGGTGTTCAGGTGCATGAATCACAAAAAAGTTAGCATGTAGGTACAGCAAGTGATTAGGAAGGCAAATGGAATGTTAGTATTTATTGCAAAGGGGAATGGAATATAAATGTAGGGAAGTTTTACTGCAGCTGTAAAGGGCATTGGTGAGACCACATCTGGAATACCGTGTACAGTTTTGGTCTCGTTATTTGAAAAAGGATACTATTGAATCAGAAGATTCAATAGAAGATTCAGAGAAGGTTCACTTGGCTCATTCCTGGGATGAGGGGCTTATCCTATGAGGAGAGGTTGAACAGGTTGGGCCTATATCCATTGGAGTTTAGAAGAATGAGAGGTGATCTTATTGAAACATATACGATCCTGAGGGGACTTGGATAGGGTGGATACTAGGAGGATGTTTCCACTTGTGGGAGAGTCTAGCACCAGGAGACACAGTTCAAGTTTAAGACTGAGTTAGACAGACTTGTGATAGACAAGGGAGTCAAGGGTTGTGGGAGGCAGACAACCCTTTGTCTGGAGTGGAGTGGAGACCACAACCAGGTCAGCCATGATCTTATTGAATGACAGAGCAGGCTCGATGGGCCAAATGGCCTACTCCTGCTCCTATGTTCCTATGCTCCATCATTCTTGGTCCACTGGAGAAATGCTAGAAAGCATTACAGCCACAGGAAACCTCTCCTTCTGCATAAGACAATTACTCCAAAACTCAACATGTAGGGAAAGTCCAGTGATACGTTAGATAGCTCAGGCTCTATTGAATAGTGGTTACTGTCTACATGAAGTTGCAGTGGAGGCAGTTCAGGGAAGATTCTCGAGGCTGATTCCTGGGATGAAGGTGTTTGCCTTATGAATAAAGGTTGAGCAACTTGGGCCCACGCTCATTGGAGTTTAGACGAATGAGAGCCAGTCTAATGAAACATAGGGTGGAATTTTCTGTGCCCGCCGGTGTTGGGTGTGAAAGGTGGCGTGAGCAGACAATATGGCGAAAAGGCCAAAAATCGGTTTCATGACGCCGTCCGCTCGGCCCATCGATGGTGGGCCGTGTTTCCTGCTGTTGGATTTCGGGAGCCTCACTGTAATACATCTACACCTCCTTTATAAGCCCAGCTTGCCGGAATGTTACCCCCACGCTGGATCAGCCGAGCACGTCAATGTGATTGCATGCCGATGTGGTTCACAGCAGCATATATGAGGTGTACGCTTGGTGGGCTGCACTTTGAGGGGAACTCAGAGGTGAGCGCACAGTAAGGTTGCGCGCCAGGGTCGCCTGCTGGACTTTAAGGTGGAGGTGACTTGGGAGGGGCGGGTGGCAAGGCCTGAACTACGGTTGAAGCAACTTGGGGGGACAAGGGCTGCACTGCGGTTGAGACAAGTTGGGTTGTGGGGGAGGGGCGGCAAGGGCTGTCCTATGGTTGAGGCGAGTTCAGGTGGGGGGAGGGTGGCAAGAGCACGTGCGGGTTAGTGGGGAGGGAAGTGGCCATGCATCAGGGACACCTTGTATAAAGTGGCCATTCCTCCACAGCTGAGACAGTTCAGGTGCAGCCACATTGAGTTGGGCCTCTAGCTTATCTGCCCACTCAAACAACGCAGAGGCATCAAAGTGCCATTAAATGCTCCAGAGCTTTTCACCCCTTAGGCACAGCCTGCAAACTAATGAATGTTTTAGTGGACCGCAGAACAGTTGGACGACCGTGGACATTGTACAATCTCCTTGCTAAAGCTGGCCATGGAGCAGTCACTGGTGGAGATGCTCACAGCTCCGTGCAATGTCATCATTCCAGTTTGGACCAGTCTCCCCCATGGTTCAAGCTAACAGTGCAGCCTTGCAGTGTGGATTAGGAGAATGCCTGTGCCTGAGCTGAGAGCACAGCATGCAGGCCAGTGGGCAAAGCTGCTGCCAATCAGTCAGGTGGAGTGGGGCGGATGAGGGTGGGGTTTCGGGCCATGCCAGTGCACTAATCTCTGACCATCCAATCGGTGGCCAGCACTCTCCAGGATGTGTTAAGGGGTCTTCAGACTTAACCAAAAGAGATTCTTAGTACACCCAAGCTAACCCATGGCATCTCTCTCTTTCATCCTGCAGGAGGAGTACATCAGGAGCATGGAGCCTGGTGAACCAGCTGTATGCCTCGTGGCATACAGAGAGTGGAGATGACAGAGGAGAGGGCGACAGAGGTGCCTGGCTGTGCAGAGGGAAGAGCAGCACCCTCTGGAAGAAGAGGCGGCTGGGGCTCTCACATATGCTGCTGAAGAGCCACAGCGAGACATCGCTGGTCAGATCCTAGCTAGACCCAGGGTCTATAGACACTGCCTTTCATTCCTGCAGATGACCAAGAACCAGTGTCACTGAAGACTGTGCATGTCTAGGAAACTGGTCGGTCACATCTGCCACCTGCTGCAGGATTTAGTGCCACAGGGACATGGAGGGCATCCACTGCCAGGGGCTGTGAAAGTGACCACGGCGCTCAATTTCTACACCAGTGGCACCTTTCAGGGCTCCACAGGTGACCTCTGTGGGATATCACAAGCCACCACCTACATGTGCATCCATGAGGTCACGGATGCCATCTTCTCGAGGGCACACAACTTTGTGCATTCTGCCCGGGACCGGGACAGTCAGGATGCAAGAGCCATTGGATTCACCCAGATCTCAGGTTTCCCACAGGTGCAGGTGATCGACTGCACACACGTGGCGCTAAGATCTCTGTCGCAACACGTGGTCAACTATGTCAACCGCAAGGGATTCCATTCGCTGAATGTGCAGCTGGTGTGCGACCATCAGAAATGCATCCTGCAGGTCTGCGCTTGTTTTCCAGTGAGTGTCTTCAGTCGGTCTCAGATCCCTGACATCTTCCAGGGTCCACAGAGGCTGCAGGGTTGGCTCCTCGGGGACAAGGGTTACCCACAGAGGCCGTGGCTGATGACACCCTTGTGGCGACCTCAGACTGCAGCAGAGCGACGCTATAATGAGGCTCATGCAGCAACACCCAACATGGTGGAGCAGACCATCAGGATGCTGAAGATGAGGTTCCGGTTCCGGTTCCTGGACCGGTCTGGTGGAACCCTGCAATACAGTCCACAGAGTGTGTCACACATCATCGTCATCATCTGCTGTGCCCTTTACAACCTGACACTCCAATGGGGACACGAGCTCCAAGGAGATGGAGGAGCTGGAGGTCTCCCCTGATCAGGAGGACACCATCTGGGATGAGAGTGAGGGGGTCCTCTAGGGAAAGATGACGATGTTGAAGCCCTCGCACTGGTTAGACGAGGGTGGTGCACTCGGGAGGCCCTCATAGCAGCTAGGTTTCTGGAGGATGACGACATGCAGTGAGGTGACCCCATAATTCCTCACATCGCATTTGTGAACGTTTGACTCCTGTGTGGCAGATGACAACGCACATACTATCTGTGGTAAGGCTCCTGTCGCGGAGACACAAAGACCCTAGTAGTTGCTCGATTGCAGGAGGATGATGATGACATGCAATGAGGACACTCCATGAATATTCTCACAGTCTCTGTGAATGTCTGACTCCTGCCTGGCTGAGGGCAGCTCACTTCTGCTCCGTGATCAGGGTCATATCAGAGACACAGACATGAAACTTTAAAAGCATCTGATCCTTTGTCCACCTTCAGCACCTGACCCCTTCATGAGCACAGCGTCACCGGTCACAGATGCTGAAGAGATGGGGGCCAACCTCATCTCAAAGTTGCTGAGAGCACACAGAGAGAATGATGGAACTCTGTGACGCCTGCCCAGTACATTCTGGCAGCAATGACAAGCACCATCAGGGTGAGGGCATCAGTAATGTGTCCAGGGAGTGTGAGGCTGGACCATCACTTTGGTCTGAAGACTGCACAGAGCACAGGGAAGAGGCCCTGGACCGAGACACCTGCTTTTATCTTGTGCAGAAAGGTTTCACATCTGAGGTGACACGAACACTGCTCATCAGAACAAGGAGCCATAGGCAGGGAGACATTCTTCGGAGTTTATTTACAATAATGAACAGTATGTACAAGTGATGAACACCCATGCTCAGGCTGTACAACTACATCTTCTTACCCTTCTTAACCCAGCCGCCATGTCTTGCTGTTCCCCGGACATCCACAGCAGAGTGGGGGTAACCTACTGACTGCGATGTCCTGTCTGTGGTGACCTTGGTGGGCGTCCTCTGGAGGGCCGAGACCAGGAGGGCTCCGGCCTGCTTTCGGGGTCCTGCTGTGTGGCAGTGGCACCCTCCTCGGCCTGTGGAGCTGGAGCTGCTGAGGTCACAGGAAGAGGGGAGTCAGATGGGCTGCTCACTCCCGGAATCACCCGGATGGGTGGCCCGGGGTGTGCACTGACTGATCTTCCTCCCTATGGGTGCCTGAGGGCTCCTGGCTGACCTCTTGAGAGAGAAGGGAAAGATCGAGCTGCCCTGCATCCCTCTTGTATTGACACTGCTGGAAGCCAACTAGGGTGGCAGTGATGGAGTTAAGCCCGTGCAGGAGTGACGCCCTGGACCAAGGTCTCCATGGTGACTGCCATCTTACCAGCATTGACCTTGGTGTGTTGGCGTGCCAGTGCTATCACCTCATTCTGAAGGCGGACTGACTCCTCCATCGTGCCTTGCAATCTGAGAAGTGCAGCGGACATCCCTTCCTGATATTCCTGAGTTTGCCTTTGCAGCTCCAGCAACTATGACATGACCGAGTCCAGGGGCTCCTCATCTGACTTGGACTCAGCAATGTTCTGGCCTCCAGCAGCTCCTCCGAGTGCCAGACACCTGGGAAGTCCCTGCCTCCACCTGCTGTGGACCAGACAGTGCGATGTGCTCACCAGATTGTGATCCTGTGGCTACTCTAAAGCTTGGTCCCACTGAGGTGTGTGTCTCTGCGCTGATGGAGGGTGTGGGTGAGCGCTGTGACGGGACTTTCATGAAGGTACCTTCAGATTCATCCTCAGAGGTTTCTTCAGGGCTTGAGTTGAGGACCTGGGTCTAGGACCCCCTCGGCTATTTCCCTGATGTCCAGGCAAAAGCACGGAGAGATAATTAGTGCATGGCAGGGGACTGTGGAACAGGAAACATCATTCACAGCATGGTTGTCTGATGAATGTTGCACTGCTGGATCCTCACTTGGTAGACCAGCGCCAACCCCGCTGCCAGCACAGGACTGGTCCAGATCCTTGCTGGCCAGCTGGATGGTTCTATTTTCAAAGTGTCATGAAGCTATTAATATATATGATTGGAAAATATTTTTCTTTTAAAATTGGGATTTAGTCTGTGGGTGTATCTTAATTGGATTAAAGCCAGCTAGTCTGGGTGTTTTTCTATGTACTAGTTTTGATTTGTAAGAGAGATATGGTGTATTTGCATTGTTTGAATATGGTATTCAAGAATTGGGATGAAAACTGACGTCTATCCAGCAGCTACCAAACAATATGTTTATATTACTAATAAAATTTGTGCTATGAAAGGAGTTTTATTGTTAGAGGGGTTACTTCAGAGTTTGGTGATATAATGAGAATTTAAATTCAATGAGAGGTGCTAGGTATAACTTCAGCAGTTGTGTGTGTGCAGGGCAGAGGCAATGTAACATCAAAGCAGCTGTGAGCCTACCACTATCTCCACAGGAACCAAAGTGAAAAGAACCTTATTTTGAATTCATAAGGTGAAAATACTTTGCCTGGTGTCTGGTTAAGTCTATGGGCTGCTGTTGCCTTAATAGAGATTAGTTTGGGGAATTTGTTAAAATTTATGATAGTAGTAATTTGTAACCATGTGTATATATATTTTAACCTGTGTAAATTAATAAAATGTTTCATTTAGTTTAATGTAAAACCTTGAGAACAGGTGGTCTGATTCCTGACTTTAGAGCTGCATCTCAAACATAACACTTCAAAATATAGGTTATGATAGTTGTTTAAAGTTCCCCTCTGAGATTTGTTAAGTAACTCAGCTTTACCAGCTGCATTGGTCACAACAATTGGGGGCTCTTGCCGGGATAAATTATATTTCTAATTCCTTGATTGGTTTGGAATTGGTGAATCTTAAAGCTTATGATTATGAGATGCACTTTGAATTCAGGAGTTGGTGAGGTATTTCAGACGTGGTGAGACTGCAAGAAGGCTAAGACTTATCTGGAGTAGAAGAGACAACTTTGACTGGGTTGGAGAAACTATGCAAAGGTAAGTTAGCAGAGTTGGCAGATAAGTTAAAATTGGCGTTATCTCCGGGCGCTAGGAAATCAGATATAGTTAAAAGTATAACACAGCACCTACAGGTGGAAGTGATACCTGACACTAGTGAGTCAAAGCTGGATGTAGTGAGACTTCAGTTGCAAATGAAAACACTTTAACTAGAAGCAAAGGATAGAGAAAAGGCTTTTGAAAGAGAATTAGAAATTGCGAAGATGGAGAAGGAGGAAAGAGGAAGAGAGAGAATTCCAACTGAAAATGCTAGTAGTTAGAAAAGAGATGCTAATAGGTGAGGAAGAATTTATCTCTAGAGTAGAACCCAGAGGGGATATGTTTAAATTTGTACAAGCTCTTCCAAAGTTTGAGGAAAAAGATATTGAAACATTCTTTATTTCACTTGAGAAGCTAGCTAAACAGATGAAATTCCCACACGTAAACTGGACGTTATTATTACAGTCTAAGTTGTTAGGTAGGGCATATGAGGGATATGCTTCACTTTCAGAAGAAATGCTGGTGAATTATGATGTGGTGAAAAAAGCTATTTTGAAAGCATATGAGTTGGTTCCTGAAGCATACAGGCAGAAATTTAGGAATATGAGAGAACAGCCTGGGCAAACTTATATTGAGTTTGAAAGAGTAAAACAAAATAATTTTGACTGGTGGATACTGGTGTTAAAAATAGAAACAATCTATGCAGCTCTTAAGGAAGTCATTCTTTTGGAAGAATTTAATGATTCAATTCCTTCAGTAGTGAGAACTTGTGGAGGAACAGAGGGTTGATTCTGTAAGACAAGCAGCAGAAATAGCTGATGATTATGAGTTAGTTCATGGAGCTAAGCTTTTTTCCCATCACCCTTTCAAATTGGAAAAGGATAAAAGTGGGAAGGTGAAAGGAAGGTAGATAGTCAGGGAAGAGAAGGAGTAGCTGGAAATTCCCTGGAAGTTTTTTTCTCAGAATAAAAAGGAAGGAGCTGAAGGTAGAAGTGACATTCGAAAATTGAGGCGTTTTCAATGTATTAAAGTGGGGCACACAAATTCAGTGTGTTGGAGATTGCAGGAAAAATATGTCGGAATTGTAGGGGTACAGAAAAGCTCTGGAAGTGAAAGTACTGTGGCTTCTGAGGTTCAGGTACAAGAGAAACCCGTGGTTTGTGTACAGGTGAAACGGAGAATTAGTGAGAGGTGAAGAAGTGGGGACGTGTTCACAGTTAACTCGAGAGAATTCTGAGGAGCAGGTTGCAGAAACGTTTAAAGATTTTGTATATGAAGGGGAAGTCTTTCCATGTGTACGGAGTGGAGTCGGTAAAGATGTTAAAATTTTAATAAGAGACATGGGCTAGTCAATCCTTAATGTTGTGGGATAGTGATATTTGTTGTTCAAAGGGAGTATTGCAGGAGAAGGTAATAATAAGTGGGGTTCATGGAGATGCTAAATCTATTCTGTTGTGGAAGGTAAATTTAAAGAGCAAATGGAAGGTAGGTGAAGTTATAGTTGGAGTGGTGGAAGAATTGCCTATTGCAGGGTTTCAGTTTATTCTGGGTAATAATATGGCTGGATCGCAAATGTGTGGGATGCTTGTGGTAGTTGAGCAGCCTGTAGAAGTGTTTTTGACGGAGGTGTTACAGAAGGAACATGCTGGATTGTTTCCTGATTGTGTTATAATGAAATCAAAGGCTCATCGGGAAGAACAAGACAAACAAGATAAGCAGGCAGTTCAAAGGCATGAAGAAGCTGGCACTGTGTTTGATAACATTGTTCAGGAGGAAGGAATACAGGACAGTTCAGCTAAAATGTTTAACTCAAAGAGGTTAGTGGAGTTACAGAAAAATGATTTGTAATTAAAACAGTTATATCAGAAAGCTTATTCAGAAACTGAAGCAAAACGTACTCCAGTATGTTATTATCTTCAGGAAGGTATTCTGATGAGAAAGTGGTGGTCAGATGATGTCTCAGCAAATGAAAGCTGGAGGGAGGTGCATCACATTGTTATCCCATTAGGGTATAGAAATGAGATTCTGAGGATTGCTCATGAAATTACAATGGGGGGACATTTAGGAATTAGGAAAACACAGGAAAAGATGGAGAGGTATATTTTTGGTCAGGATTACCTAGGGATGTAGTCAAATTCTGTAGAACCTGTTATACATGTCGAATAACAGGAAAACCACGAGTAGTGGTTAAGCCGGTGCCTTTAATCCCAATACCAGCATTTGAAGAACCTTTTACCAGGGTCATGGTTGATTGTGTAGGACCCCTCCCTAAGACTAAAATCAATATTTATTGACAATAATTGATGTGTCTACCAGGTTTCCCGAAGCGGTCCCTTTAAGAAATATTAAAACTAAGAAGATTGTGGAAGAGTTAATTACATTTTTCACACGATATGGTTCATCTAAAGAAATACAATCAGATCAGGGGTCAAGTTTCATGTCACAGGTGTTTAAGGATTATCAGGATTATGCACAGGATTGGGATATAGGAATTCCATTTTTGTTATTTGCTATTAGAAACGCTCCTAATGCATCAACTGGTTTTAACTCTTTTGAACTAGTTTATGGTCATGAGGTAAGGGGACCACTGAAATTGACTCATGAGAAATTTGTGGGTCAAAATTCAGAAACTACTCTCTTGGGTTACGTATCAAATTTCAGGGAAAGATTGAACAGAGCATGTGAGTTGGCTAGGGAACATTTAAAGATATCACAGCAAGTGATGAAAGTGAAAGCAGATAAAATGCTAAAATTCACAGTTTTGTTTCTCAAGAGAAAGTACTAGTTTTGTTACCAGTATTAGGTGATTCATTAAATGCAAGGTTTAGTGGGGCTTTACAGGATTGAAAAGAAATTGTGTGAAGTCAATTATTTAATAAATACTCCAGATAGAATAAAGAAACAGAGGGTGTGTCATGTTAAGTATGCTTAAGAAGTATTTTGACAGGGAAGAGGAACAAAAAGAGGTATTAGTGGTGGTGGATGATGAGAAAGAGGTAGAAGTGCAGGACTCTGAAATTGATTTTCCTCTAATCAAACTGGCTAATGAGGGGGTGCTTGATAATTTAAATGAAATATTGAGTTACCTTCCAAGCAAGTTTCAATGTAATTTGGAAAAGCATATTTGTGAAAATAAGTTGGGGAAGACAAATTTAGCTTTACATGATGTATTTATAGAAATATCATTTTCAATAAAGCAACACCCTTAAAGATTAACTCTGGAAAAGTTATCACAAGTACAAAAAGAATTTGATTTCATGCTTCAAAATGTTATCATTGAGTCTAGTTGCAGTAACTGGAGTTCGCCTGTTGTGCTGGTACTGAAACCAGATGGAACACAAAGATTGTGTGTGGACTATTGAAAAGTGAATGCGGTGAGAAAAGTGGGTTCATATTCTATACCACAGTTGGAAGATTGTATTGAGAAAGTGGGACAATCAAAACTTATCACAACGATTGACTTGCTAAAAGGATATTGACAGGGTACCATTGTCAGAGAGAGCAAAGGTATTATTAGCTTTTGTAACACCAACTGGACTATATCAGTTTAAAGTCATGCCATTTGATATGAAGAATGCACCTGCAACATTTCAAAGACTGACAAACAAAGTAATTGCAGGTCTAAGCATTTGTGCGGTTTGTATTGATGATCAATCGTTTTCAGTCAGATATTGGAGGAGCATTTACAGCATCTGGAAGAATTATTTACTCGACCACAAGAAGCTAATCTGGTGATGAATTTGCAGAAGCGCATACCATTGGACATGGTAAGGTGGCTCCAAGAGATGCGTAAGTCAAGGCTACCGTGGATTTCCCAGTGCCTGCAACAAAACGGGAAGTTTTGAGATCTCTGGGCATGAGTGGGTTTTACTGGAAATTTATACCAAATTTTAGCCAAGTGGTTGTTACACTGACTGAGCTATTAAAAAAGAACAAGAAGTTTCAATGGTCACTGGAGTGTCAGAAGTCATTCAATAGTTTAAAAGTTATATTAACTATGACACCTGTGTTGGCAGTACCCAATTATGCCAAGCAATTCAAGTTGGCTGTTAACGTAAGCGTTATAGGCATTGGGGCTGTACTGGTACAAGAAGTTGACACTGGAATTGAAAAACCGTTAGGGTATTTTTCACGGAAGCTGAATGTACAACAGAGAAGATATTCAACAATTGAAAAAGAGACTTTGAGTTTGGTGTTAGCATTGCAGCATTTTGAAATTTATATTGCAAACAATTCATCAGAAACAATTGTTTATACAGACCATAATCCTTTGAAGTTTTTAGAAAAAAATTTTGTGACAGAAGTGCAAGGCTTTTCAGATGGAGTCTATTATTACAACCATTTAATCTACGTATTATACATATTGCTGGAAGAGAAAATCTGTTTGCAGATGCGTTATCAAGAGTTTGAAGCTTAAAGGAAATTGGGACATTTAAAAAAAAACCTGGACACTGAACTGGAGTGATTTCTGTTGATGCCAAGGACTTGTGTGTATATATTGTTATGTTAATGTATGAATCTGGTAATGTAATAGTTTAATAAATATAGGAGATGGTTGTTAAAATGAAGCCGTCTTTTAGAATTATGATGGTTCGTTTTCCGATAAGGAGGGGGATGTCATGAAACTATTAATGTATATAATATGATTGGAAAATATTTTTCCTTTAAGATCAGAGTTTAGTCTGTGGGTGTATCTTAACTGGATTAAAGCCAGCTAGTCTGGGTGCTTTGCTATGTAGTAGTTTTGATTTGTAAGAGAGATATGGTGTATTTGCATTTTCTGAATAGAGCATTCAAGAAGTGGGATGAAAAGTGACGTCTATCCAGCAGCTACCAAACAAATTGTTTATATCACTAATAAAATTTGTGCTATGAAAGGAGTTTTATTGTTAGAGAGGTTTAGTTCAGAGTTTGGTAATGCAATGAGAATTTAAATTCAATGAGCGGTACTAGGTATAACTTCAGCAGTTTTGTGTGTGCAGGGCAGAGGCAATATGTGATCAAAGTGTCTCCACAGGAACCAAAGTGAAAAGAGCCTCATTTTGAATTTGTAAGGTGAAAATGCTTTGCCTGGTGTTTGGTTAAGTCTATGGGTTGTTGTTGCCTTAATGGAGATTAGTTTGGGAATTTGTTAAAAGTTATGATAGTAGTAATTCGAAGCCATGTGTACATATATTTTAACCTGTGTAAATTAATAAAATGTTTCATGAGTTTAATATAAAACCTCGAACTGATGGTCTGATTCCTGAATTTAGAGCTGCATCTCAAACATACCACTTCAAAATATAGGTTATGACAGTTGTTTAAAGTTCCCCTCTGGGATTTTTAAATAACTCAGCTTTACCAACTGCATCGGTCATAACAAAAATCCTTGAGGACCTTGATTTCAGGCATTTCTCCACCGGTCTGCGACTTCTCCCTCTTGTTGTGTGCCAGCATGCCCTGCATGAGAGAGATGGGGAGAGTGTAAGCAGGACACCTGCCTGGCCAGATGATAAGTATGCCTGGCCTGTGTGGGTGGTGAGTGGTCCCATGGACAGGACGAGGACAATGAAGGTGAGTGTGTGTGAGAGAGTGAATGATGATGTCCCTTGAACTTGCAGTTCATGCAGATGTGTGATGGGTTTGGGAGTGTGAAAGTTGAGAGTGAGGAGAAGAGTGACTTACCCTGCTGGAACGGAGGAGATCATTCATCCTCTTGCGGCACTGGGTGGCTGTCCTGGTTTGCAGGGCGTTGGCGCTGACCACCACTGCCACCATCTCCTAAGCAGGGTTGGTGATGTTGCTGCCCTCCTGCGGCCAGAGCAGGGGGAGGACTGGGGCACATCATGGCAACTTTCACTGCATCCAAAAGGTGCTCGGGAGATGCATCAATAAAGCCGAGGGTGGGGGGGCGGTGGTGAATGGGACGAGGGGTGGGGGTGGGTACAGGGGGTGGGGGATGAGGTGGGGGGGGTGGGTACAGTGGGATGCAGTCTTCTTGCCTTTTGGGGCCATGTCCTCTGTGTAGCACCCTGGGCTGGAAGCACCGAGAGGTGTGCGCGTGGATAAATATGGCGCCTGCCATGAGGAAGCGGTGAGGCGATGGTGTGGCGGGCGAATGAGAGCCTGCCCGCCATTGAAACAGCGCATTTCCCAGGAATGGGGTTGGGATGGTACAGCATGAGAAGCCGACATTGCGATCAGTGGGTAAAACGTAGTCTTTCCTGCCCACTACCGCACTTAGTGCAAATCTGGGATGATTCCGCCCATATGTTCATGAGGGCAACTTGACAGGGTAGATGCTGGAAGCTTGTTTCCCATCGTGGGTGAATCTGTCCAGCGGGGAACCGTTTAAAACTAAGGGGTCTCCCTCCCATTTATGCCAGAGATGAGGAGGGATTTCTTCTCTCAGAGGGTGGTTAGCCTTTGGGATTCTCTACCCCGGAGGACAGTCCTGGCTGAGTTGGACAGATTTCTGATTGACAAGGGAGTTAAGGGAACGAGGAACAGGCCGGAAAGTGGAGTCAAGGTCATGTCAGTTCAGCCGTGACCTTATTGAATGGCGTAGCAGGCTCGAGGGGCTGAATGGCCTGACTTCTGCTCCTATTTCTTATGTTCTCGTGAAATTATAGTACGAGTTTTCTTTGCTTCCCTGATGCAAAGAATTGGAGGCTTTTTTTGAACATACAACAAAAATCACACTATTTAACCAAAAATAGCACTGCTTCAAAATCTGTCAGAATGTCAGATTTACTGTCAACGTGGCATCTTTTGAAAGATCTTCTTTCTCACCCTATGTGTGGAAAAGAGAGGATTATTTAAAAATACCGTGAGGCTGCGGTATAAATAGATTTTCTGTGGAGGTAGGTCTTGGCAGTGACTGTGAAATGTGTTCACCTTGGAGGAGAGTTTCCAACTGCGGGAGGGACAATTCTTACCGCAGCCACTTGGCTGAAGCCAGACGGGCAGGCAGTTCACATCAGCCAGGTGACTAGCCGGCGGCGCCCTACCTGGTTCCCGCTGCCTTCCGTAACCTGCTCTTCTGGAGGAGGAGGCAGCGGCAAGGAAGCCCGTGTGAAGCCAGCGGGGTCCTTCTGTAAATGTCAAGGTGGCATCACTGGGGTCCTGACTGGAATGTGTACGGTGGGTCGGAATATGTAAGCTATTGCCCCTTTATAATCTCAGAGAAGAGCGCGTGGGGAATATCCCAGAGAGGAACAGGTCCGACAGGTAAGCTTTGTTTTAATGTTGGTTGCAGTCATTCCCAGGCCTGGGCTCACACCTGTCCCTCCAGTAAGACCACCCACCCCCCCCACCCCCCCCCCAAATTCCACCCCCCCCCCACCCCCCACCCTGTGCCCACCCTTGAAAACACTGTCCCTGCACCTTTCTTGCCGACCAGTATTAATTTGGTGTCAGCTGGCTGCCTGAAATTCTATTTTCACCCTCAAGTTCTGGCAGGTAGCTGTTTGGCAAGTTGTAAGCGAGGCCCTGGGGTTCTCGTGCTGCCAAAGTTGGGTTTGGGGGTTTGGTTGTCTTCCCTCCACCCCCACCAGCACCAACCCCCCCCCACCTCTCCCCCAACCTACCTAATTCCCACTTCCTGTTAAAATTGGGCTTGGGCACCTTCCCCCTTCCAGTTCCCGTGCCGGGTTGCATGAGGCGGACGAAGGGCACGTTCACGTCTGTCTTCAGTAGCTTGTTTCCTCCTGGAGCGGATCACAGGGCTGAAGCCAGAGGCTATAGCTTGAGCCTGACAGGCCTCCGCTCCACCTCACGTTATGGCTGACCAGTAATCTCCCACTTTTTTAACCTGATGCCAACAGCACGTGGGAAGGATTTGCAGTTTGTTACTCCAGCTAGTTTGGCTGCATTATGAACGCAGCTTCCTTGGCCATCAAGTCCTGGGGTGGGACTCAAACCCAGAGCTTCTGTCTCCATGGCCTGGACCCTACTCCCTGGTCCACGAGATCTCCTTGCTGTTTCCTTAACTGACTTAAAAATATCAGAGAGAGAGAGAGAGAGAGAGAGAGCACGTGTGAGGCAGAGAGTGCCCCGTGACAGATAACGCCTAGGGCCACCACGCTAAAATTTCAACAGTTTGCTAACTTTAACATACGCAGTGTAAAACCACACCGAAGCAGTGGCTTACAGCACAGTTCAACAATTGCATCCTTACTGCTTTAGAGTTTATCATGTAAGCAGGATCCTTAGGGGAATGTGAAGGGTTTCTGAGTCACCCTGACCAGAGATGATCATGGAAATTTGTAATTTAAGTTTAGAAAGTGGGAGAAATATTGTAAAGTGTGTGGGAGGTGTAAGCGTGGGCTAGAAAGTGAGAGTATGATCAAGAGTGGGAGTACTGATGTACATGTCCTGGTGACTCTTGTGTGTGTGTGTGTGCACTGCATTTTGAGAGAGGAGAAAAAGCAGTTTGTAAGTTATTTTTAGTTTTCGGTTTACAGCCGTTAGTGGGGCACACAGGGGCTGATCTCTGACCCTGCCATCTGCTGTTATTGTATTAACGTTATTGACTCAACCCAGCTGCTGAAGGATTGTAATCATTGTCAGCTCAAGAATTGCTGGAGACGCACAGCGGAGATCAAAGCAGATTAAAAATACAAACCAGAGTGTCAACATTTATTTCAGGGAACTATCTTCAATTTTCCTAAAGCGGGTTGAGAATATGACGCGGAGAGTGGTTGTCTCTCTCTCTTGCTGAGACGGAGAATTGAAGCGAAAGCAATTCGAAGATGAGCCGTGAGACGAAGTAGAGAGAATTTGCATTTATATGCTGCCTTTCACATCCTGAAGCGTCGAATTCAAATATGAAGATTGATCTCACAGTTTTCTACTCATTCCTTTCCAGCACGTCTAAACAGTGGAGCTCGGCATTCCTCCCTTCAGTCTTTCCTTCCTTTACCAACTTTCTTCATGCCCACGGGTGGAATCTTCCAGTCCCGTCAGCAGCCGGGAGCTTAGCGGGTGGGGGAGGTTAATTTGGTGGGAGGCCAAATATCAGTTTCCTGATGGTGGGGTGAACTTTAGCAATTAAGTTCTCAGGTCTTTAAAGGGAGGTTGAGCTTCCTGTCAGGACGCCCTTGTGCACGTATTAGCATGTCACTGTTGCTCATTAAAAGGCCGGTTCATTCGTATTCATGACTGCACATAAGTGGTGTGTGCCTGGTGAGGTAGACTTCCTCCACAGTTAGCGGTGAGTTGCTGCTGCATTGTCCTCTTTGGTGGTGGCAGTGCAAGTTGTGTGGAAGATGACCAAGGAAGGGAGGAAGGGTTAGCGGGGAAGGGTGGAGCAGTGGCTGGGCAAAGGTAGAAAGGGATAGCGTAGGCTGTCCGGGTGTCCTTTAAATATGGCGCCCTGACCTTTGACTCCATGAGGTAATGGCAGGGACAGTGACTTCCTGCCTGCCCTGAATCGGTGAGCTCCTCTCAGGTACATAGTAACGAGTTAAACAGTGCAAGGTCAGGCATGGTCAGCCATCCTGTGCATCCCCACGCTCCCAGTGGGAAATCACTCCCACTTCTACACCCACCATCAAACTTAGACTCCAGAACAGAAGATTCCGGCCTTTAAGACCAAAACACTATCACCCATTTGGTTTGTCGTCACTTTTATTCTTTACCAACCAGGCATCACCTGGCTCTTTGGAACTTGGCCTTGCTCAACAAGAAAGAGGTTGACCTTACTTTCAAGACTTGTAAATATGCTTTAAGCAGCATGTTACTTCCACAAGGTTTCTATGAAATTGAAATACAGCTGTTATCACACTACAAATACTTACAGGAGACAGGAGGAGCGAACACAGATCAATGAACTTTATTGGCATTAGTTGGACAATATCAGGAGTATCTGATGAAATTCAGCTGGACTGACTTATGTAGAAAGATTTGGGCTGCAGAATTTGTTTCCATAGCAGCACCCATATTTTCAGTGCAATGGGCATATTTTTAGTTCCAAAATGGTACCCACATTGCGCACGTGTGCCATGTTGGACACCATCTTGGTGAGGGCATCATCAAGGAGTTGAAAGCATGTGCCAGAAGTAGGCAGACCGTGATGCCAGTCAGCGTCTAATGCTGATTTGATGCCAGTGCTGTGTCACGATGACAAGAAATTGTGACTGAGTGAGATTTGCCTATAACTTCACCAAATAATCAAAAAACGTATTGAACTGTTAAAAATACAAGAAAAGACATTGACCAAAAATGGCTGCCACGTGTAACCTGATGTCTGGAATTGTAAATTGGCCTTTACTGGAAAGTTACTATATCGATTACACTGCTGACATATTGCTCATGGAATTTCACACCTGAGGTGTCAAGATCCCCTTCAAAGGGACTCTTAAAAGGAAGGCATTAAAATTGCAAAGTGTTATCCTTTAATCAACTGTAATTCTGTTAAGACAATGGGAACTGCTAACCAGCCAGATAACCAACAGATATTCAAAACCCCCTGTGGAGGTTGAAATAACCCCATTTCCTGTTGGTTTCTACTATATTGAAATGTATCAAAAGTTTCTGAGAAGAATGATCAAAAATGTGATGACTTATTCTGCAACAATGACTGCAAGACATGTTAATTGAATTATTTCTTAGAATATACAGACAGGAGGTTTAAGAATTGGTTTTGCCAAGCCAGAAACAGAGAGAAAAATCAAAATAATTTGGAAATGCTGTTGAAGGAAGCAGTAATGAATCTCTCTCTCTCTCTCTCGCTCTCTGTCTCTCTCTGTGTCTCTCTCAAGCCAAGTGCAGTTACCTGAACTTCAGTTCAACTCCAGGGGCAGTACTTTCTGTTTGATGTGCAGGGGGTGGGCCCGGCATGTTCGTGTGTAAAATGACACGTGGTGACATTGTGTGAGCATCACTGTGCGTCATTGCGATATTTCGCTGGGCAGCTGCGCGATGATGTCCGACGCGCACCTGCCACTAATTAACCGGCCACTTAAGGTACTTTGGTCTTCAATCGATGCCGATTTTTCTGTGCCCGTGCGATCTTTGGGTTGGCGCACGGGCGCAACGGGCAGGCGGGTAGGAGACATTTGTATAAACCTCATCCACGGGCGAGATAAGAGGGCTCTGTAGGATCGTGAATCTGCACTGTGAAGTATTTATTGGTGAAAGTTTTTGAAACTTACCTGTGTGATCTGCAATACTTCAGAAAGCATCCCAGCTGCTTTTTCTGGACACTTAACCTTCAGTTCAGCATTCTGCAGTGAGGAATCTTTTCTGGGCCTGCAGCTTTCAGGAAGCCTTCCCTTAGCCTGGGAATGGGAGCTGATCTGCCCACTGGAGGCACCTCCTCTGAGGAGGAAGGGAGGGCTAGAAGGGGGAGGAGGCCAGGAGTAGCACATTCAGCCTCCAGGGGAACCACCTTTGGGAGGACAGGCGCAGGCACAAGGGGCTCAAGGCCAAGAGATATTCCAAGGTGGAAGAGGTCACTATCCTGCTGCCAGGGTATACAGGCGGCAAAGTAGCTACCTCAATATGTCTGAGGTGCAGTGCCGAAGGAGGCTCCATCTCTCAAGGGAGACAGTCAACCATATCTGTCAGATGATTGGCCCTGAGATCTCCGCTAACTGTGTGGGTGGACACCCCATGCCAGTGACTCTGAAGGTCACAGCTGCCCTCCACCTCTATGCCTCTGGCTCCTTCCAGGGGTTGGTGGGTGATCTTTGCGGTGTCTCCCAATCAGCTGCCCACACTTGTGTCAAGCAGGTTACAGACGCTCTGTTCAGGCCTACATTGACCTTCATCCACTTCTGTTGGGACCAGGTAAGCCAGACATAGTGAACCAGAGGCTTCACGGCCATTGCTGGCTTCCCCCGTGTCCAGGGTGCTATAGACTGTACACATGTGGCCATCAAGGTGCCAGCAGGTGAGCCCGGTGCCTTCGTCAACAGAAAGGGCTTCCACTCCATGAACGTACAGATAGTGTGTGATCACAGGATGCTGATTCTACAAGTCTGTGCAAGGTACCCAGGCAGCTCCCACGACGCCTACATCCTCAGACACTCCCAGGTGCCGGGGCTCTTCAGTGCTCCAGCCCGGCTGGATGGATGGCTGCTGGGTGACAAGGGCTATCCCCTCAGAAGGTGGCTCATGACGCCTCTCCGCCATCCAAGAACAGAAGCTGAGCAGCGGTACAATAGGAGCCATGGCTCCACAAGGGCTGTGGTGGAGAGAGCCATCGGTCTTTTCAAGATGTGCTTTTGATGCCTGGACCGCTCAGGGGTGCACTCCAGTACCCCCCAGATCGTGAGTTGGTGATAGTGGTTACATGCTGCGCCCTCCACAATCTTGCGTTGGAAAGAGGGGACACTGTGGATGATGAAGATGTCGACGCAGTGGCTGCGGCTGCACACGATGAGTCCAGCAGTGAGTCCAGGGATGAGCACACACAGGGAAATGCTGAGGGGGTAGAAGCTGACCCGGGACTACTGCAGGGAGGCTTTAATCCAACGATTCTTCAGCTAGAACATCACAGATGGACCTCCAGGACAAGCCTGGGCTGTTGGCTCGATACTCGCGACCTAAGTGTAAAATCTGCCAGGTCAACAGCACTAGCTAAGGGCTTTGTACATGAAGTTGAATGTCCAGCAAATCACTCATTACACTTATCTTTAACAAACACATGCAGTAGAAGCGGGGCACCCTCAGCCATGGTCACACATCTGCATTTAATGTGTGAAGCAAAAGAACTTATCACAAAGAGAAAACAATAGTGTTAACAATCAAAAATAAATCATAAAGACCTCATCTCGGGCCAACACAAAAGCACCAGTGAGAAACCCATGGTGTGCCTAAGGTGCCTTATGTTTACGTTTCCGGGTGCTACGTCTTGGTGCTGCCCCCTCGCTGGGAGTGGTATCTGAGCCAGCCTGCTGACTCTGCTGTCCTGTTGGCCTCGATGACCTTGGCGGTCGTCCTCTGACCCGTGGAGCCTGTGCTGGCCCCGCCTGGGAGGGAGCTACCAGGTCCACTGCTGGCATCTCCCCAGTCACCGCAGCCTCACTGGATGCAATGGTCAGTGGGGGAGGGACGGAGGAGCTGCCGCCCTCATCCACAGCGCCCTGAGAGGTGCCCGCAGAGACGCCAGGCAGCTGCTGCGCCGACGTGAGGTCACTTCGGACCTCCCTGCTCACCAGCTGAGGTCAATGCCGATGTGAGGGCTTGCTGGTCAGAGCACATCCCCAGGAAGCCCTGATGGGTCTCCTGGAGGAGCCTCTCCACGAGAGTCGCCACTCTCTCTGTGGAGGAGTGGGGTGGGGGGAGAGGAGTGGAGGAGGGAGGGGGGGGGCAGTGGGCACTGGGGGGGGTAAGCCAATCTGCTGGGTTAAATGCCCAATGCCAACGTTGTCCACACCCTTCCAGAGCGCTACAAGTCATTGAAGCGCTTGTGACACTGGATCCAGGTGAACCGCACCACATCGTGGGAGCTCACCACCTCCGCCACCTCCTCCCAGGCTCGTTTCGTCACGTGGGGGCGGGGGTGGGGGGGGGTAACTCCTCCTCCTGTCCTGGGGAACCTGCGCCTCCCACCGTGCTACCTCCTCGAGGAGGGCAGCAAGGCAGATATCAGAAAAACGAGGGGTGCACTGGCCCCCCCACTGTCCTACTCTCCGGCCTGGCCTGCTCACCCGAACTCCTCTGCTGCGGCCTGGGACTGGCCATTGTGAGCAGCCTACAGGAGGCTGCCAGGCCTTGTTTTAAAAAGGCTGCCGGGGGGTCGCCATTGGACCCGATGGTCGGTGCACGCCCGCCTCAGCCCCCACACTCCCACCATCCTCGGGAGTCGGGAGGTACGCTGGGTGGGCCTTAACTGGCCTGCCCACGTAAAATGGCGACGCGAACCTGATCGTGGGTGGCGATGGGGTCCACCCCCACCCGCCGCTGCCCCCACCCCTGCCCCACCCCCACCCCCACCCCCACCCCCACCCCTGACCCACCCCCGCCTGCTCCCGCCCGCTCCTCCCTCCCCACCAAACGGAAAATTCTGCCCCAGGATTTTAAAGGAAATTCATGTACTTCAAATGGGCCAAAACGTTCAACAATCCACAGCTCAATGTCCAGCAGAGGACTTAAATCGTATATCCTTTTAATATTTATTTGGACTCTAACTTCTTACTGCTGAAAGCTGTGTGTGTGCACGTGTGTGCGTATCTGTGCATGTGCGTGTCTGTGCATGTGCATGTGCGTGTGCGTGTCTGTGCGTATGCGTGTGCGTGTCTGTGCGTGTGCGTGCGTGTCCGTGTGTGCATGTATGTGTGTGTGCATGTCTGTGTGCGTGTCTGTGTGTGCGTGTCTGTGTGTGCGTGTCTGTGTGTGCGTGTCTGTGTGTGCGTATGTGCATCTGTGTGTGTGTGTGTATGTGTGTGTGCAAATGTGTGTGTGCGTGTGCGTGTGTGCCTGTGTATGTGTGTGCCTGTGTGCCTGTGTGCATGTGCGTGCGCGTGTGTGTATGTGCGTGTCTGTGTGGTCGTGTCTTTTATTTTTTTCTTGGGCTTAGTAACTAATAAACTTACTCTTTAATAAACTTACTCTTTCTTTGACTCAAGAAAACCTGGTTTGATTGACTCATTATTGAAAAGTAAATACATTTGGATTGGAAAAACATTTATGGGGGAAGGAAATTTGAAAAGAACCCTTGTTGTGAGCAACCGAGGAGGCTGAATACAGGGGAGCCAGTTTACTCCTCCTTACCGAGTGGTAACAGCTGCCATTTTCAGCTTTGCCACTCTGACTAATGCCCTCTGATAAACACACACCTCCGAATGCCTTCAGCAGGAGGAAGGAACCACAGGAGGGAGTTGAAGTCGGCTGGGAATGATGCTGCATGTGGAGAAGGTGTGGTTCTAAATTCGAGTCCACTTATTTGCAGTCAAGGGGGCTATGGTAATTACCCCCACTAAGGCCTGCAGAATAAAGGGATATCAAGCAGAGGCTGGACAGGTGAGGACAAGTTGCTCATTGAGGGAGGAGGATTAGGGGAGAAGGGCTTTCCGCAGGAGCTCTTAGTGTCCCAGGAATATTTCTCTTACCCCAACCTAGGCCAGAAACAATCTGTGCGTTGTCTCCATTTTACAAAGGGTCTGCTCGTTGCCACCTCTCACAACCTCAAGGCAGGGCTCAGCCAATGGTTGTGAAGGTGGACCCTGGTCATGACTTTCCTTCTGTCAGATTCTTTACAGGCAGCTGCTCACCAAGGGCAATTAAGGACGGGCAATAAATGCTGGGCCCAGCCAGTGAAGCCCACATCCCGTGAATGAATAAAATAAAATGCTTGTGGCTTTGTCAGGAGAGCAGACATCTCCATGTTGCAAAACAAAAACAGAAACAGAAATACCTGGAAAAACTCAGCAGGTCTGGCAGCATCGGCGGAGAAGAGCACAGTTGACATTTCGAGTTGTCATGACCCTTCAACAGAACTAAGTAGAAATAGCAAAGGGGTGAAATATAATATATTCCTATTTTTACTTAGTTCTGCTGTCAGACCTGCTGAGTTTTTCCAGGTATTTCTGTTTCTGTTTTTGTTTTGGATTTCCAGCATCCGCGGTTCTTTGTTTTTATCTCCATGTTGGAGCTGCTTGTGGGTGTCACAATGTAAATGCAGAGATGGACCTTGACAGCAAAGGGCACCAGTCACTGAATGTGCAGTTGATGTTTGTCCATTACCAACGCATAATGTTGCTGAATGCCCAGTACCCTGGTAGTGGGTATGATGTCTTTATTTTGTACCAGCCTGCTATTCCCTCCATATTCGAGACACCATGTCAAACCAGAGGGTGGTTGCTGGGTGACAAGGGCTATCCACTTACCAGCTGGTTCATGAACCCCATAAATGAGCCAAAGGCAAGTGGCCATAGTGCACAAACCAGGAGCCATAATGCCACATGAAGCATTGTAGAGCAAATCTATGGGGCGCACATGCAATGTGGAACAGGGAGGAGGGAGGAGGGGGGGGGGGAAGAGGGAGGAGGGAGGGAGGAGTGGGGGAGGAGGGAGGAGGGAGGGAGGAGTGGGGGAGGAGGGAGGAGGGAGGGAGGAGTGGGGGAGGAGGGAGGAGGGAGGTGGGGGAGGCAACCAAGACATTCCCTTTGCTGCTGGGGTGCCTGTCATTGTCTCACTGACTACGGTGCCAGTGAGTATGGTCCCCAGTACCACGTTCACCAGATGTTCCAAACTTTCCCTTCCCCCCGCTGTCACTGGCCATCACAGCATCTGGTTGGCCACAATACAAAAATAAAAACCACCACAAAAATAAACATTTGAACAAAGTTTATGAATGAAATCACGCCCATATCGTATGCAAGAATCAAGTAGTCACCCCCTCGTGCATTCGCTCGGTGCCTGCCTTTCATGTGCCTGTGTCTGTCCCAGCGCTCCTGTCCAGTGCTACCACTGAGACTGCATCACGGCTGGAAACTGCAGGAGGTCTTGGACGAGGACTCAAGCCCATTTTTTTTTTACCTCTATTTTCTTATGGGATGTGGGTGTCCTGGCAAAGCCCATCCCTAGTTCTTGACCTTGCTCGGCCATTTCAGAGGGCAGTGAAGAATCAACCACATGGCTGTGGATCTGGAGTCACTTGTAGGCCAGACCAGGTAAGGGTGGCAGATGTCCTTCCCTAAAAAGGACATTAGTGACCCAGAGGGGTTTTTACAACAATTGTTAATAGTTTCATGGTCACCATTAATTGAATTTAAATTCCATCTGCTGCTGTGGTGGGATTTGAACCCGTCTCCCCAGAGCATTTGCCTGGGCCTCTGGATTATTAGTCCAGTGACATTACCACTATGGCACAGCTGGCAGCAGTTTGGACTGGCTGACTGTTAGCCCTAAGGGCACTGGCAGAGTGGCAGCAGTGGGAGGGCGAATGCTCTCTTCCTGAGAGAGGACAGCAGGTTTGTTTCCACGGAGCCACTGCCGCTCCCCCCAGGGTGGGGCCTTGGCACTCCTGGTATTCCGTGGGGGGACAGATTGTTGGGCTGCTGTGTGGTCCTGCCAACCCCATTCCGCACTGTAACCCACAACCATGATGGCATCAGCCTGAGTTTCCACTGCTGCACTCGGACATCGGGTGGGTGCTGCTTGTGCTGCAATGGAATTGGCGTCATTGACCATCAGGCACTGCAACATAAGTGGTAAAACACAGTGTACAAATTCAGTTGGCCACCATTTCCATGCTGGAAGTGACAGGCTCCAAGCTCTCTGTAAAGCCCTGTGCCAACTTGGTGCCAAGTTGGTACCAGCTCCTCCATTCTCCTCGATGTTGGCCACAGACATCCTGGGAGGTCTCCCAATGCACCAAGCATTTTGTTGTTCGGATCCATCAGCGTTCTTCTGTCAGTGCCTCATCAAAGGCCTCGTCTGAGTCCTCTGTAGCAGAACCCGTGTGCAACCTTGTCCCATGGCAAGCTGGCACATTTGCCACTCTTGCTCCCTGCCTGGCTGCAGCCCACTCATGCCCATAGCCTCACCATGTGAGATGCCACCTCTTTGTTACATTACCCAAAGTGTCTGTGCCTGAGCTGGTGGCTGAGAGTGTGTGATGGAGTGATGCTGCCCTCATCATCACTCTCCCCATTGCCTGAGCGGGTGACATTTCTTGGGTATCTGGATGGATACAAAATAGGAGCAAAAATAGGTCATTCAGCCCCTTGGGCTTGCTCTGCCATTCAATAAGATCATGGCTGATTTGTTTGTGTTTCAAATTCCGCATTCTCATCTACCTCCGATGACCTTTGATTCCCTTTCCTAAGAAGAATCTACCTACCTCCACCTTAAAAATATTCAGTGACCCCACCTCCACCACCTTCTGAGGCAGAGATTTCCAAAGTTGTACAACCCTCTGAGAGAAAATTCTCCTCATCTCTGTCCTAAAAGGGTGACCCCCTAATATTAAAACAGTGCCTCCTAGTTCTGGACTCACCCACAAGAGGAAACATCCTTTTCATGTCCACCTTGTCAAGGCTGTTCAGGATCTTGTATACTTCAATCAAATCACCCCTCACTCTTCTAAATTCCAGTGGAAACAAGCCCGGTCTGTCCGACCTTTCCTCATTTCACAACCCACTCATTCCAGGTATCAATCTAGTAAACCTCCTTTGAACTGCCTCCAATGTATTTACATCCTTCCTTAGATAAGGAGACCAAAACTGCACACAGTATTCAAGATGCAGTCTCACCAATGCATAACGTCCTTCCTTTAATGTTCAATTCATCTCGTAATGAAGGAAAGCACTCCATTAGCCTTCTTAATCACTTACTGTACCTGCACACTAGCTTTTTGTGACTCATGTACTAGAACACCTAGATCCCTCTGCGCCTTAGAATTCTGCAGCCATTTCCGTTTAAGTAATACTCTGCTTTCATATTCTTCCTGCCTAAGTGAACAACTTCATATTTTCCTACATTATACCCCATCTGCCAGATTTCTGCCCACTCACTTAACCTATCTATATCCAACTGCAAACTCCTTATATCCTCTTCACAACACACTTTCCTATCTATCTTTGTGTCATCTGTAAATTAAGCTACCATGCCTTCACATCCCTCATCTAAGTCATTGATATAAATTGTAAAAAATCGAGGCCCCAGTACAGTCCCCTGTGGGACTCCACTCGTCACATCCTGCCAATCAGAAAAAGACCCATTTATGCATAGTGTCTGCTTTCTCCCAGCCAGCCAATCTCTATCCATAATATATTACCCCCTATACCATGAGCTTTTATTTCTGCAAAAACGTTTGATATGGTAAATGCTGGGATCAAATGCCTTCTGGAAATCCAAGTACAGTACATCTATAGGCCCCCCTTTAACCACTGCACATGTTACTCCTTCAAAGAGTTCCAATAAATTGGTAAAACATGATTCCCCTTTCATAAAACCATGCTGACTCTTCCCAATTACCTTGTGTTTCTCTAGGTGCCCAGCCAAAGCCTCCTTAATGATCTATTCTAACACCTGCTCACAACAGACATCAGGTTAACTGGCCTATAGTTTTTGTTTTCTGCCTCTCTCCCTTCTTGAATAGAGGGGTTATATTTGCTATTTTCCAGTGTGATGGAACCTTTCCAGAAGGTAGCAAATTTTGGAAAATGAACACAAATGCATCTACTACCTCATTAGCCACCTCTTTTAAGACCCTAGGATGAAGTCCATCAGGATCCAGAGACTTGTCAGCCCACAGCTCCATCAGTTTGCTCAGTATCTCTTCCCCAGTGATTGTAATATCACTAAATTCCCTTCTCACTTCTACCTCCTGATTTACCACATTCCACAGCTGCAATATAACACCTGTCCTGCCATTGTTACTTATGTTTCCTAGTTAACTTAATTTAATTACTCACTTAATTAACTTCAAATAATTCCTATGTATACCACAGCTCTTTCCCCCATGCACTGAATTTCCACATGAATCTAATTCACTGCTGCCTCAGCCTCATGCCGACAGAGTCGCCTGTCTCCTCTTGTGCTCCTTACTGATTGTGGGGTTTGAGAAGCCTGTCTCTTGTATAGACCACCCCCCTGATGAGTCACTAGCTAGTTTAACTTCCTGCTACAGTAATTAACACCATTTGAATCAACTGCTTTCAAGTGATTGACTAATAACTGCCACTCCAAGCAGTTCTCTGTTTAACAAGCTAATCTAATTTACTTGAAGGTTTGTACTACATCAGATTTTGATTCTTAATCTATAGTTAAAAACTAAAAAGAATTTACCAGAACTTACCACGTGAACCTAATTCACTACTCACTCAGTCTCCATTTCACTCTAATGTAATTGCCTATCTCTCTTGTGCCTCTTACTGAGGTAAGGTTGTTGTGTAGGGAGGACAGATAAGTAAGGGACGAACGTTTACACCACCTGCAGCTTGTAAATCAGAACATAGTGTGGGAAGAAGGTGATGTGGGATGCATAATGAAGATTAGATATCAGAATACCATCGTCTTTGATGATTTCAGGCTCACTGCTGGCCATAGACTCAGCTATGACATCCCAGTAATGGC
The DNA here is from genome assembly GCF_017639515.1 of Carcharodon carcharias. Classification (NCBI taxonomy): domain Eukaryota; kingdom Metazoa; phylum Chordata; class Chondrichthyes; order Lamniformes; family Lamnidae; genus Carcharodon; species Carcharodon carcharias. Next base: position 8,995,320 of record NC_054481.1, on the reverse strand, counting down.
TGTTACTTCATTCCCCATGGAGATTAGGACGTGCAGGCGTGCCTGCCTCCCTCTGGTTAGCTCCTGCTGTCTCCCAACTTGCAGGGGCATCTTGTCCTCTGAGAGAGAGAGAGAAAGAGGTAAGTATGTCAGTGAATGTTGTACAACCTGGGTAATTGTGGCTGTGATGGTTGAATGGCTGGCAGTGTGTGTATGCGTGAGACTTGGAGAAATGCTAAGTGTGTGAGGGTGCAGTAGACGTATAAATGTTAGATATGAGTTCCGAGTCATAAGAGATTATTGCTTGGTGAGTGATGGGGATGAGGGGAATTGGACAGGGTCCCAGACTAATAGTACAGTTAGTAAGATGTAACATTTATTTCACTGACCTTGGCTTGTGTAATGTCATTGAACTTGTGATCTTTCGTGCTTGGCATTGACCTCCACATCTATCTGCTCTCACTGCCTTCTGAGTGCAGGTCTGGAGGGCCTCCTGCTCCCCTGTTGATACAGGATATCGGTCCTCCTTTCCGCTTAAGGCCTCCAGTGCAGGACCTAAAAACCTTGGTGATGCTCTCTCCATGTTATTCCATTGTTCAAGGTTTCACAGGTCAGATACACTTCCTGTAAGACTGTCAACACCAGGTCCTGCCAGAATGCACCTCCCCTTTAAGCAGCGCAGGATGCACCTCCCCTTTAAGCAATGCAGGTTGGCTTTAGCTGGTGCCAACCTCTCATGATATTGGTTCCCCAATGAAGTGTTCAGCCAATCAACAGCACAGGTAACAGTGGCTGGACATTGAAATCATTGCCAATAGCTGACAGCACTGAGCTGGTTTGCTAGCTGCGTTACACTGAGTGGGCGTGGGTTCATTGTGTATGGTGATCCTCGTGCCTGTTTTCAGTCCCATTGAATTTAGCCGCTAAATATCATTACCATGGAGAATCAGGTCATTGGGTGCTGCTGGGCTGTGGACGCAGGAAGAAGGAAGGGAAACCTAAGTTAAGACACTGTGATGAACCAACAGAAGATCCAAATCCAGTGTCCAATGCACCAATTCTGATGAGGAACCTGAGGAAGAAGCCACAGTATAAGACATCGTGAATGAAGGAGCAATGGGTGGAACTGTCCCAGATTTGCACTAAGTGCGGGTAGCGGGGCGTGAGAAAAGATGTTTTACCCGCCGGCCGCAATGGCGGGTTTTCTCACCGTATCATCCCCTTCACGGGAAACGTGCCTGATCGCTGACAGGTAGCCTCCGATTTGCCTGCCACACCCTTAGCTCACCGCTTCCTTATGCGGGGCACAATATTTAAACTGCAGAGACACGCACACTTCTCAATACTTGCAGCCCAGGACCGATCCGGTGAAGAGGATGTTAAGAGGCTTCAAGGCAATATAGGCATGTTGAGTGAGCGGGCAAACACATGGCAGATGCAATATGATGTGGATAAGTGTGAAGTTATGCACTCCCATAGGAAAAACAGAATGGCGGAGCATTATTTAAATGGTGATAGACTGGGAAATGTTGATGTACAAAGGGACCTGGGTGTCCTTGTACACAAATCACTGAAAACAAACATGTAGGTGCATGTAGGACGGGGCTGACTAGGCCTGTATTCACTGGAGTTTAGAAGAATGAGAGGAGGTCTCATTGAGATGTATAAAATTCTGGCAGGGCTAGACAGCCGGGAGGCAGAGATGATGCTTCCTCTGGCTTGGGGATCCAGAGCAAGAGGTCACAGTCCTGAATGGCCTACCCCATATCCTGAGATTGAGATGAGCAGAAACGTCTTCACTCAGAGGGTGGTGAACCTGTGGGATTCTCTACCACAGGGGCCTGTGGAGGCCAAGTCACTGAATATAATTAAAAAGGAAATAGATAGATTTCTAAACTCTAAATGCATCAAGGGGTTCGGGGAGAGCGCGGGAGTACGGCGTTGAGAAAGAGGATCAGCCGTGATCAAGTTGAATGGCAGAGCAGGCTCAAAGGGTCGATTGTCCTACTCCTGCTTCTATTTTCTAAGACACGGCCCCAAAAGCCAAGAGGAGTTCAGCAGCCGCCCAATTCAGTGACGTGCCCCTGGAACACCTTCCGGACGCCGTGGAGACTTGCCGCAGTGGCCTCTACCCCCGCTCTGACCACAGGAGGCCCATCAGTCTCACCACTCCGGCTTCGGAGGCGGTGCCAGAGGAGGTCAGTGCCAACGTGGTACACAAGAGGTCGGCCGTCCAGTGCAGCAAATGGATGAATGATCTCATACGTGCTGCCAGGGTAAGGCAAACGTCTCATCAATCTCATCTCACCCACTCACGAGCCCATCACACATTCGCTGGCATCTCACTGACTGCCAGCTCAAGGGACATCCCCCTCTCACACAAACCCTCACATCACCATCTGGCCTCACCCCCTCTGGAGACTGCCGCCTCAGCCCTCACCATCTTCAGGCCACTTGCGCAGGTCAACATGTGCCCCCCCACCCCGACACACACACACACCCTGAGATACCCCCTTTCCCCAGTACAGCCCTCGCCCTGCAGCCTCTTCCCTTGCCTGAGGCCACTTCTCCCCCTTTCCCAGACCAAGTCTTAGCCCTGCAGCCGTTGAAAAGCCGCCCACAACTTATGGCTGGTCTGGTAGGACCTGCCCGTGTGACCCCGCTAAAGCTGATGTGGTGCTGCCCGTGAAGCCTGGCGCTGATGACTGCGAGTGCTGCCCGAGGCAAGGTAGGCAAACAAACCTCGAAGTCCCGAGTGAAGTGCAGCTCGCCAGGTATCGCTTATGTACAGTTGTGAACTACGTCGGCGTGCGTGCCTGGGTGATCCAGCATGGGGAGTCGGGGGGGTGGGGTGGGGGGGCGGTGCGGGGGTGTGAGGGATGGTGATTCTGGTGAGCAGGGCTTATAATGAAATGCTAAAGTATTGAAGTTAGATTTCTGATGTGTGGCGATGGGAAACGTGACCTGGCCTTGTCGGGTGGAGCGGACGATCACGAACTGGTTTCATGACAACGTAAAACCGCTTTTTGTCCGTCTCTCCATATTGTCCACTTAACGCTCGCCACGACGCTCAGCGCCAACAGGATTGGATGATTCCACCCTATGTAATTAGCTGTATATTCTATAAAAGGAAAGGGGCAATGCAAAATCATGATTCTGCCTGGATGGGAGGTCTAAAGTCTGGATTTGGATTGGACACTGGAGGCACGCTAAATATTACGTCATTAAAAATATGAAGAAAAATTACCTCTCAGAAAATGAGATTTTACTGAACTAATATCTTGGTTGCCTCTGCCCAATCCTTGGGCTCAATATCAGTGTAACTCAGGGCTACCCTTTGAGACTCATGGATTGTTTCTAGGCCTGTAATTTGCAATGAGCATTGTTGTATATTTTATATCTTGGAGCTATGCAGAGATGACACACCAATTTCTATGTGTGTAGGAACTTTATTTACAATAGTTTCTTTTAAATGTCTGCTCCATGCTAATAGCTCTTTGCTTTCAGCAACATCCACAGCTTGTTTACTTTTTCTCTGAGTTCACACCCAGGCTAAACTTATCAACAACAGTGAGCATCAATAGTAAACAGCCTCACATAATGAAACACAGAACAATTGAATACCATAGGCATGACTGTTGAAAGATAGAGGTATCTGACAGAGGTATTCAAAATCATGGGGGGTCTGGACAGAGTAACTAGGGAGAAACTGTTCTCACTCATAAAACAATCAAGAACGAGAGGGCACAGATTTAAAATAATTGGCAAAAGAAGCAAAAGTGACATGAGAAGAAGCATTTTCAAGCAGCGAGCGGTTAAGGTTTGGAATGCACTGCCTGTGTGGTGGAGGCAGGTTCAACTGAAGCATTCAAAAGGGAATGAGACTGATACCTGAACAGGAAGAATGTGCAGGGTTACGGGAAGAAGGTTGGAGAATGGCACTCGGTGAAATGCTCATTCGGAGAGCCGGTGCAGACAGGATGGGCTGAATGGCCTCCTTCTGTGCTCTAATAACTCTGTGATTCTGGGATAACTAATACTTAAGGGCAGCTAGCTCGACAACATGGTTCTACAGGTGTTTATAAAAATGCTAATACAATTACCTAACGCAGGGTGGAAAATCTGAACTGGATATAAGGCCATTATTATTCAAAATTTGAATTATTAAGTATAGATTATTTGCAACAAAACTGCTGACTATTGGACAAAAGTAATACAGTTTCAAACAAGGACAAAGTTAATGCTTCAAACGATCATGTTACTGGACCGAGTGAACCTGTTTTGTGGCAGCTGTTATCCTTATTACTCAGTCGAACCTTAGATGTGAGGCCATTATTAATTAGAATCTGCTGACGGCTGCTAGATCACACAGAAAATGACACTGTCAGGTGGGAGCAAGGGAATTGTCACAGTGACAAATGTATTTCCCTCTACCCTGTCAGCATGAGGGATATCATGGCTTGTAAAAATTCTTTCCGTGGAGGAACACTGACTGAGAGCTGAGAGAAAATGCCCTTGGTGAAATCCACCAGGAATTCCTCAACCCGTTCTCATGTCAGCTCTAAATCACATCCGGAGAATCTGCCATTTAGAGAATAATATCAAAGCACAATGATCGCCCATAAATGATTATAGAAGGTCCATTAGTGATCAGAGAGTTGGAACGCAACATCGCTCTAGTAAATGTTAATTAGTAAAACACAAATTATCCAGCAAGGGTGGTTGCATTCTCTGCAATGTTCAGTTTAGTTCCAGCTACTGGGCTGTACTCATCTTCTTGACAGAAGCAGCAAGTGAACATGTTTTTTTCACATTTGCTAATGGGATTTGGGTCTCTAAGGTCAGCATTTATTGCCCATCCCTAGTTGCCCTTGAGAAGGTGGTGGTGAGCTGCCTTCCTGAAACCCTGCAGTCCATGTGGTGTAGGTACACCCACAGTGCTGTTAGGGAGGGAGTTCCAGGATTTTTGACCCAGCGACAGTGGAGGAATGGCAATATATTCCAAATCAGGATGGTGAGTGGCTTGGAGGGGAACTTCCAGGTGGTGGTGTTCCCTTGTATCTGCTGCTCTTGTCCTTGTAGATGGTAGAGGTTGTGAGTTTGGAAGGTGCTGTTGAAGGAACTGGTCCATTACTGTCACTAGTCTGTTTCAGCAATCACCTATCAGACAGTGCTCCATCAGCAACTCCCTGTCAGGTAGACGCCCTTAACTGCTTTTCATTTAACTCTTCATCGGAACCCTTCTGAAAGTCCTCCGAATTCAAGTGACACAACTCCGGGGAATTCAACAACCCAGCCACTGTCGAGTCACCCTCTCAGTGGTTAAATATTGGTTAAATGTTGTGGAATATGACATTCCGTACCACAAATCTCTGGAGCACCACTCTCTGAAAGCAAGATCCAGAATTGTTTGGATCTTGTTAATGTTCAAAATGAAACAGAGCAGGCAGAACGATCCTGATCCTATCTTTATGGAGCATCAGCCACCCCAGTTTAGTCCTCCCTTCCGTTCCTCCTCCCTACTGATCACCCTTGGTAGCCGCTTTGCTTCCTTCACCTACTCATCAAGGCTATTCTTTATTTCCCCACCTACAATCAGCAATGAACACAGAACCATTTTGTTCTTTCCCACAGCAATGCTGACTATATGACGACCTTACACTCATCTTCCTACACTAAATAGTGATTCTACATTGGTATGGGCCCACCGGCACTCCCAGTAACACTGCTAACACTATATTGTCGTCTATTACATATTAGTAATACTATGAGAATGTTAATTCTTCATTATTAGTCTGACTAATGGCCAAATCATTTCTTTGGTTGTGTCAGTGTTCTGTCAATGACAATAATTAAAGCTTCAATGCTGCACCAAGGATTGGGAAATTGGCTACAGGTCCAAATAGGTTGACTTTAAGATTTCGCACCTGCTTCACTTATGGAATATTTCATAAAAGCTGGTTAAATGGTTTTGGAAGCATGTTAATCGTCTTAATGGCAGTAAACAAATGATTGGAAAACGTGTATAAATGGCGCATTGGCCACTTGTGAGGTGTATTCATTATTGCTGAAGATTTTTGTTGAACCAGATATTCACTAGGGGTCATTTTACTGCCCCTCACCCCCACCCCCCCAACCCCCCCACCCCCTTGCTCCCCTCGACAAACGTGGGAGTTTGGGTTGGGTGGGAAGTAAACATTTTGAGACTTTTGAATTGAACCCAAAATGGACCCAGCCTCAAACCAGTCCACTTCCAGGTTAACAGACAGGGGGGAAGAGATGCCTCAAACAGTCGGGCAGTACCTGTGGAGAGGGAAACCGAGTTAACGGGCAGCTGTTTCCCTGCAGGTTTCGGGAACCCACAGCCCCGACTTGGCCCAAGTGGGTGTCAGACGCTCGGGCTGTGTGGGGAACAGTCATCTGGCTGTGAGTTTCCCCGAATTGGCGAATTAATGGCTAGAGGGTGGGCCTCCGTTCAGTTAAGGACAGCAGATGGGCTCTCGAAGCTGGAGGGCCAATAGGAGGCCCTCCAACACTGAAGAAGCAGAAGGCTGTTCTTTCAGGTAAGTGAGAGAAAGAAGTTGAGGTGGGGGGGGTGGGGGTGAGTGGTGGTGGGTGGGGGGGCTGGTGTGGGTGGTGTGGGGGGTTGGTGGGGGTTGGTGGGGGGAGTGGTGGGGGTGGGGGGTTGGGGTGGGGGTTTGGTGGGGTTGGGGGGTTGGTGGGGGGGTGGGTTGGTTGGGGGGTGGGTTGGGGGTTGGTGAGGGGGTGGGGTTGGGGTTTGGTGTGGGGGGGGTGGTGGGTGGTGGGAAGTGGGGGGGGTGGTGGGGGTGTAGGGGTGGGGGGGGGGCGGGCACCCCAAGATGGAGGAACCCTCTCTCCAACTTCTTAACTTTGCACTTAAAAAAAGAAATGGTCTCGGAAGCTGGCTCAGCATTGTGGAGGGGAGGGGAGGGGAGGGAAGGCCCCAAAGCCTGCCTGGAGGGCCCGCTCTCCCACTGTCCACCAGGAGGCCCCCTCCAAGCAGCTACACTGTTCCCTGTGCCTCCAACAATAGGTCTTAATAGGGCCTTTAATGAGGTCAGTTGGCTACCCGCTGCTCGCAGGCAGGTAACTCTGCCGCCCACCCATCTTCCTTGAGGAAAATGGCCGGGGGGTGGGGGGGGGCGGTGGGGGCACCCTTGAGATGGGAACCAGCATGTCAGCCAGCGGCATGAATTCACCCACCCACCCACCCAGCCAGCTCCACGCTTGGACCCCTCAGGACCTAAAGATTGAGCCCCACCTTTCCGGCCGATGACTTTTCATCAGAACCTTGTCCCCCTTCTCATCCCCCACTAGGTTAGTGAAACACAAATTGCCTAGTGGCTGGATTCCCTGCAATGTTCAGTTTAGTTCCAGCTACTGGGCTGTCCTCGTCTTCTCAACAGAAGCAGCAAGTGAACAATTTTTTTTCACCTTTGCTCGTGGGATTTGGGTGTCTAAGGTCAGCATTTATTGCCCATCCCCAGTTGCCCCTTGAGAAGGTGGTGGGTGAGCTGCCTTCCTGAACCCCTGCAGTCCGTGTGGCGTAGGTACACCCACAGTGCTGTTAGGGACAAAATATAACAAGTTAAAAACAGTTCGTATGACTCTTCAGAAGAAGAGTCATACGGACTTGAAACGATAACTCTGGGCGGGATTTTCCCCTTGGCGATTTGGGGGGGTGGGGCTCATATGCTGAGGGGAAAATGACACGGAGTGACACCGGGAAGAATCCCCAACGTCATCCTGGTCCCTTTAAATTTTGAGGAAGGCAGGAGGAAAGCGAAATCAGCTGTCCACCCGCCGACCTGGCAATGTCCAATTGAGGCCATTGACAGACTCATTAAGATGATTAAAGACCCTGCCCGTCCAACCTTAAGGCTGGTGGGTAGGCATGGAGTCCCAGCGGGCTCCTGGTAATACATGAAACCTTATCCACTGGCGGCATGAGGTTTTGTGCCCGTTTTTAAAGCAATTAATAAATTTTATGTGTTTGTTATTAACATGTCCCATCTCGTGTGACATTGTCACATGAGGGGGCCAGGTTAATAATTTTAATATTGTTCTATTTTTGGACTTTACTTACTGACTCTCACTAATCTCCCTGAGACAGCACCATGCCTCAGGGAGCAGCATAAAAGAGTGCACTCTGACACATGGGGATTCCCTCTCCACCTCCCCCCCAATACAGGAAGCGCATACCAAGGGCAAAATTCTGCCTTCTGTTTCTCTCTCCACTGATGCTGCCAGACCGGCTGAGTTTTTCCAGCATTTCCCGTTTTTATTGCAAGATTTCCAGCATCCGCAGTATTTTGCTTTCAAAATATAGCAAACCCTGACTGAAGCTCAGCTTCCGATTTTAACATAATAAAAAGCCGTGAGCTGCTTCATGGGGGCATCGTAAACCAAAATTTAATGCCAAACCACGCAAGGAGATACTAAAGCAGATGACCAAAAGCTTGGTCAGAAAGATGGGTTTTCAGCTGTGACCACAGAGGTGATGGACAAACAGGACTTGTTACTGGTGAATACATGGCAGCAAGATTTCTGTTTTTACTTCCTATTTCCAACGTCTGCAGTATTTTTCTCCTGTGTTCCAGGCCTAATCTCAGAAGGTGGGTCCCTCATTTGAATATTCCCATTGTGGCTGCAGGCGTGAGGTCTTTTACCCTCTGTTCCAGTTGATCTGCTGGGTTTTTGTGAATCTACAAACCTGGAAGGTAAGGGGAGGGGAGCACCGCTGGATGGATTAAAGTAACTGCCTTTCCAGCACTGCTCGTGGGCCAAGAGGAGTAAGACTTCTGCCCCCCCCCCCCCCACCCTCAATCCTGACCCTCCAGGTTAACCTCCATCGCAACACCCACCCCTTTGAAATTGACAAATATAAGGCGGTTTCATGAGCAAAACATACCATATCAGCAAATAAGCTGAAGGCATTCAAATTCAGTTCAGGTAAAGCATTGAACAAAGGCTGAAAGAAAGCTACTAAAGTTGATATATTAGCCTTGGTTTTAACTGGGTGGGGGGATTGGAGGAGGGGAACAAGGTGAGTGTCAAGCCCTGAGGGATATTTTAGCTCCTGGGTTACATGTGTGAGCCCTGATCCACTTGGTCCACAAGGAGACTAAGCCAACAAACTGAAAAGCTCCCACTGCCGGGCCATGTCAGCCCTGGATGCTGCTCCTAGCGGGTTTGAGGGACATCACCCCGGCTTCCCCGCTTCAGACCTCAGGTTAAAAGATCAGATGATCTGCATATTGATCCCGCTGGCTTGCAATGGATGACTTTGTTGCCTGTAATTTAAATTTTGGGGGTGGGGGTGCGGGTATTGATGGTGGGACAGAGTGGTTCCAATTTCATCAACTGTTCTATTTCTCCTTACGTAGCTCAATGTCAAATCTTGCTTTACACCACCCTTGTGAAGCGGCTTGGAATGTTTTACTACATTAAAGGAACTCACCAAGGCTCCTTACACAGCAAACCCATGACCGCTACCATCTAGAAGGACAAGGGCAGCAGATAAGTGGGAACACCACCAGCTGGAAGTTCCCCTCCAAGCCACTCACCTTCCTGATTTGGAAATCTATCGCCGTTCCTTCACTGTCGCTGGGTCAAAATCCTGGAACTCCCTCCCTAACAGCACTGTGGGTGTACCTACACCACATAGACTGCAACGGTTCAAGAAGGCAGCTCACCACCACCTTCTCAAGGGCAACTAGGGATGGGCAATAAATGCTGGCCCAGCCAGTGAAGCCCACACCCTGTGAATGAATAAAAAAATATATAAATATAAGCTGTTGTTTATTTGTTTGTTTGTCCTGGATTGTTTACTTCTGTATTCTGAACTTCAAGGAAGTTAGGGCTTTTTCATGTTTAACCTTTAGAAATATTAACTGACTGGAGCCTCTAGTCACATTATAATTGCTACTTATCAAACTGAGTTTCAGAGTCAATACTTTCAAAGCTGCACACTAATGGAACATTTCCATTTTAGTAGATCTTTGGCAATCATTGTGTCACAGAGAGCTTTGAAGCTATTGAACTGTAATTGGGGTGAAATGCGACTGACTTAAGTGATGGGGGCTGTCTTATTCTGGAAAGTGGCTTTGCATGTCCACTGCTTTATAAAATACTGATCTGTCATTTTTGTCAAATATCAACAAACGTGCCCCAAGTATATTAAGTAAACCATGAAAAATATGAAGTAAACCAGGGCAAGAGGCCTGACCAATGACTTAAGCAGCATCTGGAAGTCCAAAAAGCAACATCATGAAGCTGCAAAAGCATCTTATCCAGTCACTGGCGTGGAGTGTTGCACTCTATAGATGTGAGAGTTGGACTCTGAAGAACGAGGAGGCAAATAGCTTTTGAAATGTGGGTATGACAGGGTAAAGACCCGACAGCCTTGGCAACAACTGAAGGAGAAATAGAGGGTAAAAACAGAAGAAAAATCGGGATGGGCAGATAACATCAAGACGTGGGAGGCTTGAAGAAAACCAGAGAAGAAGCAAGACAGTGCCAACAGCCCCACTAAGGCTACGGTGACAACGAACGAACAGAACCATGAATAGCTGTGCCAGACCAACAGTGCAGTCATTGCTGAGCACCTAAGTGGCTGTTTTGACCACTGGCCCTAAAGTCTTTGGGTGGAGAGGGATGGATTCCAAGGTTGCAGATGACACTCGGTTAAGAGGTACAGGAAATAGTGCAGATGGGGGCATAAAGTTCCCATGGGATGTAGGCAGATTGAGCGAGGGGTCAAAACTAAGATAAATAAGAGTTCAATGCGGACAAGTGTGAGGTCACTCCACTTTGGACCCAAGGTGGATAAATGAAAGTATTTTCTAAATGCTGATAAAATGGGGATTGTAAAGGAGCAAACAGACTTGGGATTTCAAGGATGAAATCATTGAGAGCTGGTAGATACTAAACCGAATCCAAAATGGTCCTTGGAATGTTGACCCTAATCTCAAGGGCCTGGGTTACAAAGAGGTGGGAACTGGCCTCGGCTGTATAGAGTCTTGGTCAGACCCCATCTGAGTTTTGGATATCACACCTCAGGAAGAACATACTGGCCTTGAGGTTTAGTGCAAGAGAGAATCACCAGAATGACACTGGGTTAAATTATGAAAACAGTCTGCATAAATTTGCTGTGTATTGCCTTGAGTATAGAAGGTGGAGTAGGTGATCTCACTGAGATGATTGAAATGTTAGAAGAGTTCCATAGGGTTAAAGCAAAGAAACTGATCCCTGTGGTGAGGGAATCAAGAACAAAGGGATATCATCCTAAAATTAGAGTCAGGTCATTCAGGAGCAATATCAGATGTTACTTTTTCAGACAAAGAGTGGTGGGGATCTGGAACTCTCCCTCAATGAGCTGGGAATGTCAGGACAATTGGAAAAAGAAACATTAGAAGTTTCAAAACTGAGATTGATAGTTATTTATTAGATAAGGGTATCAAGAAATAAGGCGTTAAGGCCAGCAAATGGATTTAGGTGCAGATCAACCATGATCTCATTGAATTACAGAATAGGGTAGAGGGGCTGAATGGCCTAGCCCTGTTCCTATGTTCCAAGTGGTCAGTCACTCTGACCTGAATAACTTCCATTGGCAGGATTATAGCTATCTGGACAGGAGGCCTTGGGGCTCAGTGAATAGCATCCTTGCCACCCAGTCAAAAGCTCTGGTTCAAGTCCCACTCGAGGACTTGATGGCCAAGGAAGGTACATTCATAATAATAGTCAAACCGGTTGAGTGTCAGCCTGCAAATATTTCCAACACACGCCAACGGCAGGTGGTAAGAGCAGGAGAAATTCCTGGTCAGCCATAGTTTGATGGAAAGAAATTGGAGTCTCTACCATCACTATCCATAGCTCCGGGCTGCAAGATGCATGTGGAAGTGTCTGTTGCCGATCCTTGGGGGTGTTGGATGGCTGGTGTGGATCAGATTGGTGCCAGCACCATGGGGTTTTATTCCCTATTCTGGCTGGGGTGGATCCTGGACCTGCCTCCTTGCCCTGCCCGTGGTGGACATTGTGGCGCTGTGGGTCAGACCTGCCTTTGGGCAGAGGACTGAAGAAGAATAAGGTTAGTTACCTGCTTTCTGATCTTTCTTAAATAACAAAGTGACATTTTCAATTTTCTAATCCAATGGCACAATTCCCGAATCAGGAGAGATTTGGAAGGTTGTCACTAACACATTTGAAAGTTCTCACCTTCCCCTTTTAATACTCTGTGTGGAAATGATCAGACCTTTGAAATGTGTCTATCTCAAGTCCCATTATTTTCTTCCTTATTTATTACTTAAATAAGATTCAAACTTCCCTCCCCTCGATTTATTTTAGTTTCCTTGTTGGTATTTTTTCTTCTTACTAGCCTGTGAAGATGGATACAAAGTATTAATTTAACAAGTCTGCCATTTTCTTCTGACTGGTTACAGCTTCACTTGTGCCTGGCATTAACTAGCCCACACTTCCCTTAAGCCACTTTGTGTCTCTTAGAACATTAAAAACTGTCTTCCTTGAGATTCCTTATAACTTTCTTTGGTATTCCTTATCTTGATCATTTCTTTGGAGTTTTTTATTCCTTCTCCATATTAAGTCTTCAGGATTTCGACTTCTCTTTGTATATTAGTTGAAGCCTCTCGCTATGTTCCCTTGATTGTACACAAGTGTAGCTTTTGTCTTAATGTACCAAATACTGCCTTGACAGTAGGTATGATCACATTAGAGGAGATGGTGGGGTGTTGGTGTCCCTGGGCAAGTAATCCAGAGGCCCAGATTAATGGTCTGGGGACATGGGTTCAAATCCCACCATGGCAGTTGGTGGAATTTAAATGCCATTCATAAATCTGGAATATAAAGCTAGAATCAGTAATGGTGACCATGACAACTATCATCGATTGTCGTAAAAACCCATCTAGTTCACTGATGTCTTTTAGAGAAGGAAATCTGCTGTCCTTACCTGGTCTGGCCTACATGTGACTCCAGACCCACAGCAACGTGGTTGACTCTTAACTGCCCTTTGAAATGGCCGAGCAAAGCCACTCAGTTCAAGGATTGGCAAAAAATGTTGGACTTGCCAGTGACACCCACATCCCATGAAAGGAAAAAAAAATCCTGTCATTAGCATAATGCACCACTTTGGGCTTGGGCTGATCATCAGACAATTCTACGAGAGTATTTCAGAATGCATGTTGCTCTGGTGAAGTTGTCTTATGGCTCAAAGGCTAATCCTTTAACCAGAACTACACAAACGTGTACCAAAAAACTTTGGAGTTTAAGACCCCTGGGGTAAATTGAACATTAGGAAGGTAAAATAGAGCAAATGTCCAATATTTAATCTGTGGAGTGATTGGTGAGAATGATGGGCCTTTTAAAAATATATCTAACTTTTTTAAAGTGGGGTAGAGTTTTCTCATTCTTTCACATTTTCCTCCTTTCCCTTGCTTTTAATTTCTTTTTGGCATTATCCCCAATCTCCAGGTGACCTGACCTCTCTGTTCCCCAGTATCGTTCACCCTCATCCTGCCTGCCTCTTATTTCAGCCTCCCTTTGTGTGGCACAGGGGGATAGCTTCCTTGTCTTAGCCCTTTAGTTGCAGCTTCTGGCTAAGCAAAGAACACCTGTAAGGGAAGGACAAGTGTGTGAGAGCAGGTTTCCCAAGCTAGAGTCTTGTACTTCATATATGAACTGGTTTCCCATTGCTCTGTGATCCTGGTGTTAATCCACGTTTTCTTCTCAAGGTAATCTCTCCTCGATTCAAGAATGCATAACATTTTTGTTCGATGCCTGCACAAATTTTGAACACACGAACGTTAGCTGATTAATGAGGGTTATTTCGGAAATTAGTGACCTTTCTGCTGTTCTGATTTGTTGAATCTTTTTTTTTTTCTCTACTGAAAACCACCAATGCTTTAGAAGCTGGTTGTTTATTAAAATTCAGATAATTACACTATTGATTCTTTTACGAATTCATACTAAAGTAATCAAACTTACGGTAATAGGAAATAAAAAAAAAATCACTTTCAGGCTGGGGTTGAATTTCTGAAATCAAGACAATTGCGCTTCCATTTTGTAAATGTTTGAGTGCAGTGTGAGCTGCAGAGACACGGAGGTAATTTTGACTCTGGTTGATTGTCTAAAATGAGGGTTAGCAATCCAGTCCCCTATTATAAAGTCCTCGCAATTTTCATGCATACTTTTACATAGCATTTATGGCACAAAAACACACCACTTAACCCAACCGGTCTATACTAGCGTTTATGCTCCCCACAAGCCCCGTCCCATTCTCCCTTCAGCCAAACCTGTTAGCATAACTTTCTATTCCTTTCCCCTTCATGTGTTTATCTTACTTCCTGTTAAATGCATGTAAGCTTTTCACTTCATTCTACCCCCTGTCTGAATAAAGACATTTCTCCTAAATTATGTATAAGATTTATTAATGCCTCTCTTATATATATATATATATATATATATATATATATATATGACGTCTAGGGCAGAATAATACAAGGGGCAGACCGCTCATCGCCTACTCAGACCGGAAGAAAAGTCAGCGTGGACACACATAGGAATTTACGAATGAGGAGCAGGAGTAGGCCATTCGGCCCCTCGAGCCTGCTCCGCCATTCGATAAGATCATGTCTGACCTCAAATCTTCATCCCGCCTACCCCTGGTAACCTGTCACCCCCTTGCTTACCAAGAACCTACCCACCTCTGCCTTAAAAATACTCAAAGACCCTGCTTCCACCATATTTTCAGGAAGAGCTTTGCAAAGACTCACAACCCTCTGAGGGATAAAGTTTTGCCTCATTTCCTTTTTAAATGAGCGACACCTTACTTTTAAACAGTGACCCCCTCCCCCTAGCCCCACGTCAGCCTGCCCCACAGCAATAATGCTGGGCGTGTTTACTGAGGCTTAACGAAGGGGTTTTGATAGAATTAAACATTTTTTTTATATTCATTCACAGGATGTGGGTGTCAATGGCAAGGGCAACATTTATTGCCTAAGATGAAAGCAAAATACTGCGGATGATGGAAATCTGAAACAGAAACAGAAAAGCTCAGCAGGTCTGACAGCATCTGCGGAGAGGGACACAGTTAACATTTCAAGTCCATACGACTCTTCAACAGAACTAAGAAATATAGAAATCAGGTGAAATATAAGCTGGTTGAAGGGGGTGGTGGGACAGGTAGAGCTGGATAGAGGGCCAGTGATAGGGGGAGGCAAAGAAGAGATTGCCAAAGATGTCATAGACAAAAGGACAAAGAAGTGTTGATGGTGGTGATATTATCTGTTCTTAACTGAGCAGCTGTTAAATGTCAACCACTCTGCTGTGAGTCTGGAGTCACTTGTAGACCAGACTGATAAAATCGGAATGTTTCCTTCCCTAAAGGGGTAGCGATCAGTCAGATGTGACTTTTTAAAAATCCAGTAATTACACGGTCACCATCACTGCTACTAGCTTTCTATTCAATTCATTTACTAACTGAGTTTTAATTCCCCAGCTACCGTAACTCATATACTCTGGATCATTAGTCTAGCTTTCTAGACTGAGTCCAGTGACACGAGCACTCTGCTGCCTTTCTAACTGTTTCACCTAGCAAGAGGCTCAGTAGCCAGGGGACACAGATTTAAGATCATCAGCAGAAGAGCCAGAGGGGAGAGGAGGAGAATGTGTTCACACGGTGACTTATTCTGAACCGCGTCAGACTGCCTGAGTGGGTGAAAACAGATTGTGCTCACTTTCGGAAGGGGGATTGGATACAAGCTTGGAATGGGAAAAATTGCTGAGCTGTGCGGAGAGACCAGGGGATTGTGATTAATTGGGAACCCCTCCTTTTTGCTTTGTGATTCTACAGTTTTCTTCCCTGTTGACAGTCGCACTGTTGAGCCTGTAGTAGGGACAGCTGTGGACAGGGTCAGTAAGGGGCCTGGAGGAGACAGGAGACCATGCCAGAGTGAGACGGAGACTGAGTGAGTAGCGAAATACAAAGACGAGGAGACATTTTTTACTCTCAGAAGGTTGCGAGTCTTTGGAACTCTCTTCCTCAAAAGGCGGTGGAAGCAGAGACTTTGAATGTTTTTAAGACAGAGTTAGATAAGATTCTTGATTAACAAGGGGGTGAGAGGTTATCTGGGGGTGGGGGGGGGGGGGGTGGGGGCGAGAGGAGGGCGGGCGCTGACGTCAATGATGGCGTGGGCGAGCACTGACAGGAAGCTCCCTGAAGGCGGAGAGCTGCCTCGGGGAGCAGAGGACCCAAAACCCAGGAAATAAAGCTTTTAAAATCAGGGGAAAAAAATCACAATCAGGCACCTGAACATATTGGATGATAAAAACGCCGTCCACAGATTTCCATTTTTATTTTATTTAATGGCGGAAGCCTCGTCCCGCCCTTGGATGAGGTTTGATGAGAGATGTAAAGGCTGCCTGGCCAATGCGCCCGTCCGCCAGCCGTGAGGTTGGACGGACTATTGTAAAATGGCCGACGATCGCGCCGTTAACGGGCTGAATAGCCCTCTTGATGGTTGGCGGGAGCACTTCCGACTTCGGTGTGCGCCCGCCGACTGGAATATGGCGTGAGCGCGGGGATGATGTTGGGACGCTCGCCCGACGTCATCTCGCGCGATTTCACTGGGTCGGGTGCGCAACCACCCGATCAGCGTAAGGCTCAGCCCTGAGGAATAAGGGGAAATCAGGGCCAGTCATTTAACATAATGTAAGTAAACTGAGGTGAAATAAAGTCAACACAAGGGAAGTAAAGTTGAGACGTGGCGGGGCAGCTCGGTCGTGTGGAATGCTCGTCCAGTAATACGTGGGAAGTTGTGGATGCTACCGGTGACCTAGACGACCACTTGTGCAGGAAGTGCCATCAGCTGCAGGACCTTGAGCTCCAGGTTGCAGAGCTCGAGCGGCGGCTGGGGGTCACTGTGGCCAATCCGCAGGCTGAGCGCTACGTGGATAGCACGTTCAGAGAGGTGGTCACACTGCAGCTTAGGAGCCTGGAGGCAGAGATAGAATGGGTGACCACCAGGCAGTCCAAGGAAACTAGGCAGGTAGTGCATGGGTCCCCTGGGTCTGGCTCACAAATTGGTTTTCTGTTTTGGAAGCTGGTGAGGGTTCTGGGTCCTCAGTCAGAGCCAAGTTTGTGGCACCACGAGCGGCTCAGCTGTACTGGAAGGGAGGGAGAGAAAGGAAGAGCTATAGTGATAGGGGATTGGTTAGTTAGGGGAACAGAGAGGCGTTTCTGCAGCTGCTGATGCAGCTCCAGGATGGCTTGTTGCCTCCCTGGTGTCAGGGTCACCAAACAACTGCAGGACATTCTCCTGGGAGAGGGTGAACTGTCAGAGGTCGTGGTCCATGTTGGTACCAATGACTTAGGTAGGAAAGGGGATGTGGTTCTGCAGTCAGAATTTAGGGAGCTAGGTAGAAAATTAGCAAGCAGGACCTCAAAAATAGTAATCTCTAGATTACTCCCAGTACCACATGCAAGTGAGTACAGAAATAGGAAGATAAGGGCAGATGAATATGTGGCTGGAAAGATGGTGCTGGAGGGAGGGCTGTGGATTCCTGGGACACTGGGACTCAGTCCGGGGGAGATGGCACCTGTATAAGCCAGAACCTGAACAGGGCTGGGGCTGAGTTCCTTGCTAGTGCTGTTGGGAGGGCTTTAAGCTAACTCAGCAGGGGTGTGGAAACCAGGAGAGAGTATTCAAGAGGAATACCAGGGTACACAAAGTACTGGGAGAGACAGATAGCACTAGTATAGAGAATAGTAAGTTAATAAGTGGAGTCAGAGTAAAGGTGAAAGGAATGAAGTCTAAATCAGGGTTATACTACGTGTATGTGAATGCAAAGAGTACGGTAAATAAGATTGGTGAGTTAACAGAGCAGATTGCTATGTGAAAATATGACGTTGTGGCGATAACGGAGACCCGGCTCAAGAAAGGGCAGGACTGGTCGTTACATATTCCTGGGTGCAAGGTGTTAGGAAAGATAGGGCAGAAAGTAAAGGAGGAGGGGTGGCTGTATTGGTTAAGGAGAGCATTGCAGTGCTGGGGAAAGAGGATGTCCCAGAGAGATCAAGGACAGAATCAATTTGTCTAGAGCTAACGAACAAAAAGGATGCAATTACATTGCTCGGTGTAGTCTATAGACCGCCAACTAGTGGGGAGGATATAGAGGGACAAATCTGCAGGGAAATTACAGAGAGGTGCAGACATTATAGAGTACTTCTAACGGGGGACTTTAATTACTCGAATATAAATTGGGACAGTGGTAGTGTAAAGAGAAGAGAGGGGCAAGAGTTCCTAGACTGTGTTCAGGAAAATTTTCTACAGCAGTATGTGTCCAATCCAACAAGAAAGGATGCACAATTGGACCTGGTTCTTGGAAATGAGGCGGGCCAAGTAGATCAAGTGTCAGTGGGGGAACATTTAGGAGACCTGTATCCTAAGGTTTAGGATGCTGGTAGAAAGGGACAATGTGCAACCCAGAGTAAGAATAATCAACTGAGAGAGAGTCGACTTCAATGGGGCAAGAACGGAGCTGGGCTGGACAGACTGGAACCAAAGATTGGCAGGAAAAACCGTAGCTGAACAATGGGCTACTTTTAAAGAATAAATGGTTTGGGCACAGCCAAGGTATGTTCCCTCAAAAGGGAAAGGTAGGGCAAACAAATCCAGAGCTCCCTGGATGAAAAAGGAGATAGGAATTAAGATAAAGAAGAAAAGGTCCACTTATGACAGGTGTCAGGTAGAAAATACAACTGAGAACCAAGCAGAATACAGGAGGTACCAAGGGGAGGTGAAGAAACAATTAAGAGAAGCAAAGAGGGATTATGAGAAAAGACTGGCAGCCAACATAAAGGGGAATCCTAAAAGGGGGTGAAAGGTTATCAGTGGTAGGCAGAGTGTTACAGTCAGGTCTTCCATGATCTTATTGAACGGTGGAGCAGGCTCAAGGGGCTGAGTTACTTACTCCTACTCCTAATTTGGATGTTCATATATTCGTATTTGATAGAGGAATTCAAAATCATGAGGGGGCTGGACAGAGTAGATAGGGAGAAGCTGTTCCCGCTCGTAAAAGGATCAAGAACAAGAGGGCACAGATTTAAAGTAATTTGCAAAAGAGGCAAGTGTGATGTGAGAAAAAATTTTCTCACACAGCGGGTGGTTCGAATCTGGAATGCGCTGCCTGGAAGTGTGGTGGAGGCAGGTTCAATCGAGGCATTCAAGAGGGCATTAGATGATTATTTAAGTAGAGACAATGTGCAAGGGTGTGGGGAAAAGGCAGGAGAATGGCACTGAGTCATAATACTCATTCGGAGAGTCGGTGCAGACACAATGGGCCGAATGGCCTCTTTCTGCTCTGTAATAATTCTGTGATCCCGTGATCACATGGTGGCATATTTACCTCTGCATCACATGGTTTTGGGGTCAAGTCTGAATCCGGGGTTTGAGCATAAAAACAAGGCTGATGCTCCAGTGCAGTGCTGAGTGAGTGCTGCACTGTTGGAGACGCTGGCCAGGTTATTCTAGTCCCACCAGTGGCAGGCATCGTCAAATGACTTTTGGCCGCTCTCCAAATTTTCCCATTCCCCTCACGGCAATGCCAGCTGGTGGCAGGATTAGAAATTCCTAGCCGCTGACTTTTAGATGAAACGTTAAGATGAGGCTTTATCTTGTAAAAGATCCCATGGCACAATTTTGAAGAAAAGCAGGGTGGTTATCCCTGGTGTCCTGGCCAATATTTATCCCTCTGTTGACACCATGGAAAGCAGATTATCTTGTCATTATCACATTGCTGTTTGTGGGAGTTTGCTGCGTACAAATTGGCTGCTGTGTATCTTAAGTTACAACAGTGACTACACTAGAAAAAGTGCTTCATTGGCTGTAAAGCACTTTGAGATGTCTGGTAGCTATGAAAAGTGTTATATAAATGCAAGCCTGTCTTTTCTTTTACATGAGCCTGTCGCATGGAGTGTTGTGGACATGAGAGTGTAACGTAGAAGGTTATTATGAAGCTGTAATATAGAAGGATGTAGATATGAAAGTCTAGTATAGCAGGATGTAGATATTAGAGTATAATATGGCAGGATGTAGAAATGAGAGTCTAGTATGGAAGGATGTAGATATTAAATTCTAATATAGCAAGATGTAGATATGAGAGTCTAGTATGGAAGGGTGTAGATATGAGAGTCTAGTATGGAAGGATGTAGATATGAGAGTCTAGTATGGAAGGGTGTAGATATGAGAGTCTAGTACAGAAGGGTGCAGATATGAGACTCTAGTACAGATGGGTGTAGATATGAGACTCTAGTATGGAAGGGTGTAGATATGAGAGTCTAGTATGGAAGGATGTAGATAAGAGAGTCTAGTATGGAAGGATGTAGATAAGAGAGTCTAGTATGGAAGGGTGTAGATATGAGAGTCTAGTATGGAAGGGTGTAGATATGAGAGTCTAGTATGGAAGGGTGTAGATATGAGAGTCTAGTATGGAAGGATGTAGATAAGAGAGTCTAGTATGGAAGGGTGTAGATAAGAGAGTCTAGTATGGAAGGGTGTAGATATGACAGTCTAGTATGGAAGGGTGTAGATATGAGAGTCTAGTATGGAAGGATGTAGATAAGAGAGTCTAGTATAGAAGGATGTAGATATGAGAGTCTAGTATGGAAGGATGTAGATATGAGAGTCTAGTATGGAAGGGTGTAGATATGAGAGTCTAGTATAGAAGGGTGTAGATATGAGAGTCTAGTATAGAAGGGTGTAGATATGAGAGTCTAGTATGGAAGGGTATAGATATGAGAGTCTAGTATGGAAGGATGTAGATATGAGAGTCTAGTATGGAAGGGTGTAGATATGAGAGTCTAGTATGGAAGGATGTAGATATGAGAGTCTAGTATGGAAGGGTATAGATATGAGAGTCTAGTATGGAAGGATGTAGATATGAGAGTCTAGTATGGAAGGATGTTATGAGGTCATAATATAGAAAGTAAGGAGCCTGAAACAATTCACATCAAAATTCAAAAGTTCTGTACCATTGACTGCCATAACAGACTGTTTAGGGAGAAGAGATTAAGTGATTGAACCAGGGTTGATGAATACTGGATCACTAATGACTGATTTTGTCTGATTTGTCATCTGTAGGTGTAAAATTTGTAATGGTTTTGAATTAAATAACAATGAACCTACAGTACTTGAACCTGGGCTGCTCGGTGTTCAGACAATGCTGACTTGTGCATCCATATCTATTTATTTTTTAACTATCAGGCTATGTGAAGCAAAGCACACTGCAGAAGAATATTAAACACTCTGACTCGAGCCTTGAACCAGGATTCCAGTGATGCCAATCATTGGAGTATAAAATCTTCCCCTGTGGTGAGTCCACTATGATTGAATACAGTAAAACTTACTGAGGGGCTCTTGACTGATTGTACTCCAAGGAGATGCACTCTACTGATGTGAAATAATATTTTAGCAGGAAAATAGGATATTCTTCTCTGGTCAACTTGTGTAGCTGACGCAACCTGTCCATGACAGCATGCAAATCAAGGGTAGCCATTTCAGAACCCATCGAACCAGAGTTGAAGCAAGTCATCCTCGATCCCGAGGGACTGAATAAGAGAAAGGCATATCGTGGGCTCCACCATCATCACACAGAGCATGTAATTATGATTGTTATCATGACCGCTCCAGTAGGATAGAGAATTGTAACTTAATTGGCCATGAAATTATACTTTGCAAATATTAATGGATAAATGCTTGACACCTGCACACAATATTCTTTAGTTTGCTATTTTAATAAATACATTAATTTGTCTGTTTTTAATTAAAAGGGCAGTTGCTCATTTAAATCCAAAAATTTGCTTTAGAAAAATTCTTCTCCCCTCCTCTCTTGGAGACACAGAGTCCTTCCTGAGAGATGGACCAGGACTCACATCCGCAGAGTGTTCCTGACCACTTTATATAAGGGACCATTCTTCATGCGTGACCTTGGATAGCGAGTGTTGAGAGGCTAACTGACCACGGAGGGCAGTGCTGTTGAATGTGGAGGCCAAGCATCTGTGCGAGGGGCAGTGAGGTCACAAGTTGCCCTCTCTTGAGATGGAAGAAGGTGTGCTTCTCTGTCAACTGGTACTGGTGCTGGTATTGGTGGGCCAGCTGGACCAGACTGTCAGCATAGTAGTTAAGACACTGCAATCAGGCCCCAGCTCCTCATGGTTGAGCACTGTGACATCTCATTGGCTGCTTGGCCAACTGTCAACTCCAAAGTTGTAGCCACTGAGGTAGCGGCTCAGAGGGACATGAGACTGATGGCCTGGGCCAAATAGACAGGGGGCAGTGAAGACTGGCACACAGTAAAGGCAACAGAACAACAGATGAGTGAGTAGAATCCCCTCCTGCTCATGCAGATTCCAGGTTTGTGATACACTTACTTAGCTTTGCTGGTTCCGTCAATGACGTCCGGCAGCTGGAGCGGAGAGCTGGGGAGCCTGGGCTCACGGTGAAGCCCAGAGCCCCATTTCCCTGCTTCATGCAGCAACGCACCACAAATGGACTGATATTGCTGATGTCACCGAACGTAGCCCGGGATAAGCGAGAGGTGCAGAAATTCAGGACCATGGGCACCTTCAGATCCACAGGACTAAGGTATTGTAGGGCTGATGTAGCTTGATCCCAACCTCTCTACTGAAGCGAAGCTGCTGTGTACCCTGTTCCTCAGTTAACTGGAGGAAAGGGGCAGGATTTTACAGGTCCAGCCAGCGAATTTGAAGGTTTGGGGGTTGGTTGGGGGGGGGGAGGGGGGGGGGGGAGAGAAGGAGTGGAGGGTGGGGGCAGTGCTCAGAAAATAAAGCGGGTAACCTTCTCAGTGCCATCCCATGTCGCTGACCTGCCTTCCATATTACCATGGGTGAGGAGAGTGTCAGGCAGCCCACATACCCTGAGGCCTATTGAGGTCCTTAAATGACCAGTTAATGGCCAGGAATAAGCCTCATTCTGTCTGCACCACTATTTTACATGTAGCGGGTGATGGCTGGGCTAAGGTGTGCAGCCCAGCAGCTCTCACTGTGTTGGCTGTTGTCGGGCAGCAAGGTGGGTGTACCTCCTTTGGGGGTGTCCCCTGTGCCCATCAGAGGCAATACCACCCCCCCCCTCAAGATCTTATGCCCCCTTTAACCCTTCCCCCCTCAATTTTTCAAACCCAGCCCCCCACCCCTTCTATCCCCACACCGGGGTCTGCCAGTTGGGCCAGTCCAAAACCCTGGGCTGACCTGTTAGTCCGGGCTCCAACATGTCTTCCCAGGGACTGCCTGTAGTCCCAGCAGTGGCCACCGCTCGGTCCTGGCGCTGCTGGGGCTATGGAGCTGCCAGCCAATCGGCTTGGCCGGCAGGTCTTTATCGTAGGACTTCCTCCCAGGTGGGGGCAGAAGTCCCATTCTGAAACAAGTAAGGGTATCCCCAGTGCAATATTGCTGTGGGGTAGTAGTGTTTTGGGTGGGTAGGCTGATAATTAATTGTTTGGTTGGGGTTGGGGTGGGAATGGATGGGGAACATGGGTGTGTGTAAAATCCAGCCCAGGATACCTACTCCTGTACATTAACATGTTGCGAGGCCTCCTGAACCCTCCTGTCATTTGCCCCTGTCTCCCAGCAGCTGTGGGTCTCTGCACTCTGGAACGCCGCCGTTTCTCCTCTTTATTCGTCAGCCCCATCGGCAGACAGAACAGCACGTTCATTCTGCCCGGAGCACAGTTGTGCACAAGCCCCTGGGCAGAGGTTGTCCTCCAGCTTTTGGAAAATAACTCTCCACAATATTGGAATGTGGCTAGAGCTGCCAACACAGGCAAAAATAAAAAGCACAGGAGCTGTCTAAAAGCCAGGCTAACCAGAGACTTAATTGAATTCTACTGCTGCTTGTAGCTACTCCTGCCAGGAGATCTGCTGTCAAAGTGTGCCATGTTTAACTGAATGAAGGACCCTAATTTACATAGTCCCGGACTTTGCAGTAGGAATAATGATGAGGTGATCAGCACTGGCTGTTATTCAAGTGTAAATTGGACAGCAGCTTCTGCCATCTATGTACATGCAGTTAAATGCAGAAATCAGGAAGATGCTATCCCCAGAAGCTTCACCAGAAGTTTACCCCAGTACCTCACCAAGAGACTTGGCATTCAAATACATGGCAGGACAGGAAGCTGATGTGCTTACATGATAGACCCCCCACTACATCAGACAGAAAGAGCCAGACCTTATAAGCATAAGAGTATTTTTTAACAGCATTGTTTTAAATACTGCCAAACAACCGTTCTCTGGTACTGAAAATTTACTTTTATAAGTGTGGAGTCTCATTCCTTCAACTTATAATTATTGATGGAGATTTTTTAAAAATTAAAAAATGTTAATTTTTAAATTTTGTTTTGTTTCTTTCTTCTCTCTCCTAATCCCACCTTTCTTTTTCTCAGTTAGTTTTGCTTTCTGTAATCAATTTGCCTTTGACTATTCTAACTTACCTTTCCTGGTTTAGACTCTATGAGTCTGATATTTACTGGAGGAGGATGGTTAGGCAGGAGTGGGTGGAAAGGAAGGGAGGAGTTCTGGTCGGGACATTGGAAGTCTCAGTTTCCCCAGATACTGTGGGGTTTTAATGTATGTCTTTTCTTTTCAATGGTTTTCCCACCCAGGTCAGTCTGATTGGGTTTGACTTGGTTCTCTGTTGATCAGGAAGCAATACAGAGACCAAAAACACAGGAGAAGGTAAGGAACCTGCTGCTGGGTTAGTGTGAGCATGAAGGGTGGGGATTTTGGTCTTAGGGGGTTCTGATGCTAAAGGTATTGGACCCAGAGTGTCTTCAAATCCATGATCTCAGAGGGGCCTGGGAAGATGAGGGTTGTATCCCCAGGTGGGGGGATCTGATCTGCCATCCAGGAGTTGTCTCTATAAGTGGGATGCTCATTGGTGGTAGGGGGATCCAGTGACAGGGAAGACATTAGCTTGGTGGGTGGTAGGGAGGAAGCACTTCGGTTCCTCTTGACCCACAAGCAGTGCTGTAAAAGCATCTACCTTTTCCCCAAAAAGTTGCCCTCATGAGCTCCTGGGTTACCTGAGATCCAGAAAACCCATCTGGTCAGGTTTAGGCTGGTAAAACAGATAAAATGTGAGGCTCCCAGCCTCATTATAACATTTCAATGGCTATCCCACTGTTGTGAGCAGTTTGAATGCCTGTCCTTGTCTCATCTCCATTAAACCAGGAACGGGACTGCCTGGGATCAGGTTTGAGATTTTAAAAGATTTTTACATCTCATCCGACCCTGACCCATCAGTTTACTTGGGGTTAAATTTCCCCCTATGTATCCCAATAAGGATTCTTCAATTTGAATGGTCAGAGAGACAAACTATTGCTTGCCCTGTTGACACAGGCCCCAGTTTTCCTGTAAGGTGGCGGGGGGGGGTGGTGGGGGGTGCCCTCTGCTGTTTTGAATTTCTAATCCCAGCAAGTTCCGTTGTCACTGCCCCACGTAAAGTCTCGGAGCAAGTGGAAGGGCAAAGAATGGCTGGCACTGTTTGTTCAATGCTGACTGCAAAATCCAGGACATCGTTAATCAGTTTTCCCAATTACTTTAAGGCGGATGCTCAGGACAGCTAAAAGTCATGGAGCCGAGTGTGGATTACATCTGACCTATTGACCAGAGCTGGAAGGGACGCACTTGCACCCAAGGATGCAAGATTCTAATGCTAGCCCGAGAAAGAAATCCTTCCCTAACAGCACTGTGGGTGCACCTACACCACATGGACTGCAGCGGTTCAAGAAGGCAGCTCGCCACCACCTTCTCAAGGGCAACTAGGGATGGGCAATAAATGCTGGGCCCAGCCAGCGAAGCCCACATCCCATGAATGAATTTTAAAAAAACTCCCGGGTAAGATGGGGTGGGTTGGCGTTCCTTACTATGGCACCATCACCAGTGTGTCAATACCCTCCCCCCACCGGCACAGCGTCGAGAAGCCTTCATCCAGTCAGGAAAATGTGTGCGTGGACGTTTTGAGCTGAAGCGGCGATTTTAACTCTGAAGACGTGACGGATATTAGACTGTACACACACGTGAATTGCAGCTTTGCAATTCTACTTGATTTGCTGATATGAGATTTGCTGGTTTTGCTGATACAATTTCCATGTATCACGCAGCGGGTAGTTGGAGTGTGGCTGATCGACAGTTTGATGAGGCCAGCAAATTCCTCTTCAGCTGTAAGAGGCCGTTGGTTTTTTTCCATTTCCAACTTTTCAATGTGGGAACTTTAAAGTCGCACCTCTAACATCTCTGCCACGACTCAGGTTAGTGTGAGCCCTTCTGTTTAAAAAAAAAACACAATTTAAAAAAAAACAACTGAGCATCGCAGTGTATGGATCGACCAGGGAGCACTGGAATCTCATGGCTATCATCAGCAGAAAGTGCCATGGAATCCTTAAGTTGAAAGAGAATGGGAGCATTGAAGTGCCAATCACTAATGCTGCTTGAGCATTTACGGACTGGGTAGAAATAACTGTTAGTAAAACCATTCGGCGATCATCCGTGAGCTACTAAGAGCTTTTAGGTGGAATTGCTCCAGGTTGTTGCTTGTATCTGTGCGAGTAAATTGGGGTGCCAGGAGACCCACACAGCCTCCCGTGTAGGTAAAGCGTTTGTTAAAGTGTTTCCAGAGGTATGTAAACCCTGCATTGCAAATCAGGAGTTTATTAAATCTACTATAGCTCCCTTCGTTGTGCTCCACTAATGTACCTCATTTTAAGCCCAGGAGAGGGAATCAATTCACTTGTGATATCTCCAATCCTGACGGTCCCTCAGAGTGAAGTTGCTCACTTTCATCTGAAGTGCCCCTGTTACGGTTAGTTTAGTCACTATGGCTAAAGGTTGACATCATTTCATTTCGGACCTTACAGCAATTAAGGTACACATCATTCTGGTTGGATTAAATCGTTAGGTTGGAATATATGGAAGATGGCCAACCTAAAGAAGCTGTGTCAGCGCTCGCACCCCCATGTGAGCTAATATTTCTAAACAATCCAGTCCAACATGTCCCCAAATCCCTTCAATGCTTTTTTGTCATCTACCTTTTCGATATAGACTTCAGTGTTGACATAGTTACTGTCTCAACTACTGACCTTGGAAGTGAATTCTGCAGTTTCACAATTCTCTGTGTCGAGACATTTCTCTTTAGCCTTGTTCTCTCACATTTAACCTTGTAGCTATGGCCCCTTGTTTTTCGACCCATAAGATGTATGAGCAAGAAGTAGGCCACTCAGCCCATCGAGTCTGCTCCGCCATTCAATGAGATCATGGCTGATCTGATAATTCTCAACTCCACTTTCCTGCCTTTTCCCCATAACCCTTGATTCCCTTACTGATCAAAACTCTGTCTATCTCAGCCTTGAATATACTTAATACTCCGGCCTTTACAGCCCTCTGCGGTAAAGAATTCCACAAGACTCACTACCCTCCGAGGGATGAAATTCCCCCACTGATGACTGTAAATGGCCTACTTCAACCTACCCTCTCCCATTCTTTTGTAATTTTCAACACTTTCACCACGCTGTCCCACAACCAGTGTTCGAATGAAAAAAGTCCCAATTATTCAAACTTTTCTTCATATTTGCCTTTTATCATACCAGGCAGGATTCTAGTGAATCTGCATTGCAACCTCTCTAAAGTACCCTTAATACAATGTGTTTGTCCAGTGCTGTGCACATAACCCTGAGGACCTATCAAGAAGGTTTTATGTGTAGGCTTATCATTATCTCTTGGCTTTGATATTCAATATCGTTTTGTGATAAACGCTAAAATTCCATTAGCTTTTTTAATAGCCTTATCAGCATGAAGTGCTGCCTTTAATGTCCCACAGGCCACAATGGATGAGTCCCTCTGCTCTTCCGCAGCACTCAGTTTGCTTCCATTCAAAGTATAATTACTGCTGCTACTTCACTTCACCAAAATGCATCTCCGCAAACTTACTGACGTTGAATTCCATCAGCCACTTCCAGCTCATTTCCCCCAGCTGATCACGTCCCCTTTTTTGCAGCCTCCCTTGGGGCGGAGCTTTGTCCTTGTCGGGCGGGCTCAGCGGGAGGCTGTTGGGAAGCCGATCGCAGCCCACGATCGGGACCGGCCGTGACTTCATGCTGGTGGTGGGCCAGTTGAGGCCCCGCCCAGCATGAAACGTGTGCTGCAGTGCTCAGCACTGCCTGTGCAGGACTGAGGGAGGGAGGGAGAGAGGGAGGGAGGGCGAGTTGGGAGGGCGGGGAACTTCACACACACACAAACGCGCGCGTTGGGAAAGCTCCCCGAGGCACGGAGCTGCCTCGGGGAAACGAGGAGTTCTGATAAACAAAAATAGAGAGTTTTTAAATGTTTAAAAAAACACGTCCCCCCCCCTTCGTGTGACTCTGTCATTTGAGCCGGGACATGTTATGCATGAGATGCAAAATTTTTTATTTTATTTTTATTTTCTGTAGGAAACCTCATCCCGCCCTTGGATGAGGTTTCCTAAAAAGTGCTAAGGCCGCTTGGCCTTTTCGCCTGCCTGGACGGGCAGTGAAAAACTTAGGTTAATTAACACCGTAATGGCCTTAACAGGCCTTCTAAACGCCGGCAGGCGTGCTGCCGATTCCCACACGCGCCCACCGGCTGAGCTATCGTGCGACTGCGCGATGACGGTGGGACACTCGCCTGACGTCATTTGACGCTCGAGCAGGTCGGGCACACGCCCACCTGCCGAGGTGGAGATTTTGCCCTTGGTTTTTATAAAGAACGAACGATACCTCCCACATTGTTATTAAATGAAGATTTTGGCTCCATGCTCACTGCTCCTCCATCCAAATCATTGTCAGGCCCTAGAAACGATCCCTGACAATTCCAACCACTCGGAAAACCGGCCCCACTCCCAACTCCTACTTTCTGCTTCTTCCCTTCAAATCTACATTTGCAACAGTGGCTGCAATTCAAAAGTACTTCCTTGGCTGTAAAGCACTTTGGGACATCTTGAGGTTCTGAAAAGCACCATATAAATGCAGTCTTTCTGGTAAAACCATGTTTCAAAGCAAGCCTCCTACCTTCTCCCGAATTCCAATCCCTTTAATCTCTTCTACAGAAAGGGGCGCTACACTATTGGGCAACCCAGTCAACGCACAAATTCGAAAGAATATTAAACTGGTTTTGTGCTCCTGTTACCCTGCAGCATCCATAGTCATAAGGTAATGGTGGAAGTTGACACATGAGCTGGTAATTTCAGCATCTTGTTTTATTTTAGGGTTTAAAGATAATAAGAGCTGTTTGGTTATTTCTTCATGCATCTACACGGCAGTTTTGACTTTGACGACTGTGTGCAGGTTCCTTTAGGATGAGCGAGGATTTTAGACTTTCAATTGGTAGTACGGAGCTTGAATATTGCTGAAAAGAGAGAGCCATGTTACCAAAGCTTTTCACCATGTACTCCACGCGGGTAATTCAAACGTTCAATAATTCAATAAATTCAAGCCTTTCCCCTTTCTTGAATTACATGGGCTCGAGGAACCCCTAGTTCCCTGTTGCTTATTCCATGGCAACGCCTCATCCAATCAGAGACAACTTGCCAACCAATCAGCGTCGTTTTCTTCTGTAGTATAAATTGTTGTGATCCTTTGAAATTTGGCATTCTTGTGCTTGCCCTGATGAGTGCAAGACGAAAAGTTCGGCAACGCGTCCCTCAGCAATATTCATGCTGGACTTTATTGGCTTAACGTGATGAATGGAAGCCTGGATGTTATTAAAATGCTAATGCGTTATCTAGAATCTCACTAGGTAGGCCTCATCCGTACTCGTAGGCAGCAAATATCGGAGATTTCAACAGATGTTAAATTTAAAAAAAGCAGATTGAGAAACCTTCAGCATGGCAGCCGTTGATTTTCACAAATTTAATGCTTATCATCTTTTCCCTATGAGCCTCATGCTTTGTGTGAAAGATCACTCATTTACATGCATCTTCAACTTAACTTCAGCTGGGGAAGAAGGCAAGCGAAAGTCACAGCAATGGGTTTGCAAATCACGTACATGTTATACAAGGGAAAACAGCCGGCAGATGAAAGTTTACTGCGCTAATTCCTTGAAAGAGCAACCCCTCACATTATACAAATGGCCCAAATTATTCATGACACTGGGGCGAGTTCTGGCTATATTTTTGCTTTAACTTGTTGATGATCAATGCTACTCAAGCAGAGCTGTCAGTGAAGTGCAGCAAGCTGCTGCATAAAAATGGAGCCTTTGTCACTGGTCTCAGAGTGAAGCACAGTACAGGACCTGAATGAGCAATGGAAGACAGCAGCCTGGGGTTAATTAGCCAGTGTGGCTCTTTCTCCTAGGATAAACTGAAACCGGGCGCTTTTATACTGCACTGTGTGCTGTCCGATTGGATGTCAGTCACTGCAAATTCAAACTGCTGGTGGTAGGATAATAGCGATTAAGGGTTGCCAGCCCTCCAGGATTGGCCTGGAGTCTCCGGGCATTGTAGATCAAT
Source organism: Carcharodon carcharias (assembly GCF_017639515.1). NCBI lineage: Eukaryota > Metazoa > Chordata > Chondrichthyes > Lamniformes > Lamnidae > Carcharodon > Carcharodon carcharias. Next base: position 8,964,775 of record NC_054481.1, on the reverse strand, counting down.
CTCCTGGACTCTGCTGTGTGCAATCCCTGGAGAAAAATCGTCGGGACGTTAAAAAAGGGGGGTTCGGTTTTTTTTTGTCATTTTCTTTGAACATTTCTCTTTACCAGATATAAAAATATTGAAAAAGGGGGGAAAGAAATGGGCTGTTTGGGTGACAGTCAAATGTCATCCAATCGGGTGATGAGTCTTTTTGCTTTCCAGTTGGTGTAGGAAGGCCGTGTGTCACAAGGATGGATGTGTTGGCCGACTAATGGCTGAAGCGTGGTGGGGGGGGGAGGGGGCAAGTCATGTGGGGAAACGCTCCAGGAATACATTTAATCGCAGCTGGCAACCCTAATAGTGATTCATCTTCTAAACAGGCACCTGAGCTGCTTTAACCTTAACCAACATCTGCAACATCTGGAATTTGGCTTTACCCATCTTTCACAAGGCACAGGTCTATTCTTGTGGCTTTTATGGCAAGTGCTGCAGGGGAGGGGGCTAAATTGGATGGCTCAGGAAAATGGGTGGGTGGATTGTGATGCGTGATTAACCCCTGCCTGACCAATGTAACGCAGGCAGCAAGCCAAGTTCAGCTGGCCTGCTTATCTGAATGATCACTGCAAGCAGCCGGGCCTAGCCATAAGACCATAAGACATAGGAGCAGAAATTAGGCCATTCGGCCCATCGAGCGTGTTCCGCCATTCAATCATGGCTGATAGGTTTCTCAACCTCATTCTCCCCGTAACCCTTGATCCCCTTACCAATCAAGAACCTATCTATCTCGGTCTTAAATACACTCAATGACCTGGCCTCCACAGCCTTCTGTGGCAATGAATGCCATAGATATAGCCATGCTATTCATTGGCTGCACACATCAGCAGTCACCCCGCACCCCACAACCACTACCCCCCCCCTCCCAAATCATAACTCGCCCTCACCACTTAAAGCTCGCTCACACTGCTTGAAGCAACCTACATCTCTTAAAGGGGAGGCGCCCTGTGGCTGGAGCAGGTGTTGACAGTCGTGCAGGAGCTGAATCTGACCTGGACAACATTGAATAATGGCACAAGGTGGGAGAGGGCCATCCTCCAGCGTCATGGACGCTGCACTGGGGCCTGGGTAGAGGAGGTGGAACGGAAAGAGAGATATCCTTTATCCACAAGGGAGCAGGAGACCCACTGGACGTACACTCAGGAGACAGTGGGAGGTGGTGCTTGGGAAGGTCACTGTGAGGAGCCAAGCCCCACCGATCTGGATGCAGTGCCACGAGAAGCTCAAAGACCCTGCCTGACTGGGTCAAGGTCAGTGAATGTATCCCGTATGTTACCAACCCCACCACTAGCCTCAGATGCTGCTCGATGCACCGCATCCCCATCACTCACCTGTCGAGAATCTCTATCAGCCCTGCACCCTCACAAACTGCTGCAAGCTTCACTTGCACACTCTGCCAGCTATTCAACCACGACAACCACACCGGCCAAACAGATTGCTCAACGCAACCGATGAAGAGTCCTATTGAACTCGAAACGTCAACTCTGTCTCTCCCTCCACAGATGCTGCTCGACCTGCTGAGCTTTTCCGGAACGTTCTGTTTTTATTTCCGATTGCACAATGTTCGCTGACACGCTTTGATGGACAAGGTGGCACACAACCAGAGGAAGTAGGAGGGGGACAGCAGTACTTGCCCTAATCCTTGTGGAGGAGAAAGCGCTGGCCATTATTGGACACACGTTGCTCAAGCCTTGGCCAGTAGCAGAGGGTTGAAACCGTTGAAGATGGTGGGATCCTCATGCTGAATCTCCCTTCTTATATCCAATTTCCTCTGTATCCCATACTCCTCTTTCTGTTTACAAGCTGCAGCTCTTACTTTCTCCCTTTTCCCCTGACCCTTGTGCCTTTTTCCTCTCCGTTAGCCAAGAGATCCAACCTGGCCTGGCAGCAGTGGAGGAAGAGAAGGAAGAGAGTGACGATGGAGCCACAATACCCGCACATGCTGCCAGATGGTGGACAGGTGCCCATCTTGCCAGAGGACATGGGCTCTGTGGCAGAGAACCTGGATATGCAGTTCCATGAGGTGGTACACAGAAGAGCAGGATGTTGATGGGTACGCACTAGCGGTCAATGTCAAAAGCATGGAGGAGTCTGGTACCAGCTCGGCACGGAGCTTTGCACAGAGTTTGCAGCACATCCTTTCTATCAAGGAAGAAGTACAATTGCTACAATTGTGTAAGGTTTTGGCGAGGCCACATCTGGAATAGCGTGTGCAGTTTTGGTCCCCATGTTTAAGAAAGGATATACCTGCATTGGAGGCGATGCAGCAAATGTTCACGAAATTGGTCCCTGGGATGAGGGGGTTGTCCTACGATTAGAGGCTGAGTGATTTGGTTCTATATTTTCTGGTGTTTAGAAGAATGAGAGACAATCCCATTGAAGCCTACGAGATTCTGAAGGGGCTTGATAGGGTGGACACTGAGAGATTGTTTCCACTGGCTGGGGAATCTAAAACACGGGGGCTCAGTCTCAGGATAAGGGGCCGATCATTTAGGATGGAGATGAGGAGAAATTACTTCACTGAAAGGGCTTGAATCTTTGGAATTCTCTGCCCCAAAGGGTGGTCAATGCTCCAGCAATAAATACATTTAAGGCTGGGATAGACAAATTTTTGGGAATCGAGGAATATGGGGAACAGGTGGGAAAGCGGAGTTGAAGCCCATGATCGGCCATCATCATACTGAATGGTGGAGCAGGCTTCACAGGCCCATATGGTCTCCCCCTGCTCCTATTTCTTGTGTTCTTGTGGGTCCTGACCCCAACATTGGGGTCAAATAGGGAGGGGGGTGGGGGGGTCCCAAACCCAAATTGTGTTGCCCGGTCGTGATTTTCTCTGAATTACTCAGTTAGTGGTCAGAAGACACGCTCACATCCAGTTCAGGATAGTGAGTCGGCTCAGAAGCAGCTACAGCTTGTTAACACAGGGAAGGCCGAATCGCCTCCATCGTGAGATGCCCTCTCAGCAACTTTAGCAAACCTGAAATATAAACATTGGCCACAGCTGCTGTGTCACCATTGCGGAGGAGGGGTGGTGGGGTAGGAGGGAGGGAGGGAGGTGTGGCAAAATGTGGCCACGGCTGCGACCAAGTAAGCAGGGTGGATGGACTTCAGAGTCTCCCTGGGGCGACGACCCTTCCCCCCTCCTCCAGTTTGCTTCTGCTCCTGGTAGCTGCTGTGCTGCCAACTCTATGGGGGGTGGGGGGGCGGCTGGCTGGGAAATACCGGCCGACCTCTGGTAATTGGCCTTGATTGTCTTTTAACACCTCGATTAGCCACCTGCTGCTTGGCTCGGGGGTAGGATGGTGCTGGCAAACCAGCTGGCAGAATGAAATGACCCACCTACCCGCCTCCGTTCTCACCCCCATTGAAACCAATATACAAGCTGCAATTAGATTCTGTCAGAGAAAAAAAACTGTAAGGCATTATACCCTATAAGTTTAAATACTTTGCATTCCTAAATTCCTATAACTTTTGAGATAAAATCGAAAAGGGAGGGAGACAGAAAGCAGGAAGCTACAGGCCAGTTAGCCTAACATCTGTCCAAGGGAAAACGTTAGAAGCTGTTATTAAAGATGTTATGGCAGGGCACTTAGAAAAATTCATGGTAATCAGGCGGAGTCAACATGGCTTTGTAAAAGGGAAATCATGTTTAACCAATTTATTGGAGTTCTTTGAAGGAGTCACATGTGCTGCGGATAAAAGGGAGCTGGTGGATGTGCTGCACTTAGATTTCCAGAAGGCATTTGATAAAGTGCCACACCAGAGGTTATTTTGGAAATAAAAGCTCATGTTGTAGGGGGTAACACATTGGCATGGATAGAAGATTGGCTAGCTAACAGGAAGCAGAGAGTTGGCATAAATGAGTCTTTTTTCTGGTTGGCAGAATGTGACGCGTGGTGTACCACAGGGATCACTGCTGAGCCTCAACTTTTTACAATTTATATAAATGCCTTGGATGAAGGGACAGAAGTAATGGTTGCCAAATTTGTGGGTGACACAAACAAAGGTAGGAAAGTAAATTGTGAAGAAGATGTAAGGAGGCTATAGTGTGACATAGATAGGTTAAGTGAGCGGGCAAGGATCTGTCAAATGGAGTATAATGTGGGTAAATGCAAAATAGTTCATTTTGGCAGGAAGAATGAAAAAAGCAGCTTATTATCTAAATGGGGAGAGATTGCAGAACTCTGAGATTCGGAGGGATCTGGGTGTCCTAGTACATGAATCACAAAAGGTTAGTTTGCAGGTGTAGCAGGTAATTAGGAAAGCTAATAGAATGTTATCATTTAATGTGAGGGCAATTGATTACAAAAGTAGGGAGGTTATGGTTCAGTTGTACAGGGCATTGGTGAGACCACATCTGGAGTATAGTGTACAGTACTGATCTCCTTATTTAAAGAGAAGGTTTACTTGACTGATACCAGGAATGGGTGGGTTGTCTTATGAGGAAAGGCTGGACAGGTGAGGCTGGTATCCATTGGAGTTTAGAAGAGTAAGAGGTGATTTAATTGGAACCTTTAAGATCCTGAGGGGTCTTAGGGTGGAGGTGGAGAGGATGTTTCCTCTTGTGGGGGAATCTAGAACCAGGGGTCACTGTTTAAAAATAAGGGATCACTCACTGAAGACAGAGATGAGGAGAATTTCTTTTCTCTGAGGTTCGTGAGTCTTTGGAACTCTCTTCCTCAAAAGGCAGTGGAAGTAGAGTGAATACTTTTAAGGCAGAGCTAGATGGATTCTTGATTAACAAGGAAGGTTATTGGGGTTAGGCAGAAGGTTACAATCAGGTCAGCCATGATCTTATTGAATGGTGGAGCAGGCTGGAGGGGCCGAGTGGCCTACTCCTGCTCCTAATTCATATGTTTGTAAATATGCAAACTCTTTCTACTTAGCTACCGCTCCTGGACCCTCCCACTCCCTGACCCTCCAACTCCCCGACCCTCCAATTCCCCACCTTCCAACTCTCTGACCCTCCCACTCCCCGACCCTCCCACTCCCCAACCCTCCAACTCCCCGACCCTCCAATTCCCCACCCTCGAACTCTCTGACCCTCCTACTCCCTGATCCTCCCAGTCCCTGACCCTCCCGCTCCCCGACCCTCCAACTCCCTGACCCCCCAACTCCCTGACCCCCCAACTCCCTGACCCCCCAACTCCCTGACCCCCCAACTCCCTGACCCTCCCACTCCCTGATCCTCCCACCCCCTGATCCTCCCACCCCCTGATCCTCCCACCCCCTGATCCTCCCAGTCCCTGATCCTCCCAGTCCCTGACCCTCCAACTCCCTGACCCTCCAATTCACCACCCTCCATCTCCCCGACCCTCCCACTCCCTGATCCTCGCACCCCCTGATCCTCCCAGTCCCTGATCCTCCCACCCCCTGATCCTCCCACCCCCTGATCCTCCCACCCCCTGATCCTCCCAGTCCCTGATCCTCCCAGTCCCTGACCCTCCAACTCCCTGACCCTCCAACTCCCTGACCCTCCAATTCACCACCCTCCATCTCCCCGACCCTCCCACTCCCTGATCCTCCCACCCCCTGATCCTCCCACCCCCTGATCCTCCCACCCCCTGATCCTCCCAGTCCCTGATCCTCCCAGTCCCTGACCCTCCCGCTCCCCGACCCTCCAACTCCCTGACCCTCCAACTCCCTGACCCTCCAATTCACCACCCTCCATCTCCCCGACCCTCCCAGTCCCTGATCCTCGCACCCCCTGATCCTCCCACTCCCTGACCCTCCCGCTCCCCGACCCTCCAACTCCCTGACCCCCCAACTCCCTGACCCTCCCAGTCCCTGATCCTCCCACTCCCTGATCCTCCCACCCCCTGATCCTCCCACTCCCTGAGCCTCCCACTCCCTGAGCCTCCCACTCCCTGATCCTCCCAGTCCCTGACCCTCCCAGTCCCTGATCCTCCCACTCCCTGATCCTCCCACTCCCTGATCCTCCCACTCCCTGACCCTCCCAGTCCCTGATCCTCCCACTCCCTGATCCTCCCACTCCCTGATCCTCCCACTCCCTGACCCTCCCAGTCCCTGACCCTCCCAGTCCCTGATCCTCCCAGTCCCTGACCCTCCCGCTCCCTGACCCTCCAACTCCCTGACCCCCCAACTCCCTGACCCTCCCAGTCCCTGATCCTCCCACTCCCTGAGCCTCCCACTCCCTGAGCCTCCCACTCCCTGATCCTCCCAGTCCCTGACCCTCCCAGTCCCTGATCCTCCCACTCCCTGATCCTCCCACTCCCTGATCCTCCCACTCCCTGAGCCTCCCAGTCCCTGATCCTCCCACTCCCTGATCCTCCCACTCCCTGATCCTCCCAGTCCCTGACCCTCCCAGTCCCTGATCCTCCCACTCCCTGATCCTCCCACCCCCTGAACCTCCCACTCCCTGATCCTCCCACTCCCTGATCCTCCCACTCCCTGATCCTCCCACTCCCTGATCCTCCCAGTCCCTGATCCTCCCACTCCCTGATCCTCCCAGTCCCTGACCCTCCCAGTCCCTGACCCTCCCAGTCCCTGATCCTCCCACTCCCTGATCCTCCCACTCCCTGATCCTCCCAGTCCCTGACCCTCCCGCTCCCCGACCCTCCAACTCCCTGACCCCCCAACTCCCTGACCCTCCCAGTCCCTGATCCTCCCACTCCCTGAGCCTCCCACTCCCTGAGCCTCCCACTCCCTGAGCCTCCCACTCCCCGACCCTCCAACTCCCCGACCCTCCAATTCCCCACCCTCGAACTCTCTGACCCTCCAACTCCCTGACCTCCCAACTCCCTGACCCTCCCACCCCCTGATCCTCCCAGTCCCTGACCCTCCCGCTCCCCGACCCTCCAACTCCCTGACCCCCCAACTCCCTGACCCCCCAACTCCCTGACCCCCCAACTCCCTGACCCTCCCACCCCCTGATCCTCCCACCCCCTGATCCTCCCACCCCCTGATCCTCCCAGTCCCTGACCCTCCCGCTCCCCGACCTTCCAACTCCCTGACCCTCCAATTCCCTGACCCTCCAATTCACCACCCTCCATCTCCCCGACCCTCCCAGTCCCTGATCCTCCCACTCCCTGATCCTCGCACCCCCTGATCCTTCCACTCCCTGAACCTCTCACTCCCTGAACCTCCCAGTCCCTGATCCTCCCACTCCCTGAGCCTCCCACTCCCTGAGCCTCCCACTCCCCAACCCTCCAACTCCCTGACCCTCCAATTCACCACCCTCCATCTCTCTGACCCTCCCACTCCCTGATCCTCCCACTCCCTGATCCTCCCACTCCCTGAGCCTCCCACTCCCTGATCCTCCCACTCCCTGATCCTCCCACTCCCTGATCCTCCCACTCCCTGAGCCTCCCACTCCCTGATCCTCCCACTCCCTGATCCTCCCACTCCCTGATCCTCCCACTCCCTGAGCCTCCCACTCCCCGACCCTCCCACTCCGATCCTCCCACTCCCTGAACCTCCCACTCCCTGAGCCTCCCACTCCCTGAGCCTCCCACTCCCCGACCCTCCAACTCCCTGACCCTCCAATTCACCACCCTCCATCTCCCCGACCCTCCCAGTCCCTGATCCTCCCAGTCCCTGATCCTCCCACTCCCTGAACCTCCCACTCCCTGAACCTGCCACTTGCCGAGTCTCCCACCTGCTTCCTGCCTTTCCCAAATCCTTGTTGTGAGCAAGGGCTCAGGACAGGGCTGGCAAAAGCGAAGTAGTGGATGAGCGAGAGGAGCTGTGAGCGGGAGGAGCTGTGAGCGGGAGGAGCTGTGAGCGGGAGGAGCTGTGAGCGGGAGGAGCTGTGAGCGGGAGGAGCTGTGAGCGGGAGGAGCTGTGAGCGGGAGGAGCTGTGAGCGGGAGGAGCTGTGAGTGGGAGGAGCTGTGAGTGGGAGGAGCTGTGAGTGGGAGGAGCTGTGAATTGGAGGAGCTGTGAGTGGGAGGGTTGGGATAGGAAGCAGCGAGTGAGCAGGAGGGTCAGTGAATGGGAGAGTCCGCTCTAAAATGATGCCTGTTGGGTCATGTGGCGTTACATTGACCTCGTCATGAAACAATGGTAAAGCAGAAATCCCAATGCTAAGTGTACATAGCGGCCTCGTTAGATCGGCAACACTAAAGCAGAACAACACTGAATGAGGCAACTTGAAATGGGGACTTACTGTACTCCCTCACTCAAAGGACTTAATCCAGATCCTTCAATATTGTGCTGATTTTTAAACGACTTGCGTATGACAGTTGCGCATCAAGTGAACCTTTTAAGCATAAGGGACTAGGACCTCTCGCTGTATATCTCTAAAAAATATATATAGATATGCTCATTATTATTTCTAAAACTTTAAAACTGAGCAAAGACCTTTAAAATGGCTGAACCTGTGCCTCTCTATGGATCGTCTGCTAAGACAAAGGCAAACCCTTCCTTACAATTCCTAATGGCTGAGACATTTTTTTGGTGGACCTTGTGGAGAGGAGGGAGTCATGTGACATAGGCTCCTGTCTGGTAGAGCAAGTAATATTGACTTGCTGAATTGAATAGCTCAGTCTGCTCTAAACAGCAGCCTCACAGACAAGGAGCTCTGCCCAGGTTGGACACCTGGTCCCAATCTACACTGCTTCCGCTGGAAATTCTCTACCATCGCCTACAAAACTGATTCATCTCTACATCCCATCGTGTGAATTCAACACCATCTGATTCATCCCATCGTGTGAATTCAACACCACCGGGAAAATGAATTATCCAGCATTGGTTTTCGACCCACCATGAAGGAAAACCTCATTGGACTTCGATTCTGGACTCTGTAACCTACATGAACAAATATTTATTTTCTCTCTGCTCTCTGAACTGTAAATCTTTCTTTTCTCTACCTGCTCTCTTTACTATCTTAATGCGAGGGCGACTTTGCGAACCCTCTTCGCATTTTGAGTGCATGCAAATAAACTAACCCTTTGAGTTCATCCTATCTCGAATTTGTTGTGGGGTTATTAATAGAAAATTGGATCACACCAAAACCGAGGGGTTGGGAAATACGCCCCCACTTATAAAGCGGGAAGCAAATCAAAAACACCTTTCTGTTCACGGATGGGTGGTGAGAGGAGAAATTAGTGCTGTTTAAATTAACCTCCCTCCTGTCTGTAGCAATATCTTGTATGTAATTATTTCAATGTTCTGTGTATTAATATTTCTGTTTAATAATCATTTTATGATTGATACTGATTTATTTGTCCTAACAAGGTGTTCCTTGAGCTGAATTATTTGAAAAAATTGCCAACTGTGGATAAAAATAAAACTCTGTTCCTCCGATCATGCAGAAACTCATCTTTCAGATGATCTATTTGTAATTGTCACTGTGCCATTGGCTGTTTGTATCTCCTCTCAAAGCTGCCCTTTCTCGAATTTTAAAAAATTTATTTATTCATTCACAGGATGTGGGCTTCGCTGGCTGGGCCAGCATTTATTGCCCATCCCTAGTTGCCCTTAAGAAGGTGATGCTGAGCTGCCTTCTTGAACCGCTGCAGTCCATGTGGTGTAGGCACATCCACAGTGCTGTTAGGAAGGGAGTTCCAGGATTTTGACCCAGCGACAGTGAAGGAACGGTGAAATATTTCCAAGTCAGGATGGTGAGTGCCTTGGAGGCGAACGTCCATGTGGTGGTGTTCCCATCTATCTGCTGCCCTTGTCCTTCTAGGTGGTAGTGGCGTGTGTTTGGAAGGTGCTGTCTAAGGAGCCTTGGTGAATTCCTGCAGTGCATCTTGTAATTGGTACATACTGCTGCTTCTGTATGTTGGTGGTGGAGGGAATGACTGTCTGTGGATGTGGTGCCAATTAAGTGAGCTGCTTTGTACTGGATGGTGTCAAGCTTCTTGAATGTTGTGGGAACTGCACTCATCCAGGTAAGGTGAGTATTCTATCACATTCTTGACTTGTGCCTTGTAGATGGTGGACAGGCTTTGGGGAGTCAGGAGGTGAGTTATTCATCACAGGATTCCTACCCTCTGATCTGCTCTTGTAGCCACAGTATTTATATGGCTAGTCCAGTTCAGATTCTGGTCAATGGTAACCCCCGGGATGTTGATAGTGGGAGATTCAATGATGGTAATACCACTGAATGTCAAGGAGTGGATTGTCTGTTGTTGGAGATGGTCATTGCCTGGCACTTTTGTGGCATAAATGTTATTTGTCAGTCCAAACCTGGATATTGTCCAGGTCTTGCTCTATTTGGATATGGACTGCTTCAGTATCTGAGGAGTTGCGAATGGTGCTGAACATTGTGCAATCATCAGTGAACACCCCCACTTCTGACCTTATGATGGAAGGAAGGTCACTGATGAAGCAGCTGAAGATGGTTGTGCAGAGGACACTACCCTGAGGAACTCCTGCAGTGAAGTCTTGGAGCTGAGATGACTGACCTCCAACAACCACAACCATCTTCCTTTGTGTTAGGTATGATTCTAACCAGTGGAGAGTTTTCCCGATTCCCATTGGCTCCAGTTTTGCTAGGGCTCCTTGATGCCACACTCGGTCAAATGCTGCCTTGTTGTCAAGGGCAGTCACTCTCACCTCACCTCAGGAGTTCAGCTCGTTTGTCCATGTTTGAACCAAGGCTGTAATGAGGTCAGGAGGTGAGTTGCCCTGGCGGAACCCAAATTGGGCATCAGTGAGCAGGTTATTGCTAAGCAAGTGCCGCTTGATAGCACTGTTGATGACTCCTTCCATTACTTTACCGATAATCAAAACTAGACTGATGGAGCAGTAATTGCCTGGGTTGCATTTGTCCTGCTTTTTGTGTACAGGACATACCTGGGCAATTTTCCACATAGCCGGGTAGATGCCAGTGTTGTAGCTGTACTGGAACAGCTTGGCTAGGGGTGCAGCAGGTTCTGGAGCACAAGTCTTCAGTACTATTGCCAGAATACTATCAGGGTCTTTGCAATATCCAGTGCCTTCAGCCGTTTCTTGATATCACGTGGAGTGAATCGAATTGGCTGAAGACTGGCATCTATGATGCTGGGGACCTCCAGAGGAGGCCGAGATGGATCATCCACTCGGCACTTCTGGCTGAAGATTGTAGCAAATGCTTCAGCCTTATCTTTTGCACTGATGTGCTGGGCTCCCCCATCATTGAGGATGGGGATATTTGTGGATCCTCCTCCTCCAGTGAGTTGTTTAATAGTCCACCACCATTCACTGGATGTGGCAGGACTGAAGCGCTTAGATCTGATCAGTTGGTTGTGGGATTGCTTAGCCCTGTCTATCACTTGCTGCTTATGCTGTTTGGTACGCAAATACTCCTGTGTTATAGCTTCACCGGGTTGACACCTCATTTTTAGATATGTCTTATGCTGCTCCTGACATGCCCTCCTGCACTCTTCATTGAACCAGGGTTGATCCCCTGGCTTGATGGTAATGGTAGAGTGGGAGATATGCCGGGCCATGAGGTTACAGATTGTGTTTGAGTACAATTCAGCTGCTGCTGATGGCCCACAGCACCTCATGGATGCCCAGTCTTGAGTTGCTAGATCTGTTTGAAATCTATCCCTTTTAGCACGGTGGTAGTGCCACACAACACGATGGAGGGTATCCTCAATGTGAAGGTGGACTTTGTCTCCACAACGACTGTGTGGAGGTCACTCCTACCGATACTGTCATGGACAGATGCACCTGCAGCAGGCAGGATGGTCAGGATGAAGACAGGTATGTTTTTCTCTCTTGTTGGTTCCCTCACCAGTTGCCACAGAACCATAAACCATACCAGGACCATATTGATTTTCAGTAATCACCTCTGCCTCTGCCACCGTCTCAACAACGGCTGCCAACTCTCCTGCCAACCAACAGAGAGCGGCACCCCTGCCCAGAAAATGGAGATTAGCATATTGAGCCACATGGGCAAGGTGCAACGATACATCTCAGCCAGTGGGTAAGACAAACCTTCCAATTATCGCATGCTCAGTGGTTAATAGAAGCCATGATATGGCAGCAGCTCCAGGATATTTGCCTGGTTTGCCAGCCTACTTCATCTCTCTTGAACAATCTATGTCCTGGTCTCACAGTGTGAATCAAGCAAGGTGGCAGAGGAGTGGGGGAAACTGAGGCAGCCGTCACAACATGATACCTCCTTGCAATGGAAATCAGAGGCATTCTAAAAGTACAAGGAAGACTGACTTAGCATTACTTCAAAATAGTGTCTCTGACTCTCACAGTGAGAGGCAGAGCAAGCAGAGGTTGACGGCGACGCTTGAATAAGGGAGGACACTTAAATGCGGGCTCACTCTTAAGTTTTAAGAATAAATTGGATAGATACATGGATGGGAGAGGTCTGGAGGGTTATGGGCTGGGTGCAGGTCAATGGGACTAGCGGAATAATATTTTGGCATGGACTGGAAGGGCCGAATGGCCTGTTTTGTGGGCTGTAGTGTTCTATGGTTCTATTGGTTCTATGGACAGGGGTTACCATTGGGAGAGTGTTTGGGGTTCAGGGAATGCACTGGATTTATGTGGGACATGAGAAAGATGGAGTAAGGGCGAGAAAAATTGGGAATGGGTAAACGCGGCTTGATTTCCTGCTATTGTCGATGAATCTAGCCCAGGGAATCCATGCAGAAAGTACAACCAAGAGCTTGGAGAGCCTGGAGTTCCTTGTTGCTTTCTTCATTGGCTTCATCCAATCAGAGTCGACTCACCGACCAATCAGCACCCTTTCCTCCTGCAGTATAAATTGTTGTGATCATCTGAAATTTGGCATTCTTGTGTTTGTCCTGATGAGTGCCAAAAAGAAAAGCTTCAGCAAAAACATGTCTCTCTTTTCACTAATATTCAGGTACCATTATCTTAAATTCCAGGATAGAAGGAATCCAAAACAGCAGCAAAGGAAACAAATTTCAGAAGCAGGAAACTGGGAAGAGAAGCAAAGGACTGGAAGCTTTCACTTTACAGTTGTTTGTTGTTCTGTGATTTCTTAACATTACACACCCGTGACAGCCAAAGTGAAGCTATTGAAGAGCTTTGCCGTGTCAACCCAACTCCACTGTTTGCTGATGTCTGCACGGGGCTGTCAGTTTGACTCAGCTGCCATTGCCCTTCTCTGACAGACTGTTGGCATCTCACACAAAGGTACCGAGCTAATGAGGAAGTAAGAACTATATACTGCAATCAGCAACTTGCCTCTTTGCCAGTAACTGTATCTGTCACTCATGACATTGGCGATTACTACAATTCTGTCAAGCAACATTGAAGTCGTTCTCTTCCCCTGCTCTTTCAGCATTTTGAAGGGACTGTTCCCTCCATGACTCCCTGGTCCGTTCCTCAGTAACCTTCAACATCCTGTTCCCTTCCCACCACAACTTCCCATGCAAATGCAGGAGGTACAACACATGCCCTTTTACCTCCTCTCTCCTCACCGACCAAGACCCCAAACACTCCTTCCAGGTGAAGCAGTGTACTTCGTTCAAGCTAAATCGACTGTACTCGCTCCTCACAATGTGGTCTCCTTAGCAACGGGAAGACCAAATACAGATTGGGTGACCACTTTGCAGAACTCCTCTGTCCAGTCCGCAAGCTTCTGCTGGCCCGCCATTTTCATTCTCCACCTCGCTCTCGCGCTGACATCTCTGTCCTCGGCCTGCTGCGCTGAAGCCCCAACACAAGCTTGAGGAATAGCACCTCATCTTCCGATTGGGGCATTTTGCAGCCTTCCAAACTCAGCACCGATTTCAGACCATAATCTACGCTCCATTTTGTTTCCTTTTCTTTGCTTGTTTCAGTTTTTCATATGTTTTGTTTGCCTGGACACCCACTCCAGGAAAATCTTTTGTTTCAGTTCTTGCCCTGAAGAACCAATTTTTCGGTCATTCAATGTCTTGTCTTTCACCCTATCATATTCCTCCTTTTTTGCCCTTGTCCCGCTCACCCCTTGCTCAATATCGCTTACATCTCTAACCTCCCCCGGTTTTGATGGAAGGTCACTGGACCTGGAATGTTAACGCTGTTTCTCTGTCCACCGATGCTGCCAGACCCACTGAGGACTCCCAGCGCTTTCAGTTTTTGCAACGTAGGTTAGAGGGAGATCACCCAGGAGACTCCTGAAGCACCGTCCGGATCCCCTCTGTCACGGGAGGAGGCACAGTAAACCTTGCGCCGATGGGAAGAAACACAGGCCAGGGCAAAGAGTCCGGTCTTGCCGTAGGAGAAAATGGCCAGGATTTTCTGTGCCCGCTGCCCTTGGGCGTGTTCACAACGGCGTGAAACCAGTTTGCGATTGTCACCTCAGCCCGCCAGCGGAGGGCCACATTCCCCAACATCAGACGTCGGGAACCTCATATCAGCATATCATTATTGGGCTAGCCCACTGGAATCGTCCCCCATTCCTCTCCCCCCCACTCTGGATCATCCACCCACGTCAACGGGGAATCACGCCGGTGTAGAACACGTCTTGACAACTGAGACTTACCCGCCAGGGCCTTGCTCACATCGCGGGCATCCGAGGGGCAGAGGATACTGAAGCCCGACTCCAACGGCATGCTGGGAGAACGCCCGAGGCATGCTGGGTGGATTCCCATGGCATGCTGGGAGAACGCCCGTGGCATGCTGGGTGGATTCCCATGGCATGCTGGGAGAACACCCGTGGCATGCTGGGTGGATTCCCATGGCATGCTGGGGGAACGCCTGAGGCATGCTGGGTGGATTCCCATGGCATGCTGGGGGAACGCCCGAGGCATGCTGGGTGGATTCCCAAGGACATGGCTCTGTCACGAAGCAGCTCATGGAAGTTGGGAAGTCACTGTTGATGCTCACAATGGGCGATGGTGGAGACGGTGCGGAGGAAGGGCTAGGATCGGCTGGGAGAGGAAGAGGTGTAGGGGGGGGTGAGGTTGTGGGGGACAATGAAGGTGACAGGAGGGGGCCAGGTTGTGGGGGGGGGGTGTGGAATGAAGGTGTCAGGGGGGTGGCTGGGAGGGGACAGGGAGAGTGGGGGAAGAGGGGGTAATGTGGGAGAAAACAGCAACTGGGAAGGTGGTGTAAAGGGGGTGGAAGGTGCGAGGGGAGGAATGCGGGGAGGGGAGAGTGAATGGGTAGAGGGAGGAGTGCGGAGAAGGAAGAGTGGAGAGGAGAAGGAGGAGGAAAGGGTGGAGGAAGAAGTAAGAGTGGAGGAAGAGGTAGGGCTGGATGAAGGAAGCTGGGAGGGGGAGGGACTAAGGGTGGCAGAAGAGTTGAGAGTGGAAGAAGGAGTCAGGAAGGGGGATGGACTAAGAGGCAGGGAGTCCGGGGGGTGTGGGAGGACTAGAGGAGGGGAGATGTTCCGAGGGGGAGTGGATCCGTGGGGGAGAAGGGGTGCGGAGGGGGGAAGGGGTGCAGGGGGGGAATGTGCATGTGAATGTGCAGGGGAGGGGTTGGATAGATCCATGTCTACCTCCAGGGGAGTGAACTGAGGGTGGATGTGATATGGAGGAAGGGTGAGAATGACCGAGGGCAGAGTGAGGAGGTAGGGTGGGAAGGTGAGGGTGTGATAGCGTTAGGAGGGACGGCGAGGGTGGTTGGTGGGGACCTAGAGGGAAACACAGACCTTGGGGGTGGAAGGACGAGGTCGGGGAGGTGAGTGTGGATGGGGTTGGGATTTCCAGGAAGGAAAGGGCCTGGACATCACCAAAAGAAATGGGTTGTGCCTGACAGGTCACGGAGAGGTGGGGAAGGTGATGCCGGGGAGGTAACTGTGATGGGGGAGAGGAAATGGGCGACTGTGGGAGGGTAAAAGACAGGGTAGCGCACAATGCAGCGAAACCAGACCATGCTTGCTAAATCGAAAGTGAAACGAGAGTTGTGATGGGTGAGATCAGGTGCTGCATGGGAGCGCGATCAGTGGGTGGGTGGATATGCAGGTCAGCTCAGATGGACAACTGAAAGAGAGCCCCAGCAGCCAGCATTCACAATGCTCAGGACATTGAGATGAGTGTGAAATGTGAAGGATCTGTGTGTGCGTTTGCACGAGACTCAGAAAGGTCCCTGCCACACACATACACACTTCTCCCTCCAGAATCACTCGTGGGGCTGGCCGCTCCCCCTGCAGTGACGGGTCTTCCAAGCTGCTTATTTCCATCTCTTCACTGGAGGAGGTGTCCTCTTGGCTGGAGGTGAGGACCTGGATGGAGCTGAGGGACTGGCTGGCTGTGGGTATCAGTTGCTTAGCAGAGCTCCCTGTGACCCAAAGTAGAGAGAAGTAGCGCATGGCAGCAGAGTCAAAAACAGGAGAGAGAGCACTCGCATTTGCATTGAGGGAGGGATCATGTGGTGCAGGATCCTCACGAGGATGTTCACCACCGACCTCACTGTCACCACAGGCGGGGTCCACACCCTCACCAGTCAGCGCGATGGCTCACTCCTCACAGTGAGTGAGAGGCCTAATGTGGGCCACTCCACCCCCTGCTCTGGGACCTCTCCCTGCTGATGTGAACAGGCTTCTCCTGCATGAAAGCTGATGGAGAGAGTGTGAGCAGGATGCCTGGCTCTGCGTGGAATGTTTGTGTGGTGAGCGGCTCCATGGACATCAATGAGGATGTGAGCTCCAGAGGATATGGGCCTGATGGAGATGTGAGGGTGTGTGTGAGAAAGTTAGTGGTGATGTCCCTTGAGGTGAGCGATCCCTGTGGATGTGTGATGGGTTTGTGAGTTGAGAGTGATGAGAAGAGTGAGTTACCCTGGCAGAAGACATGAGGCCATTCAACCGGTAGTGGCACTGGGTGGCTGTCCTCTTTTGCAAGGCATTGGCGCTTATCACCGCTGTCACCACCTCCCATGCCTGGTTGGTTATGCCCATCCTGCTGCCAGAGTGGGGGTAGAGGACATCGTGGAGGGCCTCCAAGGCACCAAAAGGCATTTCAGTGACGCGTTGCTAAACCTGGGGGGGGGCTGTAGTCTCCTTGCCTTTTGTGGACATCTTCCCTGTGGTAGCCGTGGTCTGGAAGCACTGAGACGCGTGCTCGCAGCTGGATTTTAAATATGGCACCTGGCGTGAGGAAGCGGCGAGGCGATGGTGGACAGGCCAATGACAGCCCGCTCGCCATGGAAACAGCGTGTTTCCCAGGAATGTGCAAATACTGTGGCGGGTCTGGGACAATACGGTGCAAAAACCCACCACTGCGGCCGGCGGGTAAAATGCTGTATTCCCTGCCCGCTACCGCACTTAGCGAAAATTTGGGATGATTGGAATTTTACGCTGGTGGAATTTTACGATCCCGCCAGGGTCAGTGGGTGTCTGGACAGCTAGCCGCATTTTACATCCTGGCCTCCACTGCAATGGTACTGTAAAACTCCGCCCAATAAAATTAGAGGGAATGGGAACTGGGGTTCCAATGCCTTAGGCATACGGGGGGAGATATTTATATCTGTTTATCTCACGGCCAAAGATCTTACAGTCTCAATATACTTTGTATGAAGCGAAATGACCTTGTTTGTTGCCTGTTTAATTAATATCAGATGTCTCTTCCTCTGGCCTCAGCACGTTGCCACTGTAATGGTGCTGAATAGTTCCAGATTCATTCATGAGCAGCAAATATATTTTTGCCAAGTGTGAAACGCTGAGGGCCATATAAACTTGTACACATTTCCAGCTTGATTGTGGCCTGAACAGCTTTCTCCATTTATGATGCTGTTGGAGTGATTATTCAGAGTACCATAGCCAGGTATAACTCAACAGATCAAACACAGCGGTACTTTCTTTATTCTTTCATAGGACGTGGGTGTCACAGGCAAGGCCAGCGCCAGTTACCCATCCCTAATTGCCCTTGAACCAAGAGTCTAGCCACACCATTTCAGAGGGCAGCTTAAGAGTCAACCACATTGCTGTGGATCTGGAGTCACATGTAGGCTAAGCTGGATAAGGATGGCAGATTTCCCCATTAGTGAATTGGATGGGTTTTTGCACCAATCAACAATGGCTTCATGGTTGCCAATTCCAGGTTTATTAATCAAATTTAAATTCCACTGGCTGCCATGGTGGGATTTGAACCCATATCCCCAGAACTTTAGTTTGAATCTCGGGATTACTAGTCCAGTGACATCACCATGATGTCACCAACTCCCCCATTGACAGCAAGTAGACTGATTACAACCAGAACAATAACAAAGTTAGAATAGATGCTGTTAAAATCGAGTTTGTTAAACTATAGCAGTGTGTGATGTATATGAACTCAGTAAATATAAATACGGTGTTTACAAGGGCAGGTCAGAGGCTAGGAATTCTATGATGAGTAATTCACCTTCTAACTCCCCAAAGCCTGTTCACCATCTACAGGGCACAAGTCAGGAGTGTGATGGAATATTCCCCACTTGCCTAGATGAGTGCAGCTCCCACAGCACTCAGCACACTCAACACCATCCTGGACAAAAAAACTTGTTTGATCAGGACCCCATCCACCACCTTAAATATTCGCTCCCTCCACCACCGACACACAGTAGCAGCAGTGTGCACCATCTACAAGATGTACTGCAGGAATTCACCAAGGCTCCTTCAACAGCACCTTCCAAACCTGCAACCTTTACCACAAGGGCAGCAGATGCACCTTGCAACAGACCTCTACCTGCAAGTTCCCCTCTAAGCTACACACCATCCTGACTTGGAAATATATCGCCGTTCCTTCACTGTCGCTGGGTCAAAATCCTGGAACTCCCTTCCTACCAGCACTGTGGGTGTACCCACACCACATGGACTGCAGGGGTTCAAGAAGGCAGCTCACCACCACCTTCTCAAGGGCAACTAAGGATGGGCAATAAATGCTGGCCCAGCCAGCAAAGTCCACATCCCATAGACAAATGAAAATAAAGGCCCATGCTTTGTAGTGTGTACATGAATGTATGATAAGAATTCACCAGATTGTACAGCTGAGTGGCTCTTTCACAGGAGTCACAACAGAAAAAGCACTGAACTCACATCAGTCGTGGATTCCTATCACTGCTGAAACTGGTGAGGAAATAACCTCTACACAACCTTCAAGTGTAGGTCAATTATACACTGGTCATACTACCTTTTATTACCAAGATAGCACCAAATATCCAATTACACCCAAACCAAAGCTCCTTTATCTAGTGCGTTTCACAACAGCAGGGTGCCCCAATGCGCTTTACATTCCATAACCTCATTTGAAAGTGTAATCATAGAATGGTTACAGCATGGAAGGAGGCTATTTGGCCCATCATCCATGCTGGCCCTGTGCAGGAGCAATACGCCTTGTGCCACACCTCCGCATTTTCCACATAGCTCTGCAGATTTTTCCTTTTCAGATAATGTAGGGAGTACGGCAGCAAATTTATGCCCATCAAGATTATACAAAGAGCGATGAAATAAATGGTCAGATCATCAGATTTCACGATGTCGGTGTTACACGATGCTGATATAGCTGATATCCCACCACTGCCAACCATGTTGTAATATCGGTTCTTTAGATGTCTCGATGATGAGATCTTGAGATTTGTACATTTAAACATGAATTGTTCATTGTTAATCTTTAACTATAGAGATCCCAGGTTACTGTCATGCATGGTGCTGTTACCTCCACGCAGGCTGGTTCTAGAATGTTCTCTCTAGACTGTTTTCTCAGTCTATTACCATGTGACTCTATACATCATACCATGGGCAGCGCTATTCTCCAGTCCCACATTAACCCTTGCTCTGCCAAACACCTTTACATTACAATGGCATGCAAGCACATACAACATCATACAACAGAAGGTTAAGGGATAAACATTGGCCAGGGTAGCAGGGTAACTATCCTGCTCTCCTTTTTCAAAATAGTGTCATGGGATCTTATATATCAACCTGAGAGGGGTGAGGGATCGATACATTTCAGAACTCTAAAGCATTGAAATATTGAAAGCCAGCACACTAAGGTCATTGCGATGTAGTGTGGGTCAATCCATATACAGCATGTCCGGGAGTCATGTTTCCAGATGTGTCAGCCAATGGCCTGATGTTATGAATACTCCATATTCTATGTGTATCAAGGGCATGAGAAATGTATATTGGTGTGTATACATATATATATATATATATATATATATGTATATGTATAATCACTCTTTGTGACATTGAGGCATATGAAATGATCTGATAGAATAGTCTCTATTTGTGTCGAGGGGTGCCTGCCAATAGCTCCCAGCCAAACAGCACATTCCCGGGTCTGGGTTGAAGAAACCTTGGAGGAGAAACGGAGCCCTGAAGACCACTTCAACTCCACTCCAGCCCAAGGCCTCCACATGGTGTGGTGAAGGTGAAAGAGAGTTGGAGAGGCAGATGTCTGCTGCAAATCCCTTTCCCTCCATTTGGGGCATTGCCCACTGCAACCTTGGGCCTAGTGGGCCCCAAGGAGTGTGAGGAATGGGTGGATGGGTGGGAGGGGAATGTGTGGGGACCTGGCACTCCACAGCCCCACCACGTTTTGTGGCTAGTGGTGTTGGGGGTGGAGATGGGGGAGGGAATGCAAGTTGGCGTAGCTAACCTTGCTGTCCAAATTTTCCCCTTTTCCACTTGTTTCAAGTGGGATAGCTGGAGAGATAGTTATTTAAGCTACAACAGAGTATTGTTCTGAACAATTAGGCTTCAAAATACCTACTAAAACTGCTATTACTTGAATTTGCATTCCAATTTTGTGGCAGTACTATGGTTTAAATTGCATTTGTAGAACCTCCAAGCGCTGCACCATATTACATTACAAATTTATTTATTCCAGGAATGTCTTGTCCCGCTAAACCAGCAACTGATCAGCAAGTCATAAGCTACTCTTCCCTGACAATTAATTTATTTTTGTTGTTATTAGTCTGAGATGCAGTTGATTATTATTCATTGAAAACTGTTAAATCAACAGGGCTCATTCCTCACAATGACCCTGCCCTGGGAGACATTGGGCTACAGTTTACTGCTGACTGCCAGTGTACTTGAGTTTTTGTGCACAGATTTTTCACCTGGGGTTTGACAATGACAGTAAACCAGAGACTATAATGCATTGCCAAGGAGATACTGAGCTCCTCATTGCCGGGTTGATACTTAACGGGTCATATTTTAAAGAGAACGTTCCCTTCCATTAGGAAACTGTGAGCAAGGCTTTACCATGGGGTGTAGAAGGGCTGAGTGGAAACACACAAGACTGCCTTATCTGAACAGCTTTCTGTTAGGCTATGAAGTTTGATGAATATTTCTGAATTGGCAAACAACTGTAAAGAGTCAGAGAGTCATTACAGCACAGAAGGAGGCCGTTCAGCCCATCGAGTCCATACTGGCTCTCTGTAGGGCAATCCAAACAGTGCCCTTCCTCTCGGTCCAACCCTATAGCCCCAAGTTTACACCTCTCAAGCCTATCGAATTTCCTTTTAAAAATCATTCAACGTCTCCACATTCACCATCCATGTAGAGAGCAAGTTCCAGGTTATTACCAATTGCTCGGCCAAAAAAAAAATCTTCATTATCGCCAAATCTGGCCTCATCAGCAAATTTTGAAATTTTACTCTTTATTCCAATATCAAAAAAGTAGCGGTCTTATGACCTTGGGGTACACCACTGTCTACCGCCCTCCACACTGAAAAAAGTGACCAGTTATCACGACTCGTTGCTTTTATGTCCTTAAACCAATTCTTTATCCAAGCTGACACTGACCCTCTATTCCATGAGCTACAATTTTGTTAACCAGCCTCTTCAGTGGTACCTTGTCAAAGGCTTTCCCAAAATCCATATAGACAACATCCACCGCATTCTCTTCATCAACCTTCTCAGCTACTTTATTAAAAAGTTCAATTAGATGAGTCAAGTGTGATATTTCTTTGACAAATCTGTGCTGGCTCTCCTCAATTAACTCAAACCTCCCCAAGTGCCAGTTGAAATGTATTCTTTAATTATTGTTTCTAACACTTTATCCACCACTGATGTTAAACTGTTTGTCTCGTAGTTACTGGGAATGTCCTTACACCCTTTTGGACTAAAGGTTTCACATTTGCCACTCTCCAATCCTCTGGCACCTCGCTCATATTTAAGGAAGATCGGAAGATAAACACAAACTCTTCCACTATTTCCACCGCCACTTCCTTTAGCAACTTAGGATGCAAGCCATCCAGAACAAGCAACTCATCAACTCCAAGCATTGCCCACCATCCCAGTACCTCCTGCCTATCAATTTTCATCCCATCCATTACCTCTACCATCTCCGCTTCTTCCAATATCTTGTCAGCATCTTCCTCCTTAGTAAACACTCATACTCATAAAGTATTCTCACCACGCCCTGCAACCCTGAGCACATATCCCCTTCTTTGCCCCTAACAGGCTCCACGCCACCCGTTTACTATTAACGTGCTGCTCGAGGATTTTTCAATTCCTTTTGTTATTAACTGATGTTTCGGGTCTCACGTTCTCTCTTTGCCTGTCTTAGTCACCCCCCCTCTTCAAGTCCATCTCAACTTATTGGGGGAGGGAGAGGGGGAGGGGGAAGAAACTCACAGGAAAAAAAAATGTTGTCACAATCAACTTTCTTCACATTAGAAAGACCAAGATATACTAGAAAATCAAAAGTTTCATTTGCTCTATCTCATTTGCCCCTTGCTATGAACTTTACTTATATGACATGAAACAGATTTGATCCTCTGTCAGAGCAGATCCAAGGTCTCCAGAATTCCTGGTGCAGGAAAGAAATGTTCAGACAGTGCAGTTTCTTCAGACTCTTCATTAGGCTGCACTTCAGAATCTGAGACTGGCAAAAAAAAACCCCTCAGCTCGCTTGGTGGTTCAGTTAGCATTATAGACAATCTCATTATCTGTGACAATATCCTTCTTCAGAGGAGATTTCCTGCTATATCTCGGCAATTCTATTCTCCGACACCAGTGCAATATATTTTCAAGGAAATAGAATTATGGGACCTTGAGCATTCATTCAGATCCCTCTGCATTAATTGCTCTCGGTTATTTTGTAGTCAGGATTTTAATTAAAGCAGCAGGTTAGAAATCATTAAAAATTAAGAAACTGTAATCCTTGTTCCCTAATCTGCTGCACAGAAGGAAAATATTTTCAGCTTCAAGCTGCTAATTTTCACATCCTCCCCAGGTTTAAATTCAAGAAGGTTGGTGCAGCCAACATGGTTAGGAAATTGAAACCAGCAATTGGTCTAGAACTCCTCGCCACAGAGCCATAAGAAGCGTCAGCTCAGGATGAGGAACGAAGGTTTGTGGAATCACGTCAGGATTCCGGTGGCTTGACCAAGAGAACACATGAGGTAAACGTTCCAAGATGACCTCTTAGCAAACCTGTGAAGGGCAATCATGGGATATGGCTGAGAAGAGATTTGAGAGCAGCGGAGGCTGGGTCATTGAATTTATTCAAGGCTGATTGGACAGGTATTTATCTACAAGGCAGTCAAGGGTTATGGGGGCGGGGCGGGTAAGAGAGCGGAGTTAAGGACTTTGAATGACAGGAGCAGGTTCGAGGGGCCGAATGACCTACTCCTGTTCCTATTTCTAATGTTCTTAGGTTCTTAGAGACATGACACAATCGGCACTTGATCTTTTTATTTAACGTTTATTAGCTTTAGGAAACTTCATCCCGCTCGTCGTGGATGAGGTTTCCTAAAATAATGTAAAGGCCACTTGGCCTTTTCGCCGGCTCCGCCAACCGTTAGGTGGGATGGACAGCGTAAATTTGAACTTAATTAGATTGTTAATGGCCTTAATGGGCCTTTTAAGCATCGGCGGGTGCACAACCAACTCCGGCGCGCGCCCGCCCAACGAAATATCGCGAGACTGCGCGATGACGTCAGGACACACGCCCGATGTCATCACGCGTCATCTTACGCTCGGGCGTGCCTGGCGCACACACCCACACGCCGAGCGTAATATTCTGCCCTGCGTCTTAGCTGTGTGAATGCAGGCAGTGGTCAGCACTTATCCCCAATGAATCTTTCATCAAGTGTGTGGATCTGTACAGCACCGGCAGGCTATTCCAACAGAGGACATTTTCATAACTAAACCTGATCACATGGACATAGAAACATGGAAAACAGGAGCAGGAGTAGGTCATTCAGCCCACAGGATTTGAGCTGTGGTCCAGCCTGGACTCATGGGGCACAGTGTCAGTATAAGGGACCGATCAAAGGACTGAGAGGAGGGGGAATTACTTTACTCAAAGCGTTGTGAATCTTTGGAATGCTCTTCCCCCAGAGGGTTGTGGATGCTCCATTGTTGAATATATTCCAGGCTGAGATAGATACATTTTTTGTCTCTCAGGGAATGTGGAGTTGAAGCCCCAGATCAACCATGATCATATTGAATGGCGGAGAAGGCTCGATGGGCCATGGGGTCTACCTCCTGCTCCTATTTCTTGTGTTCATTCAGGAAGAGGTTGAGATTGTTATTGGCCTGCTTGTGGTTTAAACTGTCTTTTTAGTATTTTGTATAAATCTCCACCTTTTGCAATATTGGGCCTTCGCTCATTATCAGTGTTCTGGCTTCTTCTAAGTGGCTGAAGTCCTGGTCCTATAATGTCAGGCAGATGGTGATATTCAGGAACTCTAGGCTTGTCTCCCCAGAATGAAAAAAAAGACAGTAAAGACTGGGAAATAAGAATACTGCCCCAAACTGGTCTTGTATACCTTAAAATGGAACAGCAGTAAAACTGGGAAATAAGAGTGCTGGTCTGAAGTGTTCTTTTACCTTCTATGTAGCTGCTAGTGCTCCCTCGGGGTACCTTAGCTCTTCTCCAGCTGAACCAGTAATCACAGCTGGATCTTCCCTTTCACGTTACTCACCTTCCTGACTTGGTCTGTCCCTTCATTTTCCACTGGATCAAAATCCTGGAATCACCACCCAACAAGATGGCGGGGGCAACATAACCACGGGGAACAGTAGCTGCTCAAAAAGATGCATCCCCCTTTCTCAGGGAAAATACCACCTTATTGAGGATCCCACACACGCATATGCCCACTGGGAGCAAAAATTAAAAATTACTGACAGTGACTGCATGCTAATCTTAGCAAAATGCATTTTTATGATATTTCAACAGCCTGAGATGCTGGAAGATTTTTACCTTATGGTAAGGAAAGAGAAAATTATATTGGCAACCATGAAACTCTATTATTAATCATTTATGGTGCACCTCCAACAGCATCTAAGAAAAACACATATAAATCAATAGCAACAACCGAGGTAAAGGAAATTATCTACGGTGAGAAGCACAACATGCTTCATAAGCTAATGGTGCTGTAACCATACAAACCATTTCCAATACTCTCTCTATGGCAATTACTGGCCACAAGCAATGACAACGAATCCAGACCCATGGACATAATAACTCGATTGGGTGCGGGGTGGGGGTGGGGGTGGTGGGGGTGGGGAAGGGCTGTCCATGTCCAGTCAGGTGATCACTGGGAATTGGTACCAGGTGTGTAGCTAGCACGACCTGTGTTGCCGATTGGCTGTTCGCCTGTTTGTGAGGGTGAGAAACCAGGATCCCTGACATCATTGTGGAACACGCACTCTGGCCGAAGACAGCAGGAATCATTTAACAAGGTGCAAATTAGAATCACTGCAGGAGGTCCAGGGTTGCCATCCAGCTTCTCTGTCTAGCATGGGAGGCCTTGGTCTAAGCTGTCCACAAGAGGAGTGAGATCCTGTTCTACCTCACAAGGCAGGGAAAAGAGATGTCTGAAGATGTTAATACCAGGACCTTAGTTCCCAGGACATGGGTGTAATGCCACAAAAAGTTCAATGACCTCACCAGAGTTGCCAAGGTATCATCTCAACTGCTTTCTCCTGCCACCTCACTACTCACAACACTTGCCCTCTTTCCTTTGCCCTCCTACAATCATTGCGCCACACCACTCCACCCCACCCCCCCCCAAAAAAAACTCTCAGCAATATTGCAACCTTCACTTCTCCACCTCCCAGCTTCACATCTTGTTCACAACAACTGCACTATTCAACCATGACAGGCATATTCAGAAACAGCTCCCCAGGCTGTCACGAATATTTCCTTCTG
Source organism: Carcharodon carcharias (assembly GCF_017639515.1). Classification (NCBI taxonomy): domain Eukaryota; kingdom Metazoa; phylum Chordata; class Chondrichthyes; order Lamniformes; family Lamnidae; genus Carcharodon; species Carcharodon carcharias. Next base: position 8,938,786 of record NC_054481.1, on the reverse strand, counting down.
GCTTGCAGGAGAAGGTATGCACACAACATGAGCTTGCAAAGGTGATTGGAAAAGCCAGAGACCATTTGCTGGGTCAAAATCCTGGAACTTCCTCCCTAACAGCAGTGTGGATCCGGGACTGTCAGAGTGGGGAGGGGGGGTGTGGGGGGTAGGGAGTTACTGGAGGAGACATTATGCATCACTCCTTGTTTTCCTATTCTCACTTCAACCTCACTCTACACAGTCAGCATGACAAACTGCAGCTACCCTTTACCTTCTTGTCTGCTCACCGTTTGCAATGAAAGTTTATCTCTCTCTTTCAATTCAGTTTCTGAAAGTGTGGAGTTCCCAGTGGCACTTGGAGAAGAGGAGGACAGCCTTCCTGAAATTGCAGCTTCACTTGATCTAACCCCCGGAAAGCACCGGTCCAGAGACACAGGCACCAGGCATAGTCTAGAGAACCACAAGGTGAACGACAAGGCACAAGTGTGCAGGAGGTGTGGATTAGAACACTACAGGTGCCAGTTCGCTAGCAGGCGAGATTGTATCTAATCCCTGCTGCAGAAGTCTCACATGCTCGCTTTGCGAGTCCAGACCATGAGTGAAAGCACATGGACATGTACTAGGAAATGCTAATGACACTGGACAAGCTACCCATGAGTCCGAGTGCAATGATTGAATGTATGGAGCAGTTCAGCTCCAACTTTTGTTGTGGGCTTCACGTAGAACTTGGCGACCATTCTGTACAAGATGAAATCAGCGGTCAGCTCTATGAGCATGGCAGTGGAGAGCACCATGATGGAGCTCCTGGTATCAGCTCTTACAGCTTATAGTTCATCCATGGAAGCACACACTGCTGGCATCTTGGCTCCAGTGTTGACAATTGGCCCCGTACAGCCACAACACTGGCATCTACCCGGCAATGTGGAAAATTGCCCAGGTATGTCCTGTCCACTCAAAGCAATTTGGCCAGTTACCACCCCATCAGTCCACTCTCACTCATCAGCAAAATAATGGAAGGGTCATCAACAGTGCTATCAAGTGGCACTTACTCAGGAATAACTTGTTCACTCATACGCAGTTTGGGTTCCGCCAGGGCCACTCAGCTCCTGATCTCATTACAGCCTTGGTACAAACATGGACAAAAGAGCTGAACCTCTGAGGTGAGGTGAGAGTGACTGCCCTTGACATCAAGGCAGCATTTGACCGAGTGTGGCATTAAGGAGCCCTAGCAAAACTGGAGTCAATGGGAATCGGGGGGAAACTCTCCACTGGTTGGAGTCATACCTAGTGCAACCTAATGGTTGTTGGAGGTCAGTCATCTCAGCTCCAGGACATCACTGCAGGAGTTCCTCAGGGTAGTGTCCTCAGCCCAACCATCTTCAGCTGCTTCATCAATGACCTTCCTTCCATCATAAGGTCAGAAGTGGGGATGTTTGTTGATGATTGCACAATGTTCAGCACCATTCACAAATCTTCAGATACTGAAGCAGCCCATGTCCAAATGCAGCAAGAAAACTTTGGGCTGATAAGTGGCAAGTTACATTTGTGCCACGCAGGTGCCAGGTAATGACCATCTCCAACAAGAGAATCCAATTACCACCCCTTGACATTCAATGGCATTATTGTCACTGAATTCCCCCTCTATGAACATCCCCGGGGGGTTACCATTGACCAGAAACTGAACCGAACTAGCTATATAAATACTATGATTACAAGAGCAGGTCAGAGGCTGGGAATTCTATGGCAAGTAACTCACCTCCTGACTCCCCAAAGCCTGTCCACCATCTACAAAGCACAAGTCAGGAGTGTGATATAATACTCCCCACTTGCCTGGATGAGTGCAGCTCCCACAACACTCAAGAAATTCAACAGGACAAAGCACCACCACCTGCAAGTTCCCCTCCAAGCCGGTCACCATCCTGACTTGGAAATATATTGCCGTTCCTTCACTGTCGCTGGGTCAAAATCCTGGAACTCCCTCCCTAACAGCACTGTGGGTGTACCTACACCACATGAAGGCAGCTCACCACCACCTTTTTAAAAGCAGTTAGGGGAGGGCAATAAAAGCTGGCCTAGCCAGCGAAACCTACATCCCGTGAAAGAATTTTAAAAAAGGACTTCTAAATTGTAAAGTTATTCCTGCGCTTGGATCTGCACAGAGCAGTGGAAGAGCTGAGGCACTGGAGAGTGCTTTTGGGCTCCCAGGGAAGGAATCCTGCTTTGTCAAAGTGACAGATTACACCTGCCCTCACCACCCACTCTGCCTGTGCCCTTGTCAGCAGGGTTTCAAGGGCCATTAGGCAGCGGTGTATAGAGGAGAGCTGGCCAATAAGGCTTCCCCACCAAGAATGAAGTCTTGAGTAATTTCTCAATCATTCTCTTTAATAGACAGCAATTCCGATGAGCTCCAGTTTGCAGTCTCTCTGACTAGATTGTGTAGATGTCCTGTGCCCAGGTAATCTTTTAGGTGCAAGCATGATAAGAGGAAATCACAAATTTGTGCGTTCAGACTAGGGATAGCTAAAATGAAATGCTTTTGATTCATTCACCCCAGCTTAACTGGATATTTAAATCAGTGACTTGACTTCTTTTATTCATGCCTCTCTTAAAGTCTTCTTTCCTCTACTATAGTTCTTGTCCTGCCTTGTTCTGGGGGTTTATTTTGCTGCCGTCTTCTCTTCGCCTGCACTAATCTTTTTGTTTCTTGTTAACTGACTTTATTTTAATCTCAGTCCTGCATCTTTCTCTCACTGCAGCACTCTGTGTCCCCACTCCTTGTGCTGTTGACCTTTTACTTTCCTTTGTAGCCTTTTACTCGTCTCTTGGTTACATTCTCCCCTTTCATCTCATAGTCAATACTCTGTCACATGGTGGGAGCTGGAGCTGGAGCTGGGATTGGGTGGTGGGGGGGAGGGGGGGGGTGCGAGGGAGAGCAGCACAGGCCGATGGCCCAGCCTCCGGGCTTCGCCAACCTGGAATTTTTGTAAACAGCCTTAGCTTTTAAATGCCTGGAGCCTTTATGACTCAGTCTCCTTTGTAACTGTGGCTAGAGACACCACAATATTTACAAGACAGCCTCCCTACACCATGAAACACTTGCAGTGCGAGGCTAGATCGGACTGGGTGTGCCTGGAACTGGGTTCAGGTTGCACGGTGAGCTCCATTTATGTATAGACTGAATGTGTGGCAACTCTGGGGAAACGTTCATTTCGGGAGCATTCAGAGAGTGTTGACTGTCACACATGCCTTTAATCTCATCTGCCCAGCACATTCCCTTCCCCACCGCTCTGTGTATCACTCCCCATTCCACTCAGTAGGTGGCCATCTTTCACATAAAAGACCATTTCTGAGGTTCAGTGGACTTGTGAAGTGTTCTCACTGACAGTGAGCACTGCAAACAACAAAGTTCTCCTTATTTTCAAGAGCATGTTGTTTAAGGGGACTGGTTAACGTCACCTCTTATCTTCGCCACCTCTACCACCTCGAAGGATGAGAGCAGCACAAGGGTAGCATGGGAACACCTGGAAGTTCCCCAAAAGCCACGCACCATCCTGTCTTGGAAATATATCGGCCGTTCCTTCACTGTCACTGGGTCAAAATCCTGGAACTCCCTTCCTAACAGCACTGTGGGTGTACCTACACCACATGGACTGCAGCAGCTCAAGAAGGCAGCTCACCACCACCTTCTCAAGGGGCAATTAGGGATGGACAATAAAAATTAAATGCTGGCCTAGCCAGTGATGCCCACAGTCCATGAAGAATATAAAAAGAAATGACCTTATGGTGGGGAAGTCTCCTTTGTTGTATATTTTATATCTTTGATTTGTCCCAAAGCAATCCAGGGATGACACTAGTTTGAAACTTGCAATAGGTTTTATTTGTAGTGTTTTAAAGTGTCCACTTCCATCCTTCTAGCAGCTTTCAGCTCTCTCTGTGAGATCTGTTTGCTTTTCTCCGAGTCTACACCCAGACTTAACCAATCAAGCACAGTGAGCATCGCTAGTAAACAGACTGACATAATCAAACACAGGACAATTGAACCATTGAACACTACATCCCTGTCACTCACTGACCTGTAACATTGTGGGCTGAGTAATATGACGTATCGGATTCCCTGCCATCCCCCCACCACCTCGGGACCCTGCCAAGGGGAACACCAGGAGCCCCATAGCTAAGCTGGGGGGGGTGGTGGTGAGACTTCCACCTTGCTGGATCAGGGAGTCCCAGTTTTGACGGCTGTTCGCCAATCAGAGGCAGGCGGCTCTCCAGAACTTTGGGACAGAGGCATGTAGCATTGGATCAGGACTCGAGTCTGTGTTTGGGATCTTGCCTGCTGCTAAGTTGTCAGGTCCCAGCGAGGGGGAGGGAGTGAGGGGTCGGGGTGCTGGGATTTGAGAGGCCATGGCAGGGGAGGAGGACAGCCTGGGGGTGATAAAACCTTGGGGGGAGGTGCCTCACACAGGTGGATAGATATAATTGGCCTAACTGTGGTGGGGGCATTGGTGGACAGATAGGCAGTGGGCAGGCCTCCCGCTGGATTTAATCAGCCCCCCCTATCGTCAAACCCGTTGATGGGGGGGAGCATAAAATTCAGCCCAAGGCCTTCTCTCCCTCTGGAAGGAAAATTGTCCTACAGGTCAGTACCCTCAGAAGATAATATGGGGAGGGCGAACATTACTGAGCACCCCGAATGTGTGCTAAGACACATAGGTAGGTGCACACCCTGTAAATCTTCCAGCATTGATAATTTAGTTGTCTCTTTCTTCTAAAATAGAAGAATTGAGGATATCATTCTTAACAAGAACAGTCAACTGGTGGACAATCTCTGCTGTTTAAATCTGTAGCAGCTTGTGGGGAGGATATTCTGCTGCCTGCATTATGAGGGTGTCAGCTGATTTATAGTTTTAGACGGGGGCGGGGATGGGGGCTACATTGCATTTTTGAGAGGAATTTTTTAATAAGCAGCTTACCACAAGAAGGTTACGTAACCGATTTTAAACAAATTTCACAGCACCAGTCATCTGTCATGTTATATTCTTAATCCTCATTTTCACTCAAAGTGCTTAGTAAGAAGACTTCCTCCTTCAGGTACCACGCCCTAAGAGGGTGTGGCTGACTATGGGCTTCCATTGGATTGGTCCATGATTAAGCTTGGCGAAGTACCACAGTGGCTTGCTGTTGCCTTCTGCAGTATGGCTGACCAGGAGACTCTCCCACTCTTACCACCTGCCATCAGGCACATTGCAAGGATTTACAGGCCGATAAGCAACCTGTTTGGCTACATTATGAACACAGCTTCCACGGCCATCAAATCCTGAAACAGGGCTGAAACCCGAAGCTTCTGGCCCAGAGATAGGGTGCTACCGCTGCGTCACAAAACCTCCACACAGTAACAGGACAACCCGGGTGGAAAGAAGACTTAAAGCTTCAGTTTAGACACTCTGGCACAAGCAGCTACACGCTAGAGGTCATTGACCGTATGATAGGACACCCTACATTCAACTATTTCCCCCTGTCCCATCATTACACCGCCACTATCTTGGTTGAGTTCTGCTTTCACCTATTGCTTGACCACCTGACAGAGAAGCGACCATGAATACTTATAAGCCAACACTCTCCATTGCATGTTATAAACCACTTTTTCATGCAGATCATATCCAATGGCATATCGTACCCTTGTTGACTAGATACTTTCTTTTTAACAAAAAAGAATAGTCTTCCAGCGCTGTTCTTTTGGTAAACTGGGTATTTTATTAAGAATAACAAACTGGTTTGGAAATGGGGCTTCAATTATGAAAATAAAATTGGGAGGAAGGACTGCAATGTTTGCATTGGCAATTTTGATGCAAAATAATTGTCAAATGTAGACTTGCACCTGTCATATAACTGGAGAAATGGAATTGTGTTCCAGGCTCAATTATATAAATACGTCTTTATTCGCAATATATTATGCATTCAATCACAGTGTTAGCATTGGGAAAAAAAATGAATGATACATTAGCTTGTGAAAGTTTGTTATTCTTAATAAAATACCCAGAAACTACTATGGAAATGTTTTTGAAAAGCCAATACAGGACAGTTCATTCCTTAGAAATTAGTGTAACAATTAAGCAAAGGAAAATATTATTGAAAACTGCAAAAATAAAACCTGGGATAAAATGTATCTTAAAATGAATACAGTTTCAAGACTGTTTCAGTTCAGTATAGAAAATGGGTTAACCAACATGTCAAGAAAGAAACTTCCAGGCACAATCACTTCACTCCTGTCAGTTAAAGCGACTATAAAAGGGGTGAAAGATTTTCCACATTAGTAAAGATTAAATCAGTCCGTTTCGTATGCTGTTTTTACTTTGCTGTTAATGCAGTTATGGATTTAACAGCTTCTCCTTTTTCATGTATCTCTACCAACTGAAAATGATTACACTTTCTAATCTGGCTCACGATGACATATTGTCCTAGATATTACCTCGTAACATAGAACACACTTTTGCTTTTACAATGTAATCAAATCATACATCACATTTTGACAAAAGTCATTACCAAATGGACTTCAAAGTTGGCTTGCAGTGGTAGAATGGAAAGCTCCTTTCTGTAATGGTTGCTGAAGAGTCCTACAAAAAAATGTTTTTGGACAGGTTCAATCAATTTCCCATTGCATAGGATTCTGAAGGAGAAAACTATCCATTGCGATCTTAATCAGTTGATCTCATTCAATCAGACTTCCAAGGTGGCATGGGAAATATAATTGCCACACACTGATATAGTAAATGGGTCCCTCTATTGAGCTTAATTGTAAAAGGAACTACATCTACCTCAAGACTGATTGATGCTTGACATTAGGTGCAAGAAGGGGGACATTTCTATTGTTTAGTGCTGTTTTTCTTCATCCTTCCCCATAGATATTAAAGACAGGCAGCATTGATCATAACCACCATCTCATGATCACTGGGATTTTGTGCTGGTACTAAACAGCATCTTGACATTTCAGCAGTTTCTCAAAATACCATTTGCGCTGACGTGACAAATGAATCCTTTGCATTTTGAGATTCATTATTATTTCATACATATGCGTGCATACAGATAACACAAATGGATATGCAGGGAGATACAAATAGATAAATAGTTACAGGTGGATGGTATGGAGAGATACAAAGAGAGAGATATATAGATATTGATTCACATATATACACGCACACACACACACACACACGCGCACAGGTATCTGGAAGAAAACTCCTAAGTAACAAATCCTATGTAATGTTTAAATTAAATTGCCTCTTCTATCTAACAAATAAAAAATTCATATAATAATGGCAAATTTTGGAAAGAATGTGCTATTCTTTATGATCAGAGGAAGTTCCTGAATAAAAGTTCTGAATTAAGCATATTTATTCAAACAGGGCTTTTTATCAATGCAAGGTGCGTTCAGAGAAACATCCCCGGGAGAATAAAGGATGCAAATTTATTTGGTCTCTCAAGCTTTGTGCTTTTTTTAATAGGTAGAAAAATTCAGATCCTAAACAGATGGGACATCTATCTATAGCTGCAGAATTGACTGATCTCAATGGAACCAGCATTGTGGCTGAATAAAAAACAATTGTTTCAATCACATCCAAGAAATCCCCTCTTACAGTACTGGTGTGTGAAAAAGAGCTCTACATAGCTAAAGAAAAGAGCTACCAAAATAGAGCACAAGGCTGAGCATGTGAAAGGCCAAGTGCAATGAGAAAGGAAAACTGAAAGTAATTTATGTTGCACCTTTTATATCCGGAATCTATGCAGAGATGACACTAGTTTCTATGTATGTAACAGGTTTAATTTACAGTGCTTTAAAATGTCTACTCCATGCTTCCTTTACCTCTGGCTTCCAGCTCTTTCTACAGGTTGTTTACTTTTCCCTGAGTCCACGTCAAGGCTTAACCAGTCAAGCACAATGAGCGTCAATAGCAAACAGACTCGCATAATCAAACACAGAACAATTGAACACAATAACTTCTATCCATCCCTCACATTAGGAAGATATCCAATTACTTCATTTATGTGAACAGAAATGTGTCTGTAGCCAGATGAAGATACTTCCTTCTTTTATAATCACTTTAATTTCAAGATTAAGATATTATAATATCGTATCATAGTGTTATAAGTTTGCAGGGTAGGCAAAAGGTTGATTTATTCATGTTTGTGTAGCCACTCATTATGGGTGATGAAGGAATGGAGAGAGCGAGAGAGATACTATAAACTCATTTTGCCTCTGTTTTCATTGAGAAGAATTACATTGAGAACCAAAGAGCTGGAAAAGAGAGGATGGTGTCACCTGATAAGCTATCCACAGAAAAGGAAGTAGCACTGGAAGAATGTGGCGGAATTCAAATTAGATCAGGCCCTGGAACCTGTCAATGCCCATCCTAGAAAACTGAGGGAAGTCAGAGTGGAATCGTGTGGGGGTGATGGTGATCTCCCCGTGTCCCCTCTTCTTGGGAACGTCTGTGGTTCCTTGTGCCACTCAGCTGCCAGACAATCCAGCCGTTGTGCAGCCTTCCCGTGGGATCGAGGAACCCAGAGGCAGAAGTCCCGCCCACAGAGAGATGCCAGCCCATCAGAGACCATCAGCTCTTTTGTGCTCAGCAGCCTCACCAGGGATGCGGTGTTTGCTGCCGGTACTACACCTACCCGGAGGCCTCAAATTGAGGGAGGCCCATGTACAGGTGAGGGATGACGGGAGGGGTGTTATGGGGTGGGGTCACAGGGAAGGGGTTAGCAGCAAGGGCAGGACAACCCCGCCCCCCCCCGACCCTTACCTTCAATGAGGCACTGGCAACAAGGGACCCCCCCCCCCCCCCCCCCCCCCCCCCCCCCCCCCGCCACCAGGTGCCCTCAAGCAAACCCACAAACAAACAAAAAACATTGGTTGTGCCCCCTGCATGGTGAGCTCCCTGCCCACTGCTAGAATGAAGCCCTCAGGTGGGCACTAATTGCCCGCATCAGGGCCTCGGTTGGCACTGGGGCAGGAAGGCTGCCCATGGGCCTTCTAGCCATAGACTCAGTTGGCACGGAGACAGGAAGGTGGCGTTCCCTGTGTGCCATTCTCCCTCCTGATTAAATGCCCCCACCACCAAACTCACCACAGGAGAGGGCACAAGGTTCCACATGTGGAGGAAATAGAAAAGGCTCTAACGGGAATCGTTCACACTTGGACACACAAGTTGTGCTCCTGGACTGGAAGGCTGCAAATCTATTAGCTCTGATTAAAAAAAAAAGGTGAAAATGGATATGCTATCTAAGCGTGGATCAGGCAGTCTTGGTAATATCCTGTTGGTGAAGGGGGAAATCAAACTGAAATCAAACTTTACTCAGTTTTAGGCTTATTTACAATATGAAACACTACAAAAGTATAGCTCCGAACTCCACAACCCTCCACCAGGGTCACTTTATAACCTTTTGAGTAATCCAAATCAAAGAAACTAATTAAATTAACGAACCACCCCTTAAAGGAGCACTGTAATATAAAACAAAACTCATAAGGAAATTTAACAGATTAAATTAAAATAGTATTTCTCCAGCCCTTGTGACGCCCACTGGTCATGGAAAACCTCGAGCGTACTGACGGGCACCACATGCCCGTTCTCCAAGGACACCCAGGCTGGCTGCCTATAGAAGGTGAGCAGGCATTCAGGTCAGACAACCCCCTCAAACACCCACTGCCTGGATCTGTTAATGGCCACCTTGGCCAGAAGCAAGCTAACAGGGAAGACCTCCACCCTGCTTGCCCTCCTCCGCACCAGGTGGGCAAAGATCAGGAGCGTGGGGGCTGAAATGCGACCAAGGCTTGAGGAGCAGCCCCCTTAGATAGTGGAATGGGGGCTGCAACCTCACACAACCACAGTAAACATGGAGCACAGACTTCTTGAAGCCGCAGGAAATACAGGCAGCTCAGGTGTCTGTGATCCATCTTATCCTCCTGTTGTACAGCATTGCTGTGTGCAACCACCCTCTGCACCAAATCCCCAGCGGGGAAGGGGAGGAGTGTCACCTTCTATGTGCTCAAGTAATTATGCAATGAGTGCCCGTGACCTATGTACACTTATCCTTAATTTATACAATTAACAAGCCTGTTAATTGGGTAGGCTTCTAGAGATGATATTCTCCTTGAGTTCTCTGCCTAAGGATAGGCTTGACCTATGGTGCTGTGGCCTCCACACAGGTAGGGCAAGGAGGCAGGTCCTGAAATACCCCAGCTGGCACAGGGATCAAACCCTGTGCTGTTGGCACCAATCTGACCCTCACCAGCTGTCCAGCCAACTGAACCAGCCAGCACCACCCCCCCACCCCCCCTTCAAGGCATCCAAGTTGCTGTGGCAACATGCATTTTTACGTGTGTGTTGTACTCTGGAGCTATTGATTGTGATGGCAGAGGCTCTAATTTTCTTTCCATCGTATGGCTGACCAGGAACCTCTCCTACTCTTACCACCTGCCATTGACCTGCGTTGTAAGGATTTACAAGTTGCTACTCAACCTATTTTGGCTGCGATGAACTCACCTTCTCTGGCCATCAAGTCCTGGAGGGGTCTCAAACCCAGAGCTTCTAGCACAGAGGTAGGGACACTACCCGCTGTGCCACACAACCTTCTTTATAGGTGATAATACCAAATACTGCGGAGACAGCGGTGTAATGGTAATGCCACTGGACTAGTGCCCAGGCTAGTGCTCTGGGGGGCATGGTTTCAAATCCCACCATAGCAGCTGGTGGAATTTAAGTTCAATTTATAAATCTGGAATTGAAAGCTAGCCTCAGTATCGATGACCACGAAACTATCATTGATTGTCATAAAAACCCATTCGGTTCATTACTCTCCTTTAAGGAAAGAAATCTGCCATCCTTACCTGGTCTGGGGTCACATGTAGACCAGTCTGGAGTCACTCAGTTCAAGGGCAAGTAGGAATGGGCAACAAATGCTGGCCTGGCCTTGGCACCCACATCCCATGAAAGGATAAATAAAAAGATAAAAATAATTTTCACCCAGAAAGATGTGGGCTAATTCAAGACAGTGAGCATAGATTTGTAAAAAAAAATCAAGCAGGCCAAGCAAATTAGCCACAAATCTTCGGGGGCAATAGTGGGATGTACTCATGAAGGAAATGCAGTGGTCTTTTTGTACAGAATATGGATCTTCAAAAGGTTTCTGATAAGCTACCACATAGGTACCTTATCAAGGTTTAAAGTGGATATTGCATCTGGATAGAAAATTGCTCAAAGCAAAGAAATCAAAAAGTAATGGTTAAAGGATGCATTTTGGGCTGGAGGGAGATAAGCTTGTCAAAGTTTGGGATCAATACTATTTCTTTTTCTAAATATATATTTGAAATGAGTATTTTATACATTCAAAGAAATCGATGCTATCTATACTCAGACGGACTGTGCATGCATGCGCATATGCTTAGAGGCACAATATCAAAGTTTGCAGATGATACAAAGATAAAGTGATGTGAAGATTGAATAGTGAAGGATGTAGGTTAATAGATTGGCTTGGTTATGGTTAGAATATTGGCTTGGATGTTCTTGAAAATTTTTTACCATATTGATGGTGCATCTAGGCTGTCCACCATTATTGTGGTACAGAGATTCCAGGAAATAATGGCATGAATGATTTGAAGCCAAGGACACAAGAAAGGGGAGCAGGAGTAGACTGTAAGGCACACTGAGCCATTTCCATAAAGCAATATGGGCAAGGCTGATCTAAATCTACTTCCCCGCCCATTCCCCATATCCCTTCATTCCCTGAAAGATCAAAAATTTGTTTATCCCAGCCTTAAATGTATTCAACGATGGAGAATCCACAACCCTCTGTGGTAGAGAATTATATACATTCACAACCCTTTGAGTGAAGACATTTCTCCTCATCTCAGTCCCAAGGTGAAGTAAGAGTGATTGCCCTTGACATCAAGGCCGCATTTGACCGAGTGTGGCATCAAGGAGCCCTAGCAAAACTGGAGTCAATGGGAATCAGGGGTAAAACTCTCCACTGGTTGGAGTCATACCTAGCACAAAGGAAAGTGGTTGTGGTTGTTGGAGGTCAACCATCTCAGCTCCAGAACTTCACTTCAAGAGTTCCTCAGGGTGATGTCCTAGGTGCAAACATCTTCAGCTGCTTCATCAATGACCTTCCTCCATCAGAAGGTCAGAAGTGGGGATGTTCGCTGATGATTGCACAATATTCAGCACCATTCACAACTCCTCAGATACTGAAGTAGTCCATGTCCAAATGCAGCAAGACCTGGACAATATCCAGGCTTGGGCTGACAAGTGGCAAATAACATTTGCACCACACAAGTGCCAGGCAATGATAATTTCCAACAAGAGAGAATCTAACGATCACCCCTTGATGTTCAATGGCATTACCATCACTGAATCCCCCACTATCAACATCCTGGGGGTTACCATTGACCAGAAACTGAACTGGACTGGACATATAAATACTGTGGCTACAAGAGCAGGTCAGAGGCTAGGAATTCTGTGGTGAGTAACTCACCTGCTGACTCCCCAAAGCCTGTCCACCATCTACAAGGCACAAGTCAGGAGTGTGATGGAATACTCCCCACTTGCCTGGATGAGTGCAGCTCCCACAACATTCAAGAAGCTGGACACCATCCAGGACAAAGCAGCCCGCTTGATTGGCACCACATCCACAAACATTCACTCCCTCCACCACTGATGCACCGTAGCAGCAGTGTGTTCCATCAATAAGATGCACTGCAGGAAATCACCAAGGCTCCTTAGACAGCACCTTCCAAACCCACGACCACTATCATCTAGAAGGACAAGGGTAGCAGATAAAAGGGAACACCACCATCTGGAAGATCCTCTTCAAGTCACCCACCATCCTGACTTGGAAATATATCACTGTTCCTTCACTGTCACTGGGTGAAAATCCTGGAACTCCCTTCCTAACAGCACTGTGGGTATACCTACACCACATGGACTGCAGAGCTTCAAGAAGGCAGCTCACTAGCACCTTCTCAAGGGTAATTAGGGATGGGCAATAAATGCTGGACCAGCCAGTGAAGCCCACATCCTGGAGGATGAATAAAATGAATGAATAAAAATAAGTTCTAAGCGATCGGCCCCTTATCCTGAGACTGTGGCCCCGTTGTTTTAGATTCCCTGACCAGCTGAAATAGCTTCTCAGCATCTACCCTATTAAACCCCTTCAGAATTTTGAAGGTTCCAATGAGATCACCCTTCATTCTTCTAAACTCCAGGGAATATAAGCACAATTTACTCAGCCTTTCATTATTGGACAACCTCCTCATCCCAGGGACCAATTAAGTGAATCTTCACTGTACCACCTCCAATGCAAATATATCTTTTCTTAAATGTGGAGACCAAAACTGAACACATTACTCCAGATTTGTGCCATTGTTTAGGACAGTATTATAGTTTCCTGAAAAAACCAATACTAGTCTACCTGCGTCCAAATCAATGCGTGCACAAGTTTGCTGAATTGACTCTTTTTTGATTGTTGCTGATATTTAAAGCAATACAGAATGGTGCTTGTGGGTCACAGTGTGACACTGGCGAGTCGCAGAATGACACTGATTGGACACTGAATGATGCTAAGTGTCACAGAGTGACACAGCTAGGTCACAAAACTAGGTCCTGCCACGATTAAAGTCAGTAGAGTCATCGCTCAGCAAGTTGGCTGTATCAGAGGATGGGCTTTATTGGATAGTGAACTCTAAAGCTACTGCTAGCTTATTTGAAATGTGAGCTTCATTAAGAAAGCAGATTTTATACCATCAGGATGTCTTGCATCAGCAAACTGGATCTAAAATGGTTTGTGGATATTAGCTTAAGAGGAATTTATCATATGAATGTCCGGTTGGAGCCACTTAAGGCATTTATGGGTGGGAATGATAGCAACTGATAAGTTTATGCTTCTGTTCCCTTTTAAAAATGTATAAATCCCATATCTCTAATTGAATGCCATGTTTCAATGGAGTTGGCTCCAAATAGAGTTTGTCTGCTTTGTCATTAAGGTAGATTCATTTCAAAAGATGTTTTATCTCATTTCAATTTATAAAATGAACAAACTACCTGAGGAGAGAGATTTCGGACTACACACGTTGAATAATCAGATGAAAATCCAACTGCAGTTTTTCTTTAGTGGAGAAAGGAAGAAAAGCCTTGCATTTATATACTGCCTGTCACAACCTCAGGATATTCCAAGGCACTTAGAACCAATGAAGTCACTGTCACTATCGTAATGTAGGGAATGCAACAGCCAAGTTGCACACAGCAGGATCCCACAAACAGCAAGGTGAGAAATGTCCAGATAATCTCTTTTAGTGATGTTGGTTGAGGATTAAATATTTGAGTATTTCTGGAAAAAGAGGCATGTCCAAGCTTTTCGTCTTGCACTCATCAGGACGCTTTAAAGGATACCAATATAAGGGGAAAACAACAATTTATACTGTATGTGAAGAGAGTGTTGACTGGATGGCAAATGGCATTGCCATGGCAAATTCACCAGTGATGGTGACTGACGGTTAACTGCCTTTTGTGATCTTTTGTGCCCACCTGAGAGGGCAGGACTTTGCTGCTGTATTGGATGTTGGATGCCCCATTTCTGACTCGTTGCTTTGCTTAAGTGATATCCCCGGTGAATTTTGGATTAAATTTGCCGCTAGGAGATCAGGGGCCAGAACCTTTTGCCATTCAGGGCCAAACACGCTGTCCAAGGAAAATCATTGTGCCTCGTTTTGGGCACATTGTTTTTATGCAAGATACCAAGGTATTGGAGAGGATGCAGAAAAGATTTGCTGAGATGATACCAGGGGTGTAGGGCATGAATTATGAGGAAACACTAGCAAAATTCGGGGGGCACTTTTTATGAGAACAAAGACCATTAAGAGGGTATCTGAAAAAATATTCATAATTCTGAGGAAGTTAATAAGGTAAATGAGGAAAACCTTTCCCACTGATTTGTGGACTGGTAACAGGAAGGCTTAAATGAAAGCAGAATCCATCGCATGTTTTTAAAGGGAAGTGGGACACCATCTCACGTCACTGATGATGCACTCTAACAATTAGCACAATAGCTTATTAACCCTTTATACTACACCTCCCCCATAAATTATTTACATTTTTATTCTACTCCTACTAAACCCCCAGGTCACTGTCAGGCTCACCGAGTCAGAGGGAAGGTCTTAACTAATCTGCCTGACTGTGTCCTCATTTCTTTCGGAGGAGGGGTAGGAACACAGGCACCCTGCGGAGGAGGATGTCAACAGTCCACCGAGGTGGTCGGTGCATCTCTCTTTTCATCTGGGAAGTTAACCCAAGCCTGAAAAGGCCATTTGCTGGTAGACACTAGCGCCGATCTGTTGCGTTTGAGGTCTCCGTGGTCAATGTTGACTAAATAAGAACAAGGATGAACCAAGGGACTCAAAACACGGCCAGATTGGTTCTGGTCCCAAGTACAGACTGGCCCCCCAGGATGAATCGTTAGCAGTTCCTGCACTTTATGGTAGTAGTTGAAGGTGACAGCCTGGTTTGCATGATAGTGATGCTCCTTCTGCTGGATCTTACCCAAGTCAGTCTCTGTGACACCTGGTCAAAGGATATGCGGGTGACTCGGGAGCCGAGTACATAACCTCTGTAGTATAAGGGTCTGGCACGTATATGGTTAATGTGGGATTGAGTGCAATACCGCTTGCACAGTGAGGTATGAATAGACCACTTGGCCCCTCGAGCCTGCGCCAGCATTCAACAAGATCATGGCTGATCGGATTGTATTCTCAACTTCACATTCCTGCCTACCCCGATAATCTTTCATCCCCTTGCTTATCAAGCGTCTATCTAGCCCTGTCTGTAAAAATATTCAAAGAGTCTGCTTCCCCTGCCTTTTGAGGAAGAGAGTTCCAAAGACTCACGACCCTCTGAGAGAAAAATATTCTCCTCATCTCTGTCTTAAATGGGTGACCCCTTATTTTTAAACAGTGACCCCTAGTTCTAGATTCTCCCACAAGAGGAAACATCCTTTCCACATCCACCTTGTCAAGACCCCACAGGATCTTCAAACAAGTTGCCTCTTACTCTTCAAAGCTCCAGCAAATACAAGCCTAGCCTGTCCAGCCTTTCTCCATAAGACAACCTGCCCATTCCAGGTATTAGTCCAGTAATAAAAATAGAAAATGCTGGAAAAACTCATAAGGTCTGACAGCATCTGTCATCTGGCATCTAGCTGGCCTGGCCACAACTCATGAATGAATAAATTTAAAAATAAATAAATTCAAAGCAAACTGCGAAATTCAATTTGCACACAGAGAGGCTTATTTTTCGCTTGCTTTCATTTTTATTGAAAGCATTATCTTATACTCTCTCATAGCAACACCGCCCCCCCCCCCCCCGCCCACCACAACTCCATACTTCTCCCTACCCCACTCTGTCTCCCATTCCTCACTCTCCCTCTTCCTGGGAATGAGACTTTCTCTGGCATCTCGCTGTTTGAGCAGCATTCGACAATTCTTTTCATTTGACGGTGGACTCTGACACTTACTACAAGGCTCAGTTCAATTGAGATCACAGCAAAAGCCAGCAAACAATATCGTTTAATTTCAGATTAATTAAATATCCATTGAATGGATTTAGGGGATGGCTTTCCTGTCACGGAAACGATTTAGCAACATGAATGATTCAGTTTGGGATCTACTGTACCCTTATTCTTCTGTGTCCCGCAAATCCTTATGAACTCATGATTAGTATGAATGATTTTTTTTGCTATTCTCTCTCATACAGTGCAGAGTTAA
Organism: Carcharodon carcharias; assembly: GCF_017639515.1. Classification (NCBI taxonomy): domain Eukaryota; kingdom Metazoa; phylum Chordata; class Chondrichthyes; order Lamniformes; family Lamnidae; genus Carcharodon; species Carcharodon carcharias. Next base: position 8,921,997 of record NC_054481.1, on the reverse strand, counting down.
TTTATTTGGATATTAATCCTTCTGAGGCCACAATAGGATTTTTTTTTTCTTTTAATAAGAGTTTACTGGTTTGCTCAGAAAGATTCTGGAAGCCGACTTTAGTGAGTTGGAAGTTCACAACGCTGCTCCGTGGAATAGTTCACTTGATGGTTTAAACCTTCAGTTCTCTGCAAGGGTGAGATACAGGCCAGACAATTCTCCATGGGAAAGGCAATTTGCAGGTTACCTGGCTGCTAGCTAAAGAGTGGCATTAGACACAGTTTGAGAGCAGGACTTCAGAAATCCACTTGGCTGAGGGTGTGTTATGGCACAGCGGATGGTAAATGCTGAGCTGCTCAAGTCCCAGACGGAAACTTGAAACAGCTGCCTCAACTGTTTGAAATTTGTATTTTGATTTTGAAATGTGTTTTGAATTCAATAGTAATAAGATCGAGTCTTACAGGTTTTTTTTAGAAAATTAATTAAACATTTATTAATAAAAGGAATAATTTTAAGCATATACATAGGTCTACAAATTACTACTATGATAACTCATAGCTCCCCTAATTAATCTAACTCACAGTTACACCTCTGTTAAGGCAACAGTAAAAACAAAATACATTTTAACTGACTCAGGCAAAGCACATGATACCCTGGATAAGGATATTCACAATTAATTCTCTTAGCTTCAGTTCCTATAGGCAGCAGCTTGGTACGTAGAGGCTGGAGGCTTTTCACACTTGCTAGATCTTAAACTGCCTTCCTTCCTTACACCTAACCTCATACCCTTCATCCTTATTTCTTCCTTTTTAACGTAAATCCCATTGTTCCAATATATCTTTGGACTCCACCTTTCTAATACTAAAACTCTTTCATTGTACCGAATTTATCAGTAAGCTTTGGGAAAAATAAACACATTGTTTGATTTCTTCTGGCTAAGTGTAACATTTCACCATCTCTGAAGTTCATGACTACTCTGGTTTATCTCAAAATGTAAATTTTCCTTTTACATCTCGGATTCTAAAACTTCAGCCATGTTTACTTATTTAGCATTTCAAACCTATCTTCTCTTCTGATACATCAAAGCCTTCAGGCCAGCTGTCTTTAATTCAATTAAGTCCCTCACACAAACACTCACACACACACACACACACACACACACACATACACGCACAGACACACACTATCCAGACCCCACCATTCCTACTTTACAATAAATCCCAATAACCTTATAAAAATTATTCTATTTTCATGACAGGCGGTGACTAACTCATTATCGATTGCTCTAGCAAAGGGCCAGCACGCAGGTGATGGGCTTAAAGGTCACGTACTTTATTGCCTCCCTTTTACAATTTGATACCATTGCTTGGAGGAACTGAAAATAAGTAATTTATGGAAAGAGAAAAACATTGCAGGAATTCAATGTTAGTTTAAAAAGAACAAAGGAATTTGACTGGAAATGAAGGGAGTGAAAATCCAGACAAAAAAAATGTATTACATTGTGATTGTGAGTGGGAGGACAACAGGTATAGAATAAATCAATTGACATGGTTCCTACGGTGATAGAAGTTTTAATACATAAAGCCATGGCTGTCAAACTCAATGTACAAAGTAGGCCTGATCCGACATCATGGCACTTCGTATGAGCCACATTCAACAGGCACTGCCATGTGGTTGGTGTTTTGCCAATTCCTTGTGCGCAAAGCAAGTGCAATTTAAAGCAATTTCTGATTGTGAGGCCCTGTGACTAATCTTGGCCGTCAGTGTGACTCCACCAGTGTCATCCATTTCTGAATCCCTGCTTCAAGATATTACATCAGAGTCTGATCAACTATGTCAGTCTTCTGCCTTATGCTACATGGATTTGGCCTTTACTGCTGTCGGTCAGAAGCTCTTTCGAAACTCCCCTCTCATTCACGGATGCACAGGGAAAGCAAAGTGGTTTTGATATTGATCTGACTCAGTACTCCAGCTTGATGGGACCTCGGGGATCAGAGGAAGTTGGTGGGCGATGTCTGCTCCAGAATCCTGGCATAGGCCGTGCTGATCAAAGCAGTGCCTGCACCAGCTACACTTCACCGAGGATATGGGCACTGAACTGTTGCCACCTTCTTTACACTGTTCTTGACTTCCAAGAGGCTCTAGGTTTAGGAGAACTGCCATTTTTCTCGCTTCTGTTTGTTTGTTCTGAATCCTCACTGTCTCGTCCTTGAATGTTTCCAGCCCATTTTTGCTAACTCACATCTCAGCCGAGTAAAACTGGCCTTTCCCCAGTGAAGAACATTTACTCCTCCTCTATCTTTGTCCTTTTCCATAACTACGGTAAGGGTGGAACTTTCCTCTCCCGCCAGTGGCAGGAATCATGGTTGGCGGGGACACTAAATTCGGCGCTTACGAAAAAGTCAGTTTCCTGCCGACAGAAAATTAATTTGGAATCTTGTTATCGTGACTTTGATGGTAGGTTAAAGGCAGGTTGAGTTTCCCGCTGATCTATGTCAGGAACCACATTTGCATTCATTTGCATCTCATGAATGCTCATTAAAAGGCTACTTGCCAGAATTACATTCCCCCTCCAAATTATCCAGCGGATAATTGAGACGGACGGTTTGTTTCCCGACTGTATATAAGTGGTGCGCACCTGGAGAAATTCGGTTTATCCACGACTTGGAGGTCAGTAGACGCTGCTTCAATGCTCCTTTAAGAGCATTGCTGTGAAATATCGGGTGCCAGGACCCCAGCTATGCCAAGGCTGGGCACAGGAGGCATGACCAGCGAGGAGGGGGTGAGGTGGAGACAGGACTGGGGAGGTGGGGGAAGTGTGGAACACAAGAGGTGAGGGGGGGGGGGCGGGTGGATGGAGGCAGGACAAGGGGGTGTTTGAGGAACAGAGTGGAGGAGTGAAAGACTGTCCTGGGGCAAGAGTTATAAGGCTGTCCAAGGAAGAGTCAGGAATCGTCCTGGGGATGAGGCCACGCTGTCGGGGGCATATTGAAGAGATTGTCCTGGGGCTGTTCTGGCCATGTTGGAGGGCTCTACATGGCACGCATGGATTGGTCATGGTCCTGGGTGGGGGAAGGCCCCTCCGAGCAGTGATGGTCATACACAGCATGGCGTTCAGGCCATGGTCAGTCTCCCAAGGAATTTGGTCCTGGGGGTTCGAGTCATGGTATTGGGAGACAGAGGGCACGGTAACATTCAGGGAGGCATCTGGATCCCATATGTCGGGAGTTAAAAAGGCGGGGGGGGGGAGTGGTTTTGCATGGTCTGATGGAGGGGTGTCCCAAAAAGTAAGGGCGCATGAGGCCTCAAAAAGGGGAGGGATCAGGTTGACAAAGGGCAGGGGGACATCAACATTAAAGGTTTTGAGTGGGGGGGAGTACAGGAATATCCACATGGACAATGATGGGCTCCAAGGCTAATGGGGGGGGAGGCTGGATAGTGACAGGGGGAAGGGAAATTAGGAGGATAGGAGGAACTTGGTGGGTGATGGGGGAGTTTAGAAGCTGGTCTCCCAGACGAAGGTCAGCAGCATCATTTTCAATCCCAAAAACAAGATAGAAAAAAATCGTTGAGGGAAAGGGTCTCAGCACAGCAAATCTTGGCCGATTGAAGGGACACCCTATAATTGCCCTGCTCAAGCCACGGGGACCATGGCTCAGCTGAACGTTGGATCCGAGGGTCTCATCACAATGGATGAGCTTGGATCCTTTACGAATGGGGAACAACCTGGCAAGAATCCATTAAGTTTAGGTGCTGTGGTCTTAACTGGCACCTGATCCTTACAGAGGCAATGTCAGAATGGATGTAGGGTCAAACAATCAAGGGCCGCGTCTACTGTGCAGAGGCAGCTTGGGCCCTACGAGCCTCCATGTTCCCAGTGCACTTGTCATGGTATTTATTCATGGCACCCATGCAGTCAGGATGTAAGTGCACAGATTACATAGGAACATAGAAAATAGGAGCAGGAGTAGATCATTCAGCCCTTCGAACCTGCTCCGCCATTCAATATGATCATGGCTGATCCTCTATCTCACCGCCATACTCCCACTCTCTCCCCATACCCCTTGACACCTTTAGAGTCCAGAAATCTATCTATTTTCTTCTTAAATCTATTCAGTGACTTGGCCTCCACAGCTTCTGTGGTAGAGAATTCCACAGGTTCACCACCCTCTGAGTGAAGAAGTTTCTCCTCATCTCAGTCCCAAATGGCTTACCCCATATCCTGAGACTGTGACCCCTTGTTCTAGACCTCCCCTCAGTCAGGGGAAACATCATCCCTGCATCCTGTCTGTCCAGCCCTGTCAGAATTTTATATGTTTCAATGAGATCCCCTCCCATTTCTCTAAACTCCAGTGAATACAGGCCTAGTCTGCCCAATCTCTCCTCATACACCAGCCCTGCCATGCCAGGAATCAGTCTGGTGAACCTTTGCTGCGCTCCCTCTATGGCAAGTATATTCTTTCTTAGGTAAGGGTTAGGTATGGATAATTATTGTCAAGACCTCTGGAGGACAATTACCTGAAGCCTGACATTGGACCCTAGGACTTGGGTCTTCAGAGTCTAATTTTGACACTCATTGTGAATGCACAGTCACATTCGAGGGGAAGGATCAGCCACCTGTCATCCTCCAGGATGATATCATCTTGCAAGGGGTGGCCTTGGTGTGCCATGTTCAGATTGAGAACAAGTCAAGGGCTAGAGACTGGATTTCTGCCCTGTATATGGAGAGAGACCATTCAAGGGGAACTACCATTGATTACTCAATTGTACCTGTTCAGGTACAAGGAGGAGTGGAGAAGGCAATGCTGCCTTCTTGATAGCTTCGGTTAGAATGAGGAGAACAAGGGCCCAGCGCCGATTGGCACATCTCAAGAAGGCCATCGCCCTGATGATCAAGATCCAGCAGCATTCTGCTACAAGGTCCTTAATAGAGCAGACTACTGGCCTCTTAAAGATGCGCTTCCAATGTTTGGACTGCTTAGTTGGGGCTCTCCAATACTCACCACAGAGAGTATCCCACATCATTGTCCTTTGCTGCATGCTGCACAACCTAGCGCTACAAAGGTGGGATGTGTTGCCGGGGGAGACATTGAGGAACTAGACGTCTCCTTGGATGAGGAGGACTTGGAAGGATATGACTCTGAAGAGTGCGAGGATTCAGACGAGCCACATGAGGATGCCGTTGCGTGGGTATGACACAGCTGACGTACCTTGACAACCCCATAAGGTTCCAGGAGGAATAAGGTGAAGACATGTTTTCACAGTTGAAGTTCTCTTCAGGCTTCGATGCAGGGGACACAGCAACACCTTCACTGTCAGCATCAGCATATCACAAAAGCACATCGATCTCACAATGATCACAACATAGGTCATCTTGGTTCCCAATGGAAGGCACAGCTGCCTAGGGAACATGTGGCTGCTGTGGAATGTGTTCAGCACTCCACTGGGGCACCTCCTTAAGCAACTGCACCTAGTTCTTTATCTTTATTCTCTCATGGAATGTGGGCATCACTGGCAAATCCAGCATTTGTTTCCCTTTCCCAGTTGCCCTCAAACTGAGTGCCTTGCTCAGCCAGTTCAGGGTCAGTCACATTGTTGTGGGTCTGGAGTCACATGTAGGCCAGACCAGGACAGCAGATTCCCTTCCCTAAAGGACATTAGTGAACCAGATGGGTTTTTAATGACAATCGATGTTTTCATGATCACCATTACTCAGACTAGCTTCATATTTCAGATTTAATCATCGAATTTAAGTTCCACCAGCTGCTGTGGTGGGATTTGAACCTGAGTCCCCAGAGCATTAAGCTGGGCCTCTGGGTTACTAGTCCAGAGATATTACCACTTTGCCGCCATCTCCCTTTCAAGTGCAGCCCTTTCGACCATGGTGTCAACACTTCAGTGGGAATGGTATCCTGCAAGAGGCTGAAATGCCATTGCGCATATGGGTGCCCTCATACCAGACAGACAGCAGCTTAGCAGGGTGGCACTAGCAGTAAAAACATTCGTCAATGGTTAGCACTTGACTGTCTCCAGAGGGAGCTACATCTGGACAGCACCACCTCTCCAAATGCCAGCTTTCATGCATGAATAATGCAGAGGCCTCGTTTTGTCATTGAGCCCCAGTATGCAATCGGACACTAGGACACAGTGAGCTGTTACTCTGCAGCAAGCACCCAGAGGTGTGAGTTACGTTCGCATTGTCCTCACAGAGAGTGGCTCACCAGGATCAGCGTTTGATTATTGACAAACACCCGGGACCCTTCATTTGTCAGAAGCCTGCCAAACCTACGTCCTGCATTGCCTTGGCATTTGGGAGAGACGGGGTCCAGTCAGTTTTGACACAGCAGTGAACGGTAACTCCTTCCCTTTCATAGATCCCACTAAGCACTCAGGAGATGTGCTGCAGCAACGCTTTCATAGGGTCACAGTCCTCGATACTGTCCATCTCACAAAAGTCAATCCTTTCTATCTAGCCTGAGCCAATGAGTGCACAGTCATTGAATGAATTCCATATCACTTTGCATTGTGCGAGTTTACAGAGGGATTCTGAGAAGCACTGCGAGGCAGCCATTCGGAAGCAAAGTACGATCCTCACAGGGTAAGTGGACAGCTTCATCAGGACGAGCACACGCACATTCCCGTCTGGCTGACATTCCAAATGTCACCGAGTGAAACCAACTTCCTACGATCGGTATCATGCATGGGGAGAGTGGGAACTAAGAAAGCAATAACATTCGGCCTTAAACACAGAGACAGAAACACTCTGCCGGAAGGCGGGAAAGGCTATGGTGCTCGATGATGAATGCTACTTTTCCCAAAAACTTAGTCATAAAATAAATGCCTTTGCAAACTACACTTGGGAGAAAGGACTCCGACATTGGTCGCAACAAATACTTGTTATATCCACAAACTACAGACTCCAGCGCGACAGCATCAGGATAATCACTAACCTTAATGACTAATTCTCATGAGGTCAAATAATGGCTGCCTGAGAGGCAAGGGCTACATGTGTATTGTCCAACCATCATTTTCACATAGAAAGCACCTTTGTTCATCTCGCTGATGTGGAACTAAAGGCGATTCACTTTGATGAGATTGAGTGAGACTTAATGGACCTTGCACCACATCAAATAGCCATTCAATACCTGAGATTTAGAGAGGAATAAATGTGAATCACACTTTCTTTACGGTGAATGAACACCCACGCCACAATTGTGCAATCAAAACTTCTTAATTTTTCTATCCTGTTATGACTAGGTGAGAAAGGGTGAACTGGTTCCCCTCTATTCAACCTCTTTGTGGTCACAACAAAGGTTTAAGTTTCTTTTTCACAAGCATATGCCTTTCCCAAATCAGGACATATTTAACTATTTAATCCGTGAGCAATAGGGAGCCAATCAAACAAAGTCTTCCTGAGTCAAGGAAAGAGCAAATGCATGAGCCACTAAACCAGAGGGAGCAAATTATAAAAAGAGGAAGTCACACACGCCCACACGCACACACGCAGATGCGTGCATGCACACATGTACACATGCACACACGCACATGCCCACGTCCACACGCACACGCCCACACACATGCACGCACGCACATGCCCACGCCCACACACATGCACATGCACACACACACACACACACGCACACGCACACATGCACACACACACACGCACACACACGCACACGCACACATGCACGCACGCACACGCACACGCACACATACACACACACACACGCACACACACACGCACATGCACACACACACATGCACACATGCACACACACGCACACGCACACATGCGCACACACACACACGCACACGCACACACATGCACATGCACACACACATACGCACATGCACACACACACACACGCACACACACGCACATGCACACACACGCACGCACACGCACGCACACGCACACATGCACACACACACACGCGCACACACACGCACATGCACCCACACACGCACACACACGCACATGCACACACGCACACGCACACACACACATGCACACGCCCACACATACACACACGCACATGCACACACACATACACACAAACACATACACGCACATGCACACACGCACAGATGCACACACGAACACGCCCACACGCACACGCCCACATGCATCAGAAATAAGGGAAGTTAGAGTACAATAAAAAAATGTTAAAAGAATCTATGATTAAGTGTCCTTTGCCCTGGAGACATAGGGCTGAATTTTCTATACCTGCCGGCGTCATGGTGGGCCTGAGTGGACAATATGGTGGGAAGGCTAAAAATTGTTTTCCCACCGCCGCACACCGGGAACTTCATTGTAATACGTCTGCATATCATTATTAGCCCAGCTCGCTGGAATCATCCACCCCCCAAATGCTGGGTCATTCAAGCAGGTCGACGTGATTCACAACTGAACACAAGTGACATGTAGCTAGCGAGCTGCACTACACTCGGGACTTTGAGGCTTATTTACTTCAGGCAGCGTCACATCACTTTTAGGGGGGCTCAAGGGCAGGTCCCCAACTACCAGACCAGCCGTAAGACAGGTTTTCAAAGGCTGCAGGCTCGCTCGGGGAAGGGGGAGAAGCGGCCTCAGATAAGGGAAGGGGCTGCAGGGAGAGGGCTGTACTGAGGAAGGGGGGTATCCCAGGGTGTGAGAGAGTGTGTGGTGATGTCCCTTGAGCTGTCAGTGAGTGTGTGATGGGCTTGTGAGTGTGAGAGTTTAGAGCGATGAGATTGTTGCCTCACCCTCGTGGTGCAAATGAGATCATTCATTCTCTATCTGCACTGGATGGTGAACATCTGTGCAGTGATGGCACTGACCAGCACTGCCACTGCCTCCCAAGCCAGAGTGACGCAGATGGACCTCCTGCAGCCAGAACGGGGGTAGAGGTTGGGGTGGAGGGGGAGGGGAGGGGGTGGGGTGGGTGGGGAGGGTCACAGACAGAGGGATTTTGGAGCAGCAGGACACCATCCCTGGTTCCTTAGGGAGAAGGGGCACCTGGAGGGAGGTCAAGGTGCCTTGTCTCCCCCCCCCCCTCCCCACCTCGCCTAACCACTGCTGGAACGCACCCGTGCCTAGAGCGATGGAGCACAAATCCAGCAGAAACAGCTGGACATGGGTCTCCCAGGCAGCCACCGCCCTTCCCATGGAGACTTCATGGTGGCACGTCCAGGTTGGAATTCTGGGGGAGAAATGGGCAGCTCCATTCCCATTGCAAGTGAAAGGGAGTGGAATGGTAATCCGACTACTGTGAGCGGTAATACGTAGCATAGTTTGACTGCACAGTCACAATGCAAAGGGGTAGAAAGCTGGATGAGCTATGTTATAGATGCAGTGTCCCACCACACTCCCTCCCCACCCACCCACCCCCTCCACCTGATCTCCCTCTACGCTCTCCACCTGCCACTCCCGGGAAGTCCTGGGCCATAATTAAAATCAGATGGAGAAGACAAGGGAAAGGAAGAAGAATTTAAGGAAAGTCTAAGCAGGCAGTGTCTAAATCTTTGGTTAAAAATGGTATTTTGAGCACTCATTTTAGTTGAGGAATATTATATTAATGAAGCTTTTCCTGACATTTTAAACAGCTTTGTTACTGTAACAGTATTGATTTGCTAGTAATATAATGCACCAGATGACAAAGGACTGGGAGCAGGGAATCCGGAATTCCACAGGACACACCAGCCTGAAGGTCAAAGTTGCCAATCTTCCCTGATCCCAGAGCAGCCATTTATAACGGGATAAGACATAATCTGATTAAACCACATAAAAACAAGGTCTGCAGTCTTACTGTCATTGAGGTTCCACATACTTAAAAAAAATGTTAAGAGTTCCTGGTGACTGACCTTTAGCATAGCTGACTAATTCCCTGTCAGATGTGTTGACTTCTTTACAGCAACATATCATGGCACAATTTCTCCTGCAGAGACTTATTCAAACTCTATCCTCCTCCAGACCACGTCACGCTGGTTCCCAGTCGAGGAAATGTATACAAGGTATAAGTGGTGAAAAGCAGCACCATTTCCAGTGCACATTTGCAGTTTTCTGTCAAACATTTATTTTTATTTATTTTCTTTTTTGCTGGCTAAAATATATTCCTTTGTTTGAGCGAGGGGCTTGTGGATGGGAAGCCTCGCACAGTAACGTCACCCTCAGGAGTTCAGCCTTTGTGACAAATGCAAATGCTCCAGGCTGCAGTTCCCCAGAACGCAACAGCTTGTGGCTTGGACCACCCGGGAGATAATTCCAGCGCTCCCTTATGCACCAGAATATCTTTAGCTTGCAGCTAGAGGAAGTGGCTTGTGCTTAGGAGTGAGGAGGGAAATGAGGAAGCTTGTAATCCACCGGAGAAGCCAAAAACATGAAGGTGAACAAGGGATAGATTTCCCTGTTCACCAGGTGGAGAGTGTAGAGGGAGATCAGGTTGGGTGGATGGGGAGGGAGTGTGGTAGGACACTGCATCTATAACAGAGCTCATCCAGCTTTCTACTCCTTTGCGTTGTGACTGTGCAGTCAAACTATGTTATGTATTACCAATCACAATAGTATTTGTGCTGTAGAATGATAATCAGGAGAATGATGATCAGTAGAATAATGATCAGTAAAATGGTGATCAGTAGAATGATGGTCAGAAGAATAATGATCAGTAAAATGGTGATCAGTAGAATGATGATCAGTAGAATGATGATCAGTAGAATGATGATCAGTAAAATGGTGATCAGTAGAATGATGGTCAGTAGAATGATGATCAGTAAAATGGTGATCAGTAGAATGATGATCAGTAGAATGATGGTCAGTAGAATGATGATCAGTAAAATGGTGATCAGTAGAATGATGATCAGTAGAATGATGATCAGTAGAATGATGGTCAGTAGAATGATGGTCAGTAGAATGATGATCAGTAAAATGATGGTCAGTAGAATGATGATCAGTAGAATGATGATCAGTAAAATGGTGATCAGTAGAATGATGATCAGTAGAATGATGGTCAGTAGAATGATGATCAGTAAAATGGTGATCAGTAGAATGATGATCAGTAGAATGATGGTCAGTAGAATGTTGGTCAATAGAATGATGATCAGTAGAATGGTGAACAGTAGAATGATGATCAGTAGAATGATGATCAGTAGAATGATGATCAGTAGAATGATGATCAGTAGAATGATGGTCAGTAGAATGATGATCAGTAGAATGATGATCAGTAGAATGATGATCAGTAGAATGATGATCAGTAGAATGATGATCAGTAGAATGATGATCAGTAGAATGATGATCAGTAGAATGATGGTCAGTAGAATGATGATCAGTAGAATGATGATCAGTAGAATGATGATCAGTAGAATGATGATCAGTAAAATGGTGATCAGTAGAATGATGGTCAGTAGAATGATGGTCAGTAGAATGATGGTCAGCAGAATGATGATCAGTAGAATGGTGAACAGTAGAATGATGATCAGTAGAATGATGATCAGTAGAATGATGATCAGTAGAATGATGATCAGAACAGTAGAATGATGATCAGTAGAATGGTGAACAGTAGAATGATGATCAGTAGAATGATGATCAGTAGAATGGTGAACAGTAGAATGGTGAACAGTAGAATGATGGTCAGTAGAATGATGGTCAGTAGAATGATGATCAGTAGAATGGTGAACAGTAGAATGATGATCAGTAGAATGATGATCAGTAGAATGGTGAACAGTAGAATAATGATCAGTAGAATGATGATCAGTAGAATGATGGTCAGCAGAATGATGGCCAGTAGAATGATGATCAGTAGAATGATGATCAGTAAAATGATTATCAGTAGAATGGTGAACAGTAGAATGATGATCAGTAGAATGAGGATCAGTAGAATGATGGTCAGTAGAATGATGATCAGTAGAATGATGATCAGTAAAATGGTGATCAGTAGAATGATGATCAGTAAAATGGTGATCAGTAGAATGATGGCCAGTAGAATGATGATCAGTAGAATAATGATCAGTAGAATGATGTTCAGTAAAATGGTGATCAGTAGAATGATGATCAACTGAATGATGGTCAGTAGAATGATGATCAGTAGAATGATGATCAGTAAAATGGTGATCAGTAGTATGATGGCCAGTAGAATGATGATCAGTAGAATAATGATCAGTAGAATGATGATCAGTAGAATGATGGTCAGTAGAATGATGATCAGTAGAATGATGATCAGTAGAATGGTGAACAGTAGAATGATGATCAGTAGAATGATGATCAGTAGAATGATGGTCTGCAGAATGATGGCCAGTAGAATGATGATCAGTAGAATGATGATCAGTAAAATGATTATCAGTAGAATGGTGAACAGTAGAATGATGATCAGTAGAATGATGATCAGTAGAATGATGGTCAGTAGAATGATGATCAGTAGAATGATGATCAGTAAAATGGTGATCAGTAGAATGATGATCAGTAAAATGGTGATCAGTAGAATGATGGCCAGTAGAATGATGATCAGTAGAATGATGATCAGTAGAATGGTGAACAGTAGAATGATGATCAGTAGAATGATGATCAGTAGAATGGTGAACAGTAGAATGATGGTCAGTAGAATGAAAGTCAGTAGAATGATGATCAGTAGAATGGTGAACAGTAGAATGATGATCAGTAGAATGATGATCAGTAGAATGGTGAACAGTAGAATGGTGAACAGTAGAATGATGGTCAGTACAATGATGATCAGTAGAATGATGATCAGTAGAATGATGATCAGTAGAATGATGATCAGTAGAATGGTGAACAGTAGAATGATGATCAGTAGAATGATGATCGGTAGAATGGTGAACAGTAGAATGATGGTCAGTAGAATGAAAGTCAGTAGAATGATGATCAGTAGAATGGTGAACAGTAGAATGATGATCAGTAGAATGATGATCAGTAGAATGGTGAACAGTAGAATGGTGAACAGTAGAATGATGGTCAGTACAATGATGATCAGTAGAATGATGATCAGTAGAATGATGATCAGTAGAATGATGGTCAGTAGAATGATGGTCAGTAGAATGATGATCAGAAAAATGGTGATCAGTAGAATGATGATCAGTAGAATGATGATCAGTAGAATAATGATCAGTAGAATGATGTTCAGTAAAATGGTGATCAGTAGAAAGATGATCAACTGAATGATGGTCAGTAGAATGATGATCAGTAGAAGGTTGATCAGTAGAATAATGATCAGTAGAATGATGATCAGTAAAATGGTGATCAGTAGAATGATGGCCAGTAGAATGATGATCAGTAGAATGGTGATCAGTAGAATGATGATCAGTAGAATGATGGTCAGTAGAATGATGATCAGTAGAATGATGATCAGTAAAATGGTGATCAGTAGAATGATGGTCAGTAGAATAATGATCAAAAGAATGGTGAACAGTAGAATGATGATCAGTAGAATGATGGTCAGTAGAATGATGATCAGTAGAATGATGATCAGTAGAATGATGATCAGTAAAATGGTGATCAGTAGAATGATGATCAGTAGAATGATGATCACTAGAATGATGATCAGTAGAATAATGATCAGTAGAATGATGATCAATAAAATGGTGATCAGTAGAATGATGGCCAGTACAATGATGATCAGTAAAATGGTGATCAGTAGAATGATGATCAGTAGAATGATGATCAGTAGAATGATGGTCAGTAGAATGATGATCAGTAGAATGATGGTCAGTAGAAAGATGATCAGTAGAATTATGATCAGTAGAATGATGGCAAGTAGAATGATGATCAGTAAAATGGTGATAAGTAGAATGATGATAAGTAGAATGATGATCAGTATAATGATGGTCAGTAGAATGATGATCAGTAGAATGATGGTCAGTAGAATGATGATCAGTAGAATGATGATCAGTAAAATGATTATCAGTAGAATGGTGAACAGTAGAATGATGATCAGTAGAATGATGGTCAGTAGAATGATGATCAGTAGAATGATGATCAGTAGAATGATGGTCAGTAGAATGATGGTCAGTAGAATGATGGTCAGTAGAATGGTGATCAGTAGAATGATGATCAGTAGAATGATGATCAGTAGAATGATGATCAGTAAAATGGTGATCAGTAGAATGATGGTCAGTAGAATGATGGTCAGTAGAATGATGGTCAGTAGAAGCATGATCAGTAGAATGGTGAACAGTAGAATGATGATCAGTAGAATGATGATCAGTAGAATGATGATCAGTAGAATGATGATCAGTAGAATGATGGTCAGTAGAATGATGATCAGAACAGTAGAATGATGATTAGTACAATGATGGTCAGTAGAATGATGGTCAGTAGAATGATGATCAGTAGAATGGTGAACAGTAGAATGATGATCAATAGAATGATGGTCAGTAGAATGATGGTTAGTAGAATGATGATCAGTAGATTGGTAAACAGTAGAATGATGATCAGTAGAATGATGATCAGTAGAATGGTGAACAGTAGAATGATGATCAGTAGAATGATGATCAGTAGAATGATGGTCAGCAGAATGATGGCCAGTAGAATGATGATCAGTAGAATGATGATTAGTAAAATGATTATCAGTAGAATGGTGAACAGTAGAATGATGATCAGTAGAATGATGATCAGTAGAATGATGGTCAGTAGAATGATGATCAGTAGAATGATGATCAGTAATTTGGTGATCAGTAGAATGATGATCAGTAAAATGGTGATGAGTAGAATGATGGCCAGTAGAATGATGATCAGTAGAATGATGATCAGTAGAATGGTGAACAGTAGAATGATGGTCAGTAGAATGATGGTCAGTAGAATGATGATCAGTAGAATGGTGAACAGTAGAATGATGATCAGTAGAATGATGATCAGTAGAATGGTGAACAGTAGAATGGTGAACAGTAGAATGATAGTCAGTAGAATGATGGTCAGTAGAATGATGATCAGTAGAATGGTGAACAGTAGAATGATGATCAGTAGAATGATGATCAGTAGAATGGTGAACAGTAGAATGATGATCAGTAGAATGATGATCAGTAGAATGATGGTCAGCAGAATGATGGCCAGTAGAATGATGATCAGTAGAATGATCATCAGTAAAATGATTATCAGTAGAATGATGGTCAGTAGAATGATGGTCAGTAGAATGATGATCAGTAGAATGATGGTCAGTAGAATGATGATCAGTAGAATGGTGATCAGTAGAATGATGATCAGTAGAATGATGATCAGTAGAATGATGGTCAGTAGAATGATGGTCAGTAGAATGGTGATCAGTAGAATGATGATCAGTAGAATGATGATCAGTAGAATGATGATCAGTAAAATGGTGATCAGTAGAATGATGGTCAGTAGAATGATGGTCAGTAGAATGATGGTCAGTAGAAGCATGATCAGTAGAATGGTGAACAGTAGAATGATGATCAGTAGAATGATGATCAGTAGAATGATGATCAGTAGAATGATGATCAGTAGAATGATGGTCAGTAGAATGATGATCAGAACAGTAGAATGATGATTAGTACAATGATGGTCAGTAGAATGATGGTCAGTAGAATGATGATCAGTAGAATGGTGAACAGTAGAATGATGATCAATAGAATGATTGTCAGTAGAATGATGGTTAGTAGAATGATGATCAGTAGATTGGTAAACAGTAGAATGATGATCAGTAGAATGATGATCAGTAGAATGGTGAACAGTAGAATGATGATCAGTAGAATGATGATCAGTAGAATGATGGTCAGCAGAATGATGGCCAGTAGAATGATGATCAGTAGAATGATGATCAGTAAAATGATTATCAGTAGAATGGTGAACAGTAGAATGATGATCAGTAGAATGATGATCAGTAGAATGATGGTCAGTAGAATGATGATCAGTAGAATGATGATCAGTAAAATGGTGATCAGTAGAATGATGATCAGTAAAATGGTGATCAGTAGAATGATGGCCAGTAGAATGATGATCAGTAGAATGATGATCAGTAGAATGGTGAACAGTAGAATGATGGTCAGTAGAATGATGGTCAGTAGAATGATGATCAGTAGAATGGTGAACAGTAGAATGATGATCAGTAGAATGATGATCAGTAGAATGGTGAACAGTAGAATGGTGAACAGTAGAATGATAGTCAGTAGAATGATGGTCAGTAGAATGATGATCAGTAGAATGGTGAACAGTAGAATGATGATCAGTAGAATGATGATCAGTAGAATGGTGAACAGTAGAATGATGATCAGTAGAATGATGATCAGTAGAATGATGGTCAGCAGAATGATGGCCAGTAGAATGATGATCAGTAGAATGATCATCAGTAAAATGATTATCAGTAGAATGATGGTCAGTAGAATGATGGTCAGTAGAATGATGATCAGTAGAATGATGGTCAGTAGAATGATGATCAGTAGAATGGTGATCAGTAGAATGATGATCAGTAGAATGATGATCAGTAGAATGATGATCAGTAAAATGGTGATCAGTAGAATGATGGTCAGTAGAATGATGGTCAGTAGAATGATGATCAGTAGAATGGTGAACAGTAGAATGATGATCAGTAGAATGATGGTCAGTAGAATGATGATCAGTAGAATGATGGTCAGTAGAATGATGGTCAGTACAATGATGATCAGTAGAATGATGATCAGTAGAATGATGATCAGTAGAATGATGGTCAGTAGGATGATGGTCAGTAGAATGATGATCAGAAAAATGGTGATCAGTAGAATGATGATCAGTAGAATGATGATCAGTAAAATGGTGATCAGTAGAATGATGGTCAGTAGAATGATGGTCAGTAGAATGATGGTCAGTAGAATGATGATCAGTAGAATGGTGAACAGTAGAATGATGATCAGTAGAATGATGGTCAGTAGAATGATGATCAGTAGAATGATGGTCAGTAGAATGATGGTCAGTAGAATGATGATCAGTAGAATGGTGATCAGTAGAATGATGATCAGTAGAATGATGATCAGTAGAATGATGATCAGTAAAATGTTGATCAGTAGAATGATGGTCAGTAGAATGATGGTCAGTAGAAGGATGATCAGTAGAATGGTGAACAGTAGAATGATGATCAGTAGAATGATGATCAGTAGAATGATGATCAGTAGAATGATGGTCAGTAGAATGATGATCAGAACAGTAGAATGATGATCAGTACAATGATGGTCTGTAGAATGATGGTCAGTAGAATGATGATCAGTAGAATGGGGAACAGTAGAATGATGATCAATAGAATGATGGTCAGTAGAATGATGGTTAGTAGAATGATGATCAGTAGATTGGTAAACAGTAGAATGATGATCAGTAGAATGATGATCAGTAGAATGGTGAACAGTAGAATGATGATCAGTAGAATGATGATCAGTAGAATGATGGTCAGCAGAATGATGGCCAGTAGAATGATGATCAGTAGAATGATGATCAGTAAAATGACTATCAGTAGAATCGTGAACAGTAGAATGATGATCAGTAGAATGATGATCAGTTGAATGATGGTCAGTGGAATGATGATCAGTAGAATGATGATCAGTAAAATGGTGATCAGTAGAATGATGATCAGTAAAATGGTGATCAGTAGAATGATGGCCAGTAGAATGATGATCAGTAGAATGATGATCAGTAGAATGGTGAACAGTAGAATGATGGTCAGTAGAATGATGGTCAGTAGAATGATGATCAGTAGAATGGTGAACAGTAGAATGATGATCAGTAGAATGATGATCAGTAGAATGGTGAACAGTAGAATGGTGAACAGTAGAATGATAGTCAGTAGAATGATGGTCAGTAGAATGATGATCAGTAGAATGGTGAACAGTAGAATGATGATCAGTAGAATGATGATCAGTAGAATGGTGAACAGTAGAATGATGATCAGTAGAATGATGATCAGTAGAATGTTGCTCAGCAGAATGATGGCCAGTAGAATGATGATCAGTAGAATGATCATCAGTAAAATGATTATCAGTAGAATGATGGTCAGTAGAATGATGGTCAGTAGAATGATGATCAGTAGAATGATGGTCAGTAGAATGATGATCAGTAGAATGGTGATCAGTAGAATGATGATCAGTAGAATGATCAGTAGAATGATGATCAGTAAAATGGTGATCAGTAGAATGATGGTCAGTAGAATGATGGTCAGTAGAATGATGATCAGTAGAATGGTGAACAGTAGAATGATGATCAGTAGAATGATGGTCAGTAGAATGATGATCAGTAGAATGATGGTCAGTAGAATGATGGTCAGTACAATGATGATCAGTAGAATGATGATCAGTAGAATGATGATCAGTAGAATGATGGTCAGTAGGATGATGGTCAGTAGAATGATGATCAGAAAAATGGTGATCAGTAGAATGATGATCAGTAGAATGATGATCAGTAAAATGGTGATCAGTAGAATGATGGTCAGTAGAATGATGGTCAGTAGAATGATGGTCAGTAGAATGATGATCAGTAGAATGGTGAACAGTAGAATGATGATCAGTAGAATGATGGTCAGTAGAATGATGATCAGTAGAATGATGGTCAGTAGAATGATGGTCAGTAGAATGATGATCAGTAGAATGGTGATCAGTAGAATGATGATCAGTAGAATGATGATCAGTAGAATGATGATCAGTAAAATGTTGATCAGTAGAATGATGGTCAGTAGAATGATGGTCAGTAGAAGGATGATCAGTAGAATGGTGAACAGTAGAATGATGATCAGTAGAATGATGATCAGTAGAATGATGATCAGTAGAATGATGGTCAGTAGAATGATGATCAGAACAGTAGAATGATGATCAGTACAATGATGGTCTGTAGAATGATGGTCAGTAGAATGATGATCAGTAGAATGGGGAACAGTAGAATGATGATCAATAGAATGATGGTCAGTAGAATGATGGTTAGTAGAATGATGATCAGTAGATTGGTAAACAGTAGAATGATGATCAGTAGAATGATGATCAGTAGAATGGTGAACAGTAGAATGATGATCAGTAGAATGATGATCAGTAGAATGATGGTCAGCAGAATGATGGCCAGTAGAATGATGATCAGTAGAATGATGATCAGTAAAATGACTATCAGTAGAATGGTGAACAGTAGAATGATGATCAGTAGAATGATGATCAGTTGAATGATGGTCAGTGGAATGATGATCAGTAGAATGATGATCAGTAAAATGGTGATCAGTAGAATGATGATCAGTAAAATGGTGATCAGTAGAATGATGGCCAGTAGAATGATGATCAGTAGAATGATGATCAGTAGAATGGTGAACAGTAGAATGATGGTCAGTAGAATGATGGTCAGTAGAATGATGATCAGTAGAATGGTGAACAGTAGAATGATGATCAGTAGAATGATGATCAGTAGAATGTTGAACAGTAGAATGATGATCAGTAGAATGATGATCAGTAGAATGATGGTCAGCAGAATGATGGCCAGTAGAATGATGATCAGTAGAATGATCATCAGTAAAATGATTATCAGTAGAATGATGGTCAGTAGAATGATGGTCAGTAGAATGATGATCAGTAGAATGGTGATCAGTAGAATGATGATCAGTAGAATGATGGTCAGTAGAATGATGATCAGTAGAATGATGATCAGTAAAATGGTGATCAGTAGAATGATGGTCAGTAGAATAATGATCAAAAGAATGGTGAACAGTAGAATGATGATCAGTAGAATGATGGTCAGTAGAATGATGATCAGTAGAATGATGATCAGTAGAATGATGATCAGTAAAATGGTGATCAGTAGAATGATGATCAGTAGAATGATGATCACTAGAATGATGATCAGTAGAATAATGATCAGTAGAATGATGATCAATAAAATGGTGATCAGTAGAATGATGGCCAGTAGAATGATGATTAGTAAAATGGTGATCAGTAGAATGATGATCAGTAGAATGATGATCAGTAGAATGATGGTCAGTAGAATGATGATCAGTAGAATGATGGTCAGTAGAAAGATGATCAGTAGAATTATGATCAGTAGAATGATGGCAAGTAGAATGATGATCAGTAAAATGGTGATAAGTAGAATGATGATAAGTAGAATGATGATCAGTATAATGATGGTCAGTAGAATGATGATTAGTAGAATGATGGTCAGTAGAATGATGATCAGTAGAATGGTGAACAGTAGAATGATGATCAGTAGAATGATGATCAGTAGAATGATGATCAGTAGAATGATGGTCAGTAGAATGATGATCAGAACAGTAGAATGATGATCAGTACAATGATGGTCTGTAGAATGATGGTCAGTAGAATGATGATCAGTAGAATGGGGAACAGTAGAATGATGATCAATAGAATGATGGTCAGTAGAATGATGGTTAGTAGAATGATGATCAGTAGATTGGTAAACAGTAGAATGATGATCAGTAGAATGATGATCAGTAGAATGGTGAACAGTAGAATGATGATCAGTAGAATGATGATCAGTAGAATGATGGTCAGCAGAATGATGGCCAGTAGAATGATGATCAGTAGAATGATGATCAGTAAAATGATTATCAGTAGAATCGTGAACAGTAGAATGATGATCAGTAGAATGATGATCAGTTGAATGATGGTCAGTGGAATGATGATCAGTAGAATGATGATCAGTAAAATGGTGATCAGTAGAATGATGATCAGTAAAATGGTGATCAGTAGAATGATGGCCAGTAGAATGATGATCAGTAGAATGATGATCAGTAGAATGGTGAACAGTAGAATGATGGTCAGTAGAATGATGGTCAGTAGAATGATGATCAGTAGAATGGTGAACAGTAGAATGATGATCAGTAGAATGATGATCAGTAGAATGTTGAACAGTAGAATGATGATCAGTAGAATGATCATCAGTAAAATGATTATCAGTAGAATGATGGTCAGTAGAATGATGGTCAGTAGAATGATGATCAGTAGAATGGTGATCAGTAGAATGATGATCAGTAGAATGATGGTCAGTAGAATGATGATCAGTAGAATGATGATCAGTAAAATGGTGATCAGTAGAATGATGGTCAGTAGAATAATGCTCAAAAGAATGGTGAACAGTAGAATGATGATCAGTAGAATGATGGTCAGTAGAATGATGATCAGTAGAATGATGATCAGTAGAATGATGATCAGTAAAATGGTGATCAGTAGAATGATGATCAGTAGAATGATGATCACTAGAATGATGATCAGTAGAATAATGATCAGTAGAATGATGATCAATAAAATGGTGATCAGTAGAATGATGGCCAGTAGAATGATGATCAGTAAAATGGTGATCAGTAGAATGATGATCAGTAGAATGATGATCAGTAGAATGATGGTCAGTAGAATGATGATCAGTAGAATGATGGTCAGTAGAAAGATGATCAGTAGAATTATGATCAGTAGAATGATGGCAAGTAGAATGATGATCAGTAAAATGGTGATAAGTAGAATGATGATAAGTAGAATGATGATCAGTATAATGATGGTCAGTAGAATGATGATCAGTAGAATGATGGTCAGTAGAATGATGATCAGTAGAATGATGATCAGTAAAATGATTATCAGTAGAATGGTGAACAGTAGAATGATGATCAGTAGAATGATGGTCAGTAGAATGATGATCAGTAGAATGATGATCAGTAGAATGATGGTCAGTAGAATGATGGTCAGTAGAATGATGGTCAGTAGAATGGTGATCAGTAGAATGATGATCAGTAGAATGATGATCAGTAGAATGATGATCAGTAAAATGGTGATCAGTAGAATGATGGTCAGTAGAATGATGGTCAGTAGAATGATGGTCAGTAGAAGGATGATTAGTAGAATGGTGAACAGTAGAATGATGATCAGTAGAATGATGATCAGTAGAATGATGATCAGTAGAATGATGATCAGTAGAATGATGGTCAGTAGAATGATGATCAGAACAGTAGAATGATGATTAGTACAATGATGGTCAGTAGAATGATGGTCAGTAGAATGATGATCAGTAGAATGGTGAACAGTAGAATGATGATCAGTAGAATGATGGTCAGTAGAATGATGGTTAGTAGAATGATGATCAGTAGATTGGTAAACAGTAGAATGATGATCAGTAGAATGATGATCAGTAGAATGGTGATCAGTAGAATGATGATCAGTAGCATGATGGTCAGCAGAATGATGGCCAGTAGAATGATGATCAGTAGAATGATGATTAGTAAAATGATTATCAGTAGAATGGTGAACAGTAGAATGATGATCAGTAGAATGATGATCAGTAGAATGATGGTCAGTAGAATGATGATCAGTAGAATGATGATCAGTAAAATGGTGATCAGTAGAATGATGATCAGTAAAATGGTGATCAGTAGAATGATGGCCAGTAGAATGATGATCAGTAGAATGATGATCAGTAGAATGGTGAACAGTAGAATGATGGTCAGTAGAATGATGGTCAGTAGAATGATGATCAGTAGAATGGTGAACAGTAGAATGATGATCAGTAGAATGATGATCAGTAGAATGGTGAACAGTAGAATGGTGAACAGTAGAATGATAGTCAGTAGAATGATGGTCAGTAGAATGATGATCAGTAGAATGGTGAACAGTAGAATGATGATCAGTAGAATGATGATCAGTAGAATGGTGAACAGTAGAATGATGATCAGTAGAATGATGATCAGTAGAATGATGGTCAGCAGAATGATGGCCAGTAGAATGATGATCAGTAGAATGATCATCAGTAAAATGATTATCAGTAGAATGATGGTCAGTAGAATGATGGTCAGTAGAATGATGATCAGTAGAATGATGGTCAGTAGAATGATGATCAGTAGAATGGTGATCAGTAGAATGATGATCAGTAGAATAATGATCAGTAGAATGATGATCAGTAAAATGGTGATCAGTAGAATGATGGTCAGTAGAATGATGGTCAGTAGAATGATGATCAGTAGAATGGTGAACAGTAGAATGATGATCAGTAGAATGATGGTCAGTAGAATGATGATCAGTAGAATGATGGTCAGTAGAATGATGGTCAGTACAATGATGATCAGTAGAACGATGATCAGTAGAATGATGATCAGTAGAATGATGGTCAGTAGAATGATGGTCAGTAGAATGATGATCAGAAAAATGGTGATCAGTAGAATGATGATCAGTAGAATGATGATCAGTAAAATGGTGATCAGTAGAATGATGGTCAGTAGAATGATGGTCAGTAGAATGATGGTCAGTAGAATGATGATCAGTAGAATGGTGAACAGTAGAATGATGATCAGTAGAATGATGGTCAGTAGAATGATGATCAGTAGAATGATGGTCAGTAGAATGATGGTCAGTAGAATGATGATCAGTAGAATGGTGATCAGTAGAATGATGATCAGTAGAATGATGATCAGTAGAATGATGATCAGTAAAATGTTGATCAGTAGAATGATGGTCAGTAGAATGATGGTCAGTAGAATGATGGTCAGTAGAAGGATGATCAGTAGAATGATGATCAGTAGAATGATGATCAGTAGAATGATGATCAGTAGAATGATGGTCAGTAGAATGATGATCAGAACAGTAGAATGATGATCAGTACAATGATGGTCTGTAGAATGATGGTCAGTAGAATGATGATCAGTAGAATGGGGAACAGTAGAATGATGATGAATAGAATGATGGTCAGTAGAATGATGGTTAGTAGAATGATGATCAGTAGATTGGTAAACAGTAGAATGATGATCAGTAGAATGATGATCAGTAGAATGGTGAACAGTAGAATGATGATCAGTAGAATGATGATCAGTAGAATGATGGTCAGCAGAATGATGGCCAGTAGAATGATGATCAGTAGAATGATGATCAGTAAAATGATTATCAGTAGAATGGTGAACAGTAGAATGATGATCAGTAGAATGATGATCAGTTGAATGATGGTCAGTGGAATGATGATCAGTAGAATGATGATCAGTAAAATGGTGATCAGTAGAATGATGATCAGTAAAATGGTGATCAGTAGAATGATGGCCAGTAGAATGATGATCAGTAGAATGATGATCAGTAGAATGGTGAACAGTAGAATGATGGTCAGTAGAATGATGGTCAGTAGAATGATGATCAGTAGAATGGTGAACAGTAGAATGATGATCAGTAGAATGATGATCAGTAGAATGTTGAACAGTAGAATGATGATCAGTAGAATGATGATCAGTAGAATGATGGTCAGCAGAATGATGGCCAGTAGAATGATGATCAGTAGAATGATCATCAGTAAAATGATTATCAGTAGAATGATGGTCAGTAGAATGATGGTCAGTAGAATGATGATCAGTAGAATGGTGAACAGTAGAATGATGATCAGTAGAATGATGATCAGTAGAATGGTGAACAGTAGAATGGTGAACAGTAGAATGATGGTCAGTAGAATGATGGTCAGTAGAATGATGATCAGTAGAATGATGATCAGTAGAATGATGGTCAGTAGAATGATGATCAGTAGAATGATGATGAGTAGAATGATGGTCAGTAGACTGATGGTCAGTAGAATGATGATCAGAAAAATGGTGATCAGTAGAATATTGATCAGTAGAATGATGATCAGTAGAATAATGATCAGTAGAATGATGTTCAGTAAAATGGTGATCAGTAGAATGATGATCGATAGCATGATGGTCAGTAGAATGATGATCAGTAGAATGATGATCAGTAAAATGGTGATCAGTAGAATGATGGCCAGTAGAATGATGATCAGTAGAATAATGATCAGTAGAATGATGATCAGTTAAATGGTGATCAGTAGAATGATGGCCAGTAGAATGATGATCAGTAGAATGGTGATCAGTAGAATTATGATCAGTAGAATGATGGTCAGTAGAATGATTATCAGTAGAATGATGATCAGTAGAATGATGATCAGTAAAATGGTGATCAGTAGAATGATGATCAGTAGAATGATGATCACTAGAATGATGATCAGTAGAATAATGATCAGTAGAATGATGATCAATAAAATGGTGATCAGTAGAATGATGGCCAGTAGAATGATGATCAGTAAAATGGTGATCAGTAGAATGATGATAAGTAGAATGATGATCAGTAGAATGATGGTCAGTAGAATGATGATCAGTAGAATGATGATCAGTAGAATGATGGTCTGCAGAATGATGGCCAGTAGAATGATGATCAGTAGAATGATGATCAGTAAAATGATTATCAGTAGAATGGTGAACAGTAGAATGATGATCAGTAGAATGATGATCAGTAGAATGATGGTCAGTAGAATGATGATCAGTAGAATGATGTTCGGTAAAATGGTGATCAGTAGAATGATGATCAGTAAAATGGTGATCAGTAGAATGATGATCAGTAGAATGATGGTCAGTAGAATGATGGTCAGTAGAATGATGATCAGTAGAATGGTGATCAGTAGAATGATGATCAGTAGAATGATGATCAGTAGAATGATGATCAGTAAAATGTTGATCAGTAGAATGATGGTCAGTAGAATGATGGTCAGTAGAATGATGGTCAGTAGAAGGATGATCAGTAGAATGGTGAACAGTAGAATGATGATCAGTAGAATGATGATCAGTAGAATGATGATCAGTAGAATAATGGTCAGTAGAATGATGATCAGTACAATGATGGTCTGTAGAATGATGGTCAGTAGAATGATGATCAGTAGAATGGGGAACAGTAGAATGATGATCAATAGAATGATGGTCAGTAGAATGATGGTTAGTAGAATGATGATCAGTAGATTGGTAAACAGTAGAATGATGATCAGTAGAATGATGATCAGTAGAATGGTGAACAGTAGAATGATGATCAGTAGAATGATGATCAGTAGAATGATGGTCAGCAGAATGATGGCCAGTAGAATGATGATCAGTAGAATGATGATCAGTAAAATGATTATCAGTAGAATGGTGAACAGTAGAATGATGATCAGTAGAATGATGATCAGTTGAATGATGGTCAGTGGAATGATGATCAGTAGAATGATGATCAGTAAAATGGTGATCAGTAGAATGATGATCAGTAAAATGGTGATCAGTAGAATGATGGCCAGTAGAATGATGATCAGTAGAATGATGATCAGTAGAATGGTGAACAGTAGAATGATGGTCAGTAGAATGATGGTCAGTAGAATGATGATCAGTAGAATGGTGAACAGTAGAATGATGATCAGTAGAATGATGATCAGTAGAATGTTGAACAGTAGAATGATGATCAGTAGAATGATGATCAGTAGAATGATGGTCAGCAGAATGATGGCCAGTAGAATGATGATCAGTAGAATGATCATCAGTAGAATGATGGTCAGTAGAATGATGGTCAGTAGAATGATGATCAGTAGAATGGTGAACAGTAGAATGATGATCAGTAGAATGATGATCAGTAGAATGGTGAACAGTAGAATAGTGAACAGTATAATGATGGTCAGTAGAATGATGGTCAGTAGAATGATGATCAGTAGAATGATGATCAGTAGAATGATGGTCAGTAGAATGATGGTCAGTAGAATGATGATCAGTTAGAATGATGCTCAGTAGAATGATGGTCAGTAGACTGATGGTCAGTAGAATGATGATCAGAAAAATGGTGATTAGTGGAATATTG
Organism: Carcharodon carcharias; assembly: GCF_017639515.1. Taxonomy (NCBI): domain Eukaryota; kingdom Metazoa; phylum Chordata; class Chondrichthyes; order Lamniformes; family Lamnidae; genus Carcharodon; species Carcharodon carcharias. The sequence continues at coordinate 8,895,468 of NC_054481.1, read as the reverse complement.
ATCAGTAGAATGATGATCAGTAGAATAATGATCAGTAGAATGATGTTCAGTAAAATGGTGATCAGTAGAATGATGATCGATAGCATGATGGTCAGTAGAATGATGATCAGTAGAATGATGATCAGTAAAATGGTGATCAGTAGAATGATGGCCAGTAGAATGATGATCAGTAGAATAATGATCAGTAGAATGATGATCAGTAAAATGGTGATCAGTAGAATGATGGCCAGTAGAATGATGATCAGTAGAATGGTGATCACTAGAATTATGATCAGTAGAATGATGGTCAGTAGAATGATGATCACTAGAATGATGATCAGTAGAATGATGATCAGTAAAATGGTGATCAGTAGAATGATGATCAGTAGAATGATGATCACTAGAATGATGATCAGTAGAATAATGATCAGTAGAATGATGATCAATAAAATGGTGATCAGTAGAATGATGGCCAGTAGAATGATGATCAGTAAAATGGTGATCAGTAGAATGATGATCAGTAGAATGATGATCAGTAGAATGATGGTCAGTAGAATGATGATCAGTAGAATGATGGTCAGTAGAATGATGATCAGTAGAATTATGATCAGTAGAATGACGGCCAGTAAAATGATGATCAGTAAAATGGTGATCAGTAGAATGATGATAAGTAGAATGATGATCAGTAGAATGATGGTCAGTAGAATGATGATCAGTAGAATGATGATCAGTAGAATGATGGTCTGCAGAATGATGGCCAGTAGAATGATGATCAGTAGAATGATGATCAGTAAAATGATTATCAGTAGAATGGTGAACAGTAGAATGATGATCAGTAGAATGATGATCAGTAGAATGATGGTCAGTAGAATGATGATCAGTAGAATGATGATCAGTAAAATGGTGATCAGTAGAATGATGATCAGTAAAATGGTGATCAGTAGAATGATGGCCAGTAGAATGATGATCAGTAGAATGATGATCAGTAGAATGGTGAACAGTAGAATGATGGTCAGTAGAATGATGGTCAGTAGAATGATGATCAGTAGAATGGTGAACAGTAGAATGATGATCAGTAGAATGATGATCAGTAGAATGGTGAACTGTAGAATGGTGAACAGTAGAATGATGGTCAGTACAATGATGATCAGTAGAATGATGATCAGTAGAATGATGATTAGTAGAATGATGGTCAGTAGAATGATGGTCAGTAGAATGATGATCAGAAAAATGGTGATCAGTAGAATGATGATCAGTAGAATGATGATCAGTAGAATAATGATCAGTAGAATGATGTTCAGTAAAATGGTGATCAGTAGAAAGATGATCAACTGAATGATGGTCAGTAGAATGATGATCAGTAGAATGGTGAACAGTAGAATGATGATCAATAGAATGATGGTCAGTAGAATGATGGTTAGTAGAATGATGATCAGTAGATTGGTAAACAGTAGAATGATGATCAGTAGAATGATGATCAGTAGAATGGTGAACAGTAGAATGATGATCAGTAGAATGATGATCAGTAGAATGATGGTCAGCAGAATGATGGCCAGTAGAATGATGATCAGTAGAATGATGATCAGTAAAATGATTATCAGTAGAATGGTGAACAGTAGAATGATGATCAGTAGAATGATGATCATTTGAATGATGGTCAGTGGAATGATGATCAGTAGAATGATGATCAGTAAAATGGTGATCAGTAGAATGATGATCAGTAAAATGGTGATCAGTAGAATGATGGCCAGTAGAATGATGATCAGTAGAATGATGATCAGTAGAATGGTGAACAGTAGAATGATGGTCAGTAGAATGATGGTCAGTAGAATGATGATCAGTAGAATGGTGAACAGTAGAATGATGATCAGTAGAATGATGATCAGTAGAATGTTGAACAGTAGAATGATGATCAGTAGAATGATGGTCAGCAGAATGATGGCCAGTAGAATGATGATCAGTAGAATGATCATCAGTAAAATGATTATCAGTAGAATGATGGTCAGTAGAATGATGGTCAGTAGAATGATGATCAGTAGAATGGTGAACAGAAGAATGATGGTCAGTAGAATGATGATCAGTAGAATGGTGAACAGTAGAATGATGATCAGTAGAATGATGATCAGTAGAATGTTGAACAGTAGAATGATGATCAGTAGAATGATGGTCAGCAGAATGATGGCCAGTAGAATGATGATCAGTAGAATGATCATCAGTAAAATGATTATCAGTAGAATGATGGTCAGTAGAATGATGGTCAGTAGAATGATGATCAGTAGAATGGTGAACAGTAGAATGATGGTCAGTTTAATGATGGTCAGTAGAATGATGATCAGTAGAATGGTGAACAGTAGAATGATGATCAGTAGAATGATGATCAGTAGAATGGTGAACAGTAGAATGGTGAACAGTAGAATGATGGTCAGTACAATGATGATCAGTAGAATGATGATCAGTAGAATGATGATCAGTAGAATGATGGTCAGTAGAATGATGGTCAGTAGAATGATGATCAGAAAAATGGTGATCAGTAGAATGATGATCAACTGAATGATGGTCAGTAGAATGATGATAAGTAGAATGGTGAACAGTAGAATGATGATCAATACAATGATGGTCAGTAGAATGATGGTTAGTAGAATGATGATCAGTAGATTGGTAAACAGTAGAATGATGATCAGTAGAATGATGATCAGTAGAATGGTGAACAGTAGAATGATGATCAGTAGAATGATGATCAGTAGAATGATGGTCAGCAGAATGATGGCCAGTAGAATGATGATCAGTAGAATGATGATCAGTAAAATGATTATCAGTAGAATGGTGAACAGTAGAATGATGATCAGTAGAATGATGATCAGTTGAATGATGGTCAGTGGAATGATGATCAGTAGAATGATGATCAGTAAAATGGTGATCAGTAGAATGATGATCAGTAAAATGGTGATCAGTAGAATGATGGCCAGTAGAATGATGATCAGTAGAATGATGATCAGTAGAATGGTGAACAGTAGAATGATGGTCAGTAGAATGATGGTCAGTAGAATGATGATCAGTAGAATGGTGAACAGTAGAATGATGATCAGTAGAATGATGATCAGTAGAATGTTGAACAGTAGAATGATGTTCAGTAAAATGGTGATCAGTAGAATGATGATCGATAGCATGATGGTCAGTAGAATGATGATCAGTAGAATGATGATCAGTAAAATGGTGATCAGTAGAATGATGGCCAGTAGAATGATGATCAGTAGAATAATGATCAGTAGAATGATGATCAGTAAAATGGTGATCAGTAGAATGATGGCCAGTAGAATGATGATCAGTAGAATGGTGATCAGTAGAATTATGATCAGTAGAATGATGGTCAGTAGAATGATGATCACTAGAATGATGATCAGTAGAATGATGATCAGTAAAATGGTGATCAGTAGAATGATGATCAGTAGAATGATGATCACTAGAATGATGATCAGTAGAATAATGATCAGTAGAATGATGATCAATAAAATGGTGATCAGTAGAATGATGACCAGTAGAATGATGATCAGTAAAATGGTGATCAGTAGAATGATGATCAGTAGAATGATGATCAGTAGAATGATGGTCAGTAGAATGATGATCAGTAGAATGATGGTCAGTAGAATGATGATCAGTAGAATTATGATAAGTAGAATGACGGCCAGTAAAATGATGATCAGTAAAATGGTGATCAGTAGAATGATGATAAGTAGAATGATGGTCAGTAGAATGATGGTCAGTAGAATGATGATCAGTAGAATGATGATCAGTAGAATGATGGTCTGCAGAATGATGGCCAGTAGAATGATGATCAGTAGAATGATCATCAGTAAAATGATTATCAGTAGAATGGTGAACAGTAGAATGATGATCAGTAGAATGATGATCAGTAGAATGATGGTCAGTAGAATGATGGTCAGTAGAATGATGATCAGTAAAATGGTGATCAGTAGAATGATGATCAGTAAAATGGTGATCAGTAGAATGATGGCCAGTAGAATGATGATCAGTAGAATGATGATCAGTAGAATGGTGAACAGTAGAATGATGGTCAGTAGAATGATGGTCAGTAGAATGATGATCAGTAGAATGGTGAACAGTAGAATGATGATCAGTAGAATGATGATCAGTAGAATGGTGAACTGTAGAATGGTGAACAGTAGAATGATGGTCAGTACAATGATGATCAGTAGAATGATGATCAGTAGAATGATGATCAGTAGAATGATGGTCAGTAGAATGATGGTCAGTAGAATGATGATCAGAAAAATGGTGATCAGTAGAATGATGATCAGTAGAATGATGATCAGTAGAATAATGATCAGTAGAATGATGTTCAGTAAAATGGTGATCAGTAGAAAGATGATCAACTGAATGATGGTCAGTAGAATGATGATCAGTAGAATGGTGAACAGTAGAATGATGATCAATAGAATGATGGTCAGTAGAATGATGGTTAGTAGAATGATGATCAGTAGATTGGTAAACAGTAGAATGATGATCAGTAGAATGATGATCAGTAGAATGGTGAACAGTAGAATGATGATCAGTAGAATGATGATCAGTAGAATGATGGTCAGCAGAATGATGGCCAGTAGAATGATGATCAGTAGAATGATGATCAGTAAAATGATTATCAGTAGAATGGTGAACAGTAGAATGATGATCAGTAGAATGATGATCAGTTGAATGATGGTCAGTGGAATGATGATCAGTAGAATGATGATCAGTAAAATGGTGATCAGTAGAATGATGATCAGTAAAATGGTGATCAGTAGAATGATGGCCAGTAGAATGATGATCAGTAGAATGATGATCAGTAGAATGGTGAACAGTAGAATGATGGTCAGTAGAATGATGGTCAGTAGAATGATGATCAGTAGAATGGTGAACAGTAGAATGATGATCAGTAGAATGATGATCAGTAGAATGTTGAACAGTAGAATGATGATCAGTAGAATTATGGTCAGCAGAATGATGGCCAGTAGAATGATGATCAGTAGAATGATCATCAGTAAAATGATTATCAGTAGAATGATGGTCAGTAGAATGATGATCAGTAGAATGGTGAACAGAAGAATGATGGTCAGTAGAATGATGATCAGTAGAATGGTGAACAGTAGAATGATGATCAGTAGAATGATGATCAGTAGAATGTTGAACAGTAGAATGATGATCAGTAGAATGATGGTCAGCAGAATGATGGCCAGTAGAATGATGATCAGTAGAATGATCATCAGTAAAATGATTATCAGTAGAATGATGGTCAGTAGAATGATGGTCAGTAGAATGATGATCAGTAGAATGGTGAACAGTAGAATGATGGTCAGTTTAATGATGGTCAGTAGAATGATGATCAGTAGAATGGTGAACAGTAGAATGATGATCAGTAGAATGATGATCAGTAGAATGGTGAACAGTAGAATGGTGAACAGTAGAATGATGGTCAGTACAATGATGATCAGTAGAATGATGATCAGTAGAATGATGATCAGTAGAATGATGGTCAGTAGAATGATGGTCAGTAGAATGATGATCAGAAAAATGGTGATCAGTAGAATGATGATCAGTAGAATGATGATCAGTAGAATAATGATCAGTAGAATGATGTTCAGTAAAATGGTGATCAGTAGAAAGATGATCAACTGAATGATGGTCAGTAGAATGATGATAAGTAGAATGGTGAACAGTAGAATGATGATCAATAGAATGATGGTCAGTAGAATGATGGTTAGTAGAATGATGATCAGTAGATTGGTAAACAGTAGAATGATGATCAGTAGAATGATGATCAGTAGAATGGTGAACAGTAGAATGATGATCAGTAGAATGATGATCAGTAGAATGATGGTCAGCAGAATGATGGCCAGTAGAATGATGATCAGTAGAATGATGATCAGTAGAATGATGATCAGTAAAATGGTGATCAGTAGAATGATGATCAGTAGAATGATGATCACTAGAATGATGATCAGTAGAATAATGATCAGTAGTATGATGATCAATAAAATGGTGATCAGTAGAATGATGGCCAGTAGAATGATGATCAGTAAAATGGTGATCAGTAGAATGATGATCAGTAGAATGATGATCAGTAGAATGATGATCAGTAGAATGATGGCCAGTAGAATGATGATCAGTAGAATGGTGATAAGTAGAATGATGATAAGTAGAATGATGATCAGTATAATGATGGTCAGTAGAATGATGATCAGTAGAATGATGGTCAGTAGAATGATGATCAGTAGAATGATGATCAGTAAAATGATTATCAGTAGAATGGTGAACAGTAGAATGATGATCAGTAGAATGATGGTCAGTAGAATGATGATCAGTAGAATGATGATCAGTAGAATGATGGTCAGTAGAATGATGGTCAGTAGAATGATGGTCAGTAGAATGATGGTCAGTAGAATGGTGATCAGTAGAATGATGATCAGTGAAATGGTGATCAGTAGAATGATGGTCAGTAGAATGATGGTCAGTAGAATGATGGTCAGTAGAAGGATGATCAGTAGAATGATGAACAGTAGAATGATGATCAGTAGAATGATGATCAGTAGAATGATGATCAGTAGAATGATGATCAGTAGAATGATGATCAGAACAGTAGAATGATGATTAGTGCAATGATGGTCAGTAGAATGATGGTCAGTAGAATGATGATCAGTAGAATGGTGAACAGTAGAATGATGATCAATAGAATGATGGTCAGTAGAATGCTTGTTAGTAGAATGATGATCAGTAGATTGGTAAACAGTAGAATGATGATCAGTAGAATGATGATCAGTAGAATGGTGAACAGTAGAATGATGATCAGTAGAATGATGATCAGTAGAATGATGGTCAGCAGAATGATGGCCAGTAGATTGATGATCAGCAGAGTGATGATCAGTAAAATGATTATCAGTAGAATGGTGAACAGTAGAATGATGATCAGTAGAATGATGATCAGTAGAATGATGGTCAGTAGAATGATGATCAGTAGAATGATGATCAGTAAAATGGTGATCAGTAGAATGATGATCAGTAAAATGGTGAACAGTAGAATGATGGTCAGTAGAATGATGGTCAGTAGAATGATGATCAGTAGAATGGTGAACAGTAGAATGATGATCAGTAGAATGATGATCAGTAGAATGGTGAACAGTAGAATGGTGAACAGTAGAATGATGGTCAGTAGAATGATGGTCAGTAGAATGATGATCAGTAGAATGGTGAACAGTAGAATGATGATCAGTAGAATGATGATCAGTAGAATGGTGAACAGTAGAATGATGATCAGTAGAATGAGGATCAGTAGAATGATGGTCAGCAGAATGATGGCCAGTAGAATGATGATCAGTAGAATGATCATCAGTAAAATGATTATCAGTAGAATGATGGTCAGTAGAATGATGGTCAGTAGAATGATGATCAGTAGAATGATGGTCAGTAGAATGATGATCAGTAGAATGTTGATCAGTAGAATGATGATCATTAGAATGATGATCAGTAGATTGATGATCAGTAAAATGGTGATCAGTAGAATGATGGTCAGTAGAATGATGGTCAGTAGAATGATGGTCAGTAGAATGATGATCAGTAGAATGGTGAACAGTAGAATGATGATCAGTAGAATGATGGTCAGTAGAATGATGATCAGTAGAATGATGGTCAGTAGAATGATGGTCAGTACAATGATGATCAGTAGCATGATGATCAGTAGAATGATGATCAGTAGAATGATGGTCAGTAGAATGATGGTCAGTAGAATGATGATCAGAAAAATGGTGATCAGTAGAATGATGATCAGTAGAATGATGATCAGTAAAGTGGTGATCTTTAGAATGATGGTCAGTAGAATGATGGTCAGTAGAATGATGGTCAGTAGAATGATGATCAGTAGAATGGTGAACAGTAGAATGATGATCAGTAGAATGATGGTCAGTAGAATGATGATCAGTAGAATGATGGTCAGTAGAATGATGGTCAGTAGAATGATGATCAGTAGAATGGTGATCAGTAGAATGATGATCAGTAGAATGATGATCAGTAGAATGATGATCAGTAAAATGTTGATCAGTAGAATGATGGTCAGTAGAATGATGGTCAGTAGAATGATGGTCAGTAGAAGGATGATCAGTAGAATGGTGAACAGTAGAATGATGATCAGTAGAATGATGATCAGTAGAATGATGATCAGTAGAATGATGATCAGTAGAATGATGGTCAGTAGAATGATGATCAGAACAGTAGAATGATGGTCAGTAGAATGATGGTCAGTAGAATGATGATCAGTAGAATGATGATCAGTAGAATGGTGAACAGTAGAATGGTGAACAGTAGAATGATGATCAGTAGAATGATGGTCAGCAGAATGATGGCCAGTAGAATGATGATCAGTAGAATGATCATCAGTAAAATGATTATCAGTAGAATGATGGTCAGTAGAATGATGGTCAGTAGAATGATGATCAGTAGAATGATGGTCAGTCGAATGATGATCAGTAGAATGGTGATCAGTAGAATGATGATCAGTAGAATGATGATCAGTAGAATGATGATCAGTAAAATGGTGATCAGTAGAATGATGACCAGTATAATGATGGTCAGTAGAATGATGATCAGAACAGTAAAATGGTGATCAGTAGAATGATGGCCAGTAGAATGATGATCAGTAGAATGATGATCAGTAGAATGGTGAACAGTAGAATGATGGTCAGTAGAATGATGGTCAGTAGAATGATGATCAGTAGAATGGTGAACAGTAGAATGATGATCAGTAGAATGATGATCAGTAGAATGGTGAACAGTAGAATGGTGAACAGTAGAATGATGGTCAGAAGAATGATGGTCAGTAGAATGATGATCAGTAGAATGGTGAACAGTAGAATGATGATCAGTAGAATGATGATCAGTAGAGTGTTGAACAGTAGAATGATGATCAGTAGAATGATGGTCAGCAGAATGATGGCCAGTAGAATGATGATCAGTAGAATGATCATCAGTAAAATGATTATCAGTAGAATGATGGTCAGTAGAATGATGGTCAGTAGAATGATGATCAGTAGAATGGTGAACAGTAGAATGATGATCAGTAGAATGATGATCAGTAGAATGGTGAACAGTAGAATGGTGAACAGTAGAATGATGGTCAGTAGAATGATGGTCAGTAGAATGATGATCAGTATAATGATGATCAGTAGAATGATGGTCAGTAGAATGATGGTCAGTAGAATGATGATCAGTAGAATGATGATCAGTAGAATGATGGTCAGTAGACTGATGGTCAGTAGAATGTTGATCAGAAAAATGGTGATCAGTAGAATATTGATCAGTAGAATGATGATCAGTAGAATAATGATCAGTAGAATGATGTTCAGTAAAATGGTGATCAGTAGAATGATGATCGATAGCATGATGGTCAGTAGAATGATGATCAGTAGAATGATGATCAGTAAAATGGTGATCAGTAGAATGATGGCCATTAGAATGATGATCAGTAGAATAATGATCAGTAGAATGATGATCAGTAAAATGGTGATCAGTAGAATGATGGCCAGTAGAATGATGATCAGTAGAATGGTGATCAGTAGAATTATGATCAGTAGAATGATGGTCAGTAGAATGATGATCAGTAGAATGATGATCAGTAGAATGATGATCAGTAAAATGGTGATCAGTAGAATGATGATCAGTAGAATGATGATCACTAGAATGATGATCAGTAGAATGATGATCAATAAAATGGTGATCAGTAGAATGATGGCCAGTAGAATGATGATCAGTAAAATGGTGATCAGTAGAATGATGATCAGTAGAATGATGATCAGTAGAATGATGGTCAGTAGAATGATGATCAGTAGAATGATGGTCAGTAGAATGATGATCAGTAGAATTATGATCAGTAGAATGATGGCCAGTAAAATGATGATCAGTAAAATGGTGATCAGTAGAATGATGATAAGTAGAATGATGATCAGTAGAATGATGGTCAGTAGAATGATGATCAGTAGAATGATGGTCAGTAGAATGATGATCAGTAGAATGATGATCAGTAAAATGATTATCAGTAGATTGGTGAACAGTAGACTGATGATCAGTAAAATGGTGATCAGTAGAATGATGGCCAGTTGAATGATGATCAGTAGAATGATGATCAGTAGAATGGTGAACAGTAGAATGATGGTCAGTAGAATGATGGTCAGTAGAATGATGATCAGTAGAATGGTGAACAGTAGAATGATGATCAGTAGAATGATGGTCAGTAGAATGATGATCAGTAGAATGATGGTCAGTAGAATGATGGTCAGTAGAATGATGATCAGTAGAATGGTGATCAGTAGAATGATGATCAGTAGAATGATGATCAGTAGAATGATGATCAGTAGAATGGTGAACAGTAGAATGATGGTCAGTAGAATGATGGTCAGTAGAATCATGATCAGTAGAATGGTGAACAGTAGAATGATGATCAGTAGAATGATGATCATTAGAATGGTGAACAGTAGAATGGTGAACAGTAGAATGATGGTCAGAAGAATGATGGTCAGTAGAATGATGATCAGTAGAATGGTGAACAGTAGAATGATGATCAGTAGAATGATGATCAGTAGAATGTTGAACAGTAGAATGATGATCAGTAGAATGATGATCAGTAGAATGATGGTCAGCAGAATGATGGCCAGTAGAATGATGATCAGTAGAATGATCATCAGTAAAATGATTATCAGTAGAATGATGGTCAGTAGAATGATGGTCAGAAGAATGATGATCAGTAGAATGGTGAACAGTAGAATGATGATCAGTAGAATGATGATCAGTAGAATGGTGAACAGTAGAATGATGAACAGTAGAATGATGGTCTGTAGAATGATGGTCAGTAGAATGATGATCAGTAGAATGATGATCAGTAGAATGATGGTCAGTAGAATGATGGTCAGTAGAATGATGATCAGTAGAATGATGATCAGTAGAATGATGGTCAGTAGACTGATGGTCAGTAGAATGTTGATCAGAAAAATGGTGATCAGTAGAATATTGATCAGTAGAATGATGATCAGTAGAATAATGATCAGTAGAATGATGTTCAGTAAAATGGTGATCAGTAGAATGATGATCGATAGCATGATGGTCAGTAGAATGATGATCAGTAGAATGATGATCAGTAAAATGGTGATCAGTAGAATGATGACCAGTAGAATGATGATCAGTAGAATAATGATCAGTAGAATGATGATCAGTAAAATGGTGATCAGTAGAATGATGGCCAGTAGAATGATGATCAGTAGAATGGTGATCAGTAGAATTATGATCAGTAGAATGATGGTCAGTAGAATGATGATCAGTAGAATGATGATCAGTAGAATGATGATCAGTAAAATGGTGATCAGTAGAATGATGATCAGTAGAATGATGATCACTAGAATGATGATCAGTAGAATAATGATCAGTAGAATGATGATCAATAAAATGGTGATCAGTAGAATGATGGCCAGTAGAATGATGATCAGTAAAATGGTGATCAGTAGAATGATGATCAGTAGAATGATGATCAGTAGAATGATGGTCAGTAGAATGATGATCAGTAGAATGATGGTCAGTAGAATGATGATCAGTAGAATTATGATCAGTAGAATGATGGCCAGTAAAATGATGATCAGTAAAATGGTGATCAGTCGAATGATGATAAGTAGAATGATGATCAGTAGAATGATGGTCAGTAGAATGATGATCAGTAGAATGATGGTCAGTAGAATGATGATCAGTAGAATGATGATCAGTAAAATGATTATCAGTAGATTGGTGAACAGTAGACTGATGATCAGTAAAATGGTGATCAGTAGAATGATGGCCAGTTGAATGATGATCAGTAGAATGATGATCAGTAGAATGGTGAACAGTAGAATGATGGTCAGTAGAATGATGGTCAGTAGAATGATGATCAGTAGAATGGTGAACAGTAGAATGATGATCAGTAGAATGATGATCAGTAGAATGGTGAACAGTAGAATGGTGAACAGTGGAATGATGGTCAGTAGAATGATGGTCAGTAGAATGATGATCAGTAGAATGATGGTCAGTAGAATGATGATCAGTAGAATGATGGTCAGTAGAAAGATGATCAGTAGAATGATGATCAGTAGAATGATGACCAATAGAATGATGATCAGTAAAATGGTGATAAGTAGACTGATGATAAGTAGAAAGATGATCAGTATAATGATGGTCAGTAGAATGATGATCAGTAGAATGATGGTCAGTAGAATGATGATCAGTAGAATGATGATCAGTAAAATGATTATCAGTAGAATGGTGAACAGTAGAATGATGATCAGTAGAATGATGATCAGTAGAATGATGATCAGTAGAATGATGATCAGTAGAATGATGGTCAGTAGAATGATGGTCAGTAGAATGATGATCAGTAGAATGGTGATCAGTAGAATGATGATCAGTGGAATGATGATCAGTAGAATGATGATCAGTAAAATGGTGATCAGTAGAATGATGGTCAGTAGAATGATGGTCAGTTGAATGATGGTCAGTAGAAGGATCATCAGTAGAATGGTGAACAGTAGAATGATGATCAGTAGAATGATGATCAGTATAATGATGATCAGTAGAATGATGATCAGTAGAATGTTGGTCAGTAGAATGATGATCAGAACAGTAGAATGATGATCAGTACAATGATGGTCAGTAGAATGATGGTCAGTAGAATGATGATCAGTAGAATGGTGAACAGTAGAATGATGATCAATAGAATGATGGTCAGTAGAATGATGGTTAGTAGAATGATGATCAGTAGATTGCTAAACAGTAGAATGATGATCAGTAGAATGATGATCAGTAGAATGGTGAACAGTAGAATGATGATCAGTAGAATGATGATCAGTAGAATGATGGTCAGCAGAATGATGGCCAGTAGAATGAGGATCAGTAGAATAATGATCAGTAAAATGATTATCAGTAGAATGGTGAACAGTAGAATGATGATCAGTAGAATGATGATCAGTAGAATGATGGTCAGTAGAATGATGATCAGTAGAATGATGATCATTAAAATGGTGATCAGTAGAATGATGATCAGTAAAATGGTGATGAGTAGAATGATGGCCAGTAGAATGATGATCAGTAGAATGATGATCAGTAGAATGGTGAACAGTAGAATGATGGTCAGTAGAATGATGGTCAGCAGAATGATGATCAGTAGAATGGTGAACAGTAGAATGATGATCAGTAGAATGATGATCAGTAGAATGGTGAACAGTAGAATGATGGTCAGTAGAATGATGGTCAGTAGAATGATGATCAGTAGAATGGTGATCAGTAGAATGATGATTAGTAGAATGATGATCATTAGAATGGTGAACAGTAGAATGATGATCAGTAGAATGATGATCAGTAGAATGATGGTCAGCAGAATGATGGCCAGTAGAATGATGATCAGTAGAATGATCATCAGTAAAATGATTATCAGTAGAATGATGGTCAGTAGAATGATGGTCAGTAGAATGATGATCAGTAGCATGGTGAACAGTAGAATGATGATCAGTAGAATGATGATCAGTAGAATGGTGATCAGTAGAATTATGATCAGTAGAATGATGGTCAGTAGAATGATGATCAGTAGAATGATGATCAGTAGAATGATGATCAGTAAAATGGTGATCAGTAGAATGGTAATCAGTAGAAGGATGATCACTAGAATGATGATCAGTAGAATAATGATCAGTAGAATGATGATCAATAAAATGGTGATCAGTAGAATGATGGCCAGTAGAATGATGATCAGTAAAATGGTGATCAGTAGAATGATGATCAGAAGAATGATGGTCAGTAGAATGATGATCAGTAGAATGGTGAACAGTAGAATGATGATCAGTAGAATGATGATCAGTAGAATGTTGAACAGTAGAATGATGATCAGTAGAATGATGATCAGCAGAATGATGGTCAGCAGAATGATGGCCAGTAGAATGATGATCAGTAGAATGATCATCAGTAAAATGATTATCAGTAGAATGATGGTCAGTAGAATGATGGTCAGAAGAATGATGATCAGTAGAATGGTGAACAGTAGAATGATGATCAGTAGAATGATGATCAGTAGAATGGTGAACAGTAGAATGGTGAACAGTAGAATGATGGTCTGTAGAATGATGGTCAGTAGAATGATGGTCAGTAGAATGATGATCAGTAGAATGATGATCAGTAGAATGATGGTCAGTTGAATGATGGTCAGTAGAATGATGGTCAGTAGAATGATGGTCAGTAGAATGGTGATCAGTAGAATGATGATCAGTGAAATGGTGATCAGTAGAATGATGGTCAGTAGAATGATGGTCAGAAGAATGATGGTCAGTAGAAGGATGATCAGTAGAATGATGAACAGTAGAATGATGATCAGTAGAATGATGATCAGTAGAATGATGATCAGTAGAATGATGATCAGTAGAATGATGATCAGAACAGTAGAATGATGATTAGTGCAATGATGGTCAGTAGAATGATGGTCAGTAGAATGATGATCAGTAGAATGGTGAACAGTAGAATGATGATCAATAGAATGATGGTCAGTAGAATGATTGTTAGTAGAATGATGATCTGTAGATTGGTAAACAGTAGAATGATGATCAGTAGAATGATGATCAGTAGAATGGTGAACAGTAGAATGATGATCAGTAGAATGATGATCAGTAGAATGATGGTCAGCAGAATGATGGCCAGTAGATTGATGATCAGCAGAGTGATGATCAGTAAAATGATTATCAGTAGAATGGTGAACAGTAGAATGATGATCAGTAGAATGATGATCAGTAGAATGATGGTCAGTAGAATGATGATCAGTAGAATGATGATCAGTAGAATGATGATCAGTAAAATGGTGAACAGTAGAATGATGGTCAGTAGAATGATGGTCAGTAGAATGATGATCAGTAGAATGGTGAACAGTAGAATGATGATCAGTAGAATGATGATCAGTAGAATGGTGAACAGTAGAATGGTGAACAGTAGAATGATGGTCAGTAGAATGATGGTCAGTAGAATGATGATCAGTAGAATGGTGAACAGTAGAATGATGATCAGTAGAATGATGATCAGTAGAATGGTGAACAGTAGAATGATGATCAGTAGAATGATGATCAGTAGAATGATGGTCAGCAGAATGATGGCCAGTAGAATGATGATCAGTAGAATGATGATCAGTAAAATGATTATCAGTAGAATGATGGTCAGTAGAATGATGGTCAGTAGAATGATGATCAGTAGAATGATGGTCAGTAGAATGATGATCAGTAGAATGGTGATCAGTAGAATGATGATCAGTAGAATGATGATCAGTAGAATGATGATCAGTAAAATGGTGATCAGTAGAATGATGGTCAGTAGAATGATGGTCAGTAGAATGATGGTCAGTAGAATGATGATCAGTAGAATGGTGAACAGTAGAATGATGAACAGTAGAATGATGGTCAGTAGAATGATGATCAGTAGAATGATGGTCAGTAGAATGATGGTCAGTACAATGATGATCAGTAGAATGATGATCAGTAGAATGATGATCAGTAGAATGATGGTCAGTAGAATGATGGTCAGTAGAATGATGATCAGAAAAATGGTGATCAGTAGAATGATGATCAGTAGAATGATGATCATTAAAGTGGTGATCTTTAGAATGATGGTCAGTAGAATGATGGTCAGTAGAATGATGGTCAGTAGAATGATGATCAGTAGAATGGTGAACAGTAGAATGATGATCAGTAGAATGATGGTCAGTAGAATGATGATCAGTAGAATGATGGTCAGTAGAATGATGGTCAGTAGAATGATGATCAGTAGAATGGTGATCAGTAGAATGATGATCAGTAGAATGATGATCAGTAGAATGATGATCAGTAAAATGTTGATCAGTAGAATGATGGTCAGTAGAATGATGGTCAGTAGAATGATGGTCAGTAGAAGGATGATCAGTAGAATGGTGAACAGTAGAATGATGATCAGTAGAATGATGATCAGTAGAATGATGATCAGTAGAATGATGATCAGTAGAATGATGGTCAGTAGAATGATGATCAGAACAGTAGAATGATGATCAGTACAATGATGGTCAGTAGAATGATGATCAGTAGAATGGTGAACAGTAGAATGATGATGAATAGAATGATGGTCAGTAGAATGATGGTTAGTAGAATGATGATCAGTAGATTGGTAAACAGTAGAATGATGATCAGTAGAATGATGATCAGTAGAATGGTGAACAGTAGAATGATGATCAGTAGAATGATGATCAGTAGAATGATGGTCAGCAGAATGATGGCCAGTAGAATGATGATCAGCAGAATGATGATCAGTAAAATGATTATCAGTAGAATGGTGAACAGTAGAATGATGATCAGTAGAATGATGATCAGTAGAATGATGGTCAGTAGAATGATGATCAGTAGAATGATGATCAGTAAAATGGTGATCAGTAGAATGATGATCAGTAAAATGGTGAACAGTAGAATGATGGTCAGTAGAATGATGGTCAGTAGAATGATGATCAGTAGAATGGTGAACAGTAGAATGATGATCAGTAGAATGATGATCAGTAGAATGGTGAACAGTAGAATGGTGAACAGTAGAATGATGGTCAGTAGAATGATGGTCAGTAGAATGATGATCAGTAGAATGGTGAACAGTAGAATGATGATCAGTAGAATGATGATCAGTAGAATGGTGAACAGTAGAATGATGATCAGTAGAATGATGATCAGTAGAATGATGGTCAGCAGAATGATGGCCAGTAGAATGATGATCAGTAGAATGATCATCAGTAAAATGATTATCAGTAGAATGATGGTCAGTAGAATGATGGTCAGTAGAATGATGATCAGTAGAATGATGGTCAGTAGAATGATGATCAGTAGAATGGTGATCAGTAGAATGATGATCAGTAGAATGATGATCAGTAGAATGATGATCAGTAAAATGGTGATCAGTAGAATGATGACCAGTATAATGATGGTCAGTAGAATGATGATCAGAACAGTAAAATGGTGATCAGTAGAATGATGGCCAGTAGAATGATGATCAGTAGAATGATGATCAGTAGAATGGTGAACAGTAGAATGATGGTCAGTAGAATGATGGTCAGTAGAATGATGATCAGTAGAATGGTGAACAGTAGAATGATGATCAGTAGAATGATGATCAGTAGAATGGTGAACAGTAGAATGGTGAACAGTAGAATGATGGTCAGAAGAATGATGGTCAGTAGAATGATGATCAGTAGAATGGTGAACAGTAGAATGATGATCAGTAGAATGATGATCAGTAGAGTGTTGAACAGTAGAATGATGATCAGTAGAATGATGGTCAGCAGAATGATGGCCAGTAGAATGATGATCAGTAGAATGATCATCAGTAAAATGATTATCAGTAGAATGATGGTCAGTAGAATGATGGTCAGTAGAATGATGATCAGTAGAATGGTGAACAGTAGAATGATGATCAGTAGAATGATGATCAGTAGAATGGTGAACAGTAGAATGGTGAACAGTAGAATGATGGTCAGTAGAATGATGGTCAGTAGAATGATGATCAGTAGAATGATGATCAGTAGAATGATGGTCAGTAGAATGATGGTCAGTAGAATGATGATCAGTAGAATGATGATCAGTAGAATGATGGTCAGTAGACTGATGGTCAGTAGAATGTTGATCAGAAAAATGGTGATCAGTAGAATATTGATCAGTAGAATGATGATCAGTAGAATAATGATCAGTAGAATGATGTTCAGTAAAATGGTGATCAGTAGAATGATGATCGATAGCATGATGGTCAGTAGAATGATGATCAGTAGAATGATGATCAGTAAAATGGTGATCAGTAGAATGATGGCCATTAGAATGATGATCAGTAGAATAATGATCAGTAGAATGATGATCAGTAAAATGGTGATCAGTAGAATGATGGCCAGTAGAATGATGATCAGTAGAATGGTGATCAGTAGAATTATGATCAGTAGAATGATGGTCAGTAGAATGATGATCAGTAGAATGATGATCAGTAGAATGATGATCAGTAAAATGGTGATCAGTAGAATGATGATCAGTAGAATGATGATCACTAGAATGATGATCAGTAGAATGATGATCAATAAAATGGTGATCAGTAGAATGATGGCCAGTAGAATGATGATCAGTAAAATGGTGATCAGTAGAATGATGATCAGTAGAATGATGATCAGTAGAATGATGGTCAGTAGAATGATGATCAGTAGAATGATGGTCAGTAGAATGATGATCAGTAGAATTATGATCAGTAGAATGATGGCCAGTAAAATGATGATCAGTAAAATGGTGATCAGTAGAATGATGATAAGTAGAATGATGATCAGTAGAATGATGGTCAGTAGAATGATGATCAGTAGAATGATGGTCAGTAGAATGATGATCAGTAGAATGATGATCAGTAAAATGATTATCAGTAGATTGGTGAACAGTAGACTGATGATCAGTAAAATGGTGATCAGTAGAATGATGGACAGTTGAATGATGATCAGTAGAATGATGATCAGTAGAATGGTGAACAGTAGAATGATGGTCAGTAGAATGATGGTCAGTAGAATGATGATCAGTAGAATGGTGAACAGTAGAATGATGATCAGTAGAATGATGGCCAGTAGAATGATGATCAGTAGAATGATGGTCAGTAGAATGATGGTCAGTAGAATGATGATCAGTAGAATGGTGATCAGTAGAATGATGATCAGTAGAATGATGATCAGTAGAATGATGATCAGTAGAATGGTGAACAGTAGAATGATGGTCAGTAGAATGATGGTCAGTAGAATGATGATCAGTAGAATGGTGAACAGTAGAATGATGATCAGTAGAATGATGATCATTAGAATGGTGAACAGTAGAATGATGAACAGTAGAATGATGGTCAGAAGAATGATGGTCAGTAGAATGATGATCAGTAGAATGGTGAACAGTAGAATGATGATCAGTAGAATGATGATCAGTAGAATGTTGAACAGTAGAATGATGATCAGTAGAATGATGATCAGTAGAATGATGGTCAGCAGAATGATGGCCAGTAGAATGATGATCAGTAGAATGATCATCAGTAAAATGATTATCAGTAGAATGATGGTCAGTAGAATGATGGTCAGAAGAATGATGATCAGTAGAATGGTGAACAGTAGAATGATGATCAGTAGAATGATGATCAGTAGAATGGTGAACAGTAGAATGATGAACAGTAGAATGATGGTCTGTAGAATGATGGTCAGTAGAATGGTGATCAGTAGAATGATGATCAGTAGAATGATGGTCAGTAGAATGATGGTCAGTAGAATGATGATCAGTAGAATGATGATCAGTAGAATGATGGTCAGTAGACTGATGGTCAGTAGAATGTTGATCAGAAAAATGGTGATCAGTAGAATATTGATCAGTAGAATGATGATCAGTAGAATAATGATCAGTAGAATGATGTTCAGTAAAATGGTGATCAGTAGAATGATGATCGATAGCATGATGGTCAGTAGAATGATGATCAGTAGAATGATGATCAGTAAAATGGTGATCAGTAGAATGATGGCCAGTAGAATGATGATCAGTAGAATAATGATCAGTAGAATGATGATCAGTAAAATGGTGATCAGTAGAATGATGGCCAGTAGAATGATGATCAGTAGAATGGTGATCAGTAGAATTATGATCAGTAGAATGATGGTCAGTAGAATGATGATCAGTAGAATGATGATCAGTAGAATGATGATCAGTAAAATGGTGATCAGTAGAATGATGATCAGTAGAATGATGATCAGTAGAATAATGATCAGTAGAATGATGATCAATAAAATGGTGATCAGTAGAATGATGGCCAGTAGAATGATGATCAGTAAAATGGTGATCAGTAGAATGATGATCAGTAGAATGATGATCAGTAGAATGATGGTCAGTAGAATGATGATCAGTAGAATGTTGGTCAGTAGAATGATGATCAGTAGAATTATGATCAGTAGAATGATGGCCAGTAAAATGATGATCAGTAAAATGGTGATCAGTCGAATGATGATAAGTAGAATGATGATCAGTAGAATGATGGTCAGTAGAATGATGATCAGTAGAATGATGGTCAGTAGAATGATGATCAGTAGAATGATGATCAGTAAAATGATTATCAGTAGATTGGTGAACAGTAGACTGATGATCAGTAAAATGGTGATCAGTAGAATGATGGCCAGTTGAATGATGATCAGTAGAATGATGATCAGTAGAATGGTGAACAGTAGAATGATGGTCAGTAGAATGATGGTCAGTAGAATGATGATCAGTAGAATGGTGAACAGTAGAATGATGATCAGTAGAATGATGATCAGTAGAATGGTGAACAGTAGAATGGTGAACAGTGGAATGATGGTCAGTAGAATGATGGTCAGTAGAATGATGATCAGTAGAATGATGGTCAGTAGAATGATGATCAGTAGAATGATGGTCAGTAGAAAGATGATCAGTAGAATGATGATCAGTAGAATGATGACCAATAGAATGATGATCAGTAAAATGGTGATAAGTAGACTGATGATAAGTAGAAAGATGATCAGTATAATGATGGTCAGTAGAATGATGATCAGTAGAATGATGGTCAGTAGAATGATGATCAGTAGAATGATGATCAGTAAAATGATTATCAGTAGAATGGTGAACAGTAGAATGATGATCAGTAGAATGATGTTCAGTAGAATGATGATCAGTAGAATGATGATCAGTAGAATGATGGTCAGTAGAATGATGGTCAGTAGAATGATGATCAGTAGAATGGTGATCAGTAGAATGATGATCAGTGGAATGATGATCAGTAGAATGATGATCAGTAAAATGGTGATCAGTAGAATGATGGTCAGTAGAATGATGGTCAGTTGAATGATGGTCAGTAGAAGGATCATCAGTAGAATGGTGAACAGTAGAATGATGATCAGTAGAATGATGATCAGTATAATGATGATCAGTAGAATGATGATCAGTAGAATGTTGGTCAGTAGAATGATGATCAGAACAGTAGAATGATGATCAGTACAATGATGGTCAGTAGAATGATGGTCAGTAGAATGATGATCAGTAGAATGGTGAACAGTAGAATGATGATCAATAGAATGATGGTCAGTAGAATGATGGTTAGTAGAATGATGATCAGTAGATTGCTAAACAGTAGAATGATGATCAGTAGAATGATGATCAGTAGAATGGTGAACAGTAGAATGATGATCAGTAGAATGATGATCAGTAGAATGATGGTCAGCAGAATGATGGCCAGTAGAATGAGGATCAGTAGAATAATGATCAGTAAAATGATTATCAGTAGAATGGTGAACAGTAGAATGATGATCAGTAGAATGATGATCAGTAGAATGATGGTCAGTAGAATGATGATCAGTAGAATGATGATCATTAAAATGGTGATCAGTAGAATGATGATCAGTAAAATGGTGATGAGTAGAATGATGGCCAGTAGAATGATGATCAGTAGAATGATGATCAGTAGAATGGTGAACAGTAGAATGATGGTCAGTAGAATGATGGTCAGCAGAATGATGATCAGTAGAATGGTGAACAGTAGAATGATGATCAGTAGAATGATGATCAGTAGAATGGTGAACAGTAGAATGATGGTCAGTAGAATGATGGTCAGTAGAATGATGATCAGTAGAATGGTGATCAGTAGAATGATGATTAGTAGAATGATGATCATTAGAATGGTGAACAGTAGAATGATGATCAGTAGAATGATGATCAGTAGAATGATGGTCAGCAGAATGATGGCCAGTAGAATGATGATCAGTAGAATGATCATCAGTAAAATGATCATCAGTAGAATGATGGTCAGTAGAATGATGGTCAGTAGAATGATGATCAGTAGCATGGTGAACAGTAGAATGATGATCAGTAGAATGATGATCAGTAGAATGGTGATCAGTAGAATTATGATCAGTAGAATGATGGTCAGTAGAATGATGATCAGTAGAATGATGATCAGTAGAATGATGATCAGTAAAATGGTGATCAGTAGAATGATGATCAGTAGAATGATGATCACTAGAATGATGATCAGTAGAATAATGATCAGTAGAATGATGATCAATAAAATGGTGATCAGTAGAATGATGGCCAGTAGAATGATGATCAGTAAAATGGTGATCAGTAGAATGATGATCAGAAGAATGATGGTCAGTAGAATGATGATCAGTAGAATGGTGAACAGTAGAATGATGATCAGTAGAATGATGATCAGTAGAATGTTGAACAGTAGAATGATGATCAGTAGAATGATGATCAGTAGAATGATGGTCAGCAGAATGATGGCCAGTAGAATGATGATCAGTAGAATGATCATCAGTAAAATGATTATCAGTAGAATGATGGTCAGTAGAATGATGGTCAGAAGAATGATGATCAGTAGAATGGTGAACAGTAGAATGATGATCAGTAGAATGATGATCAGTAGAATGGTGAACAGTAGAATGGTGAACAGTAGAATGATGGTCTGTAGAATGATGGTCAGTAGAATGATGATCAGTAGAATGATGATCAGTAGAATGATGGTCAGTAGAATGATGGTCAGTAGAATGATGATCAGTAGAATGATGATCAGTAGAATGATGGTCAGTAGACTGATGGTCAGTAGAATGTTGATCAGAAAAATGGTGATCAGTAGAATATTGATCAGTAGAATGATGATCAGTAGAATAATGATCAGTAGAATGATGTTCAGTAAAATGGTGATCAGTAGAATGATGATCGATAGCATGATGGTCAGTAGAATGATGATCAGTTGAATGATGATCAGTAAAATGGTGATCAGTAGAATGATGGCCAGTAGAATGATGATCAGTAGAATAATGATCAGTAGAATGATGATCAGTAAAATGGTGATCAGTAGAATGATGGCCAGTAGAATGATGATCAGTAGAATGGTGATCAGTAGAATGATGGTCAGTAGAATGATGATCAGTAGAATGATGATCAGTAGAATGATGATCAGTAAAATGGTGATCAGTAGAATGATGATCAGTAGAATGATGATCACTAGAATGATGATCAGTAGAATAATGATCAGTAGAATGATGATCAATAAAATGGTGATCAGTAGAATGATGGCCAGTAGAATGATGATCAGTAAAATGGTGATCAGTAGAATGATGATCAGTAGAATGATGATCAGTAGAATGATGGTCAGTAGAATGATGATCAGTAGAATGATGGTCAGTAGAATGATGATTAGTAGAATTATGATCAGTAGAATGATGGCCAGTAAAATGATGATCAGTAAAATGGTGATCAGTCGAATGATGATAAGTAGAATGATGATCAGTAGAATGATGGTCAGTAGAATGATGATCAGTAGAATGATGGTCAGTAGAATGATGATCAGTAGAATGATGATCAGTAAAATGATTATCAGTAGATTGGTGAACAGTAGACTGATGATCAGTAAAATGGTGATCAGTAGAATGATGGCCAGTTGAATGATGATCAGTAGAATGATGATCAGTAGAATGGTGAACAGTAGAATGATGGTCAGTAGAATGATGGTCAGTAGAATGATGATCAGTAGAATGGTGAACAGTAGAATGATGATCAGTAGAATGATGATCAGTAGAATGGTGAACAGTAGAATGGTGAACAGTGGAATGATGGTCAGTAGAATGATGGTCAGTAGAATGATGATCAGTAGAATGATGGTCAGTAGAATGATGATCAGTAGAATGATGGTCAGTAGAAAGATGATCAGTAGAATGATGATCAGTAGAATGATGACCAATAGAATGATGATCAGTAAAATGGTGATAAGTAGACTGATGATAAGTAGAAAGATGATCAGTTTAATGATGGTCAGTAGAATGATGATCAGTAGAATGATAGTCAGTAGAATGATGATCAGTAGAATGATGATCAGTAAAATGATTATCAGTAGAATGGTGAACAGTAGAATGATGATCAGTAGAATGATGCTCAGTAGAATGATGATCAGTAGAATGATGATCAGTAGAATGATGGTCAGTAGAATGATGGTCAGTAGAATGATGATCAGTAGAATGGTGATCAGTAGAATGATGATCAGTGGAATGATGATCAGTAGAATGATGATCAGTAAAATGGTGATCAGTAGAATGATGGTCAGTAGAATGATGGTCAGTTGAATGATGGTCAGTAGAAGGATCATCAGTAGAATGGTGAACAGTAGAATGATGATCAGTAGAATGATGATCAGTATAATGATGATCAGTAGAATGATGATCAGTAGAATGTTGGTCAGTAGAATGATGATCAGAACAGTAGAATGATGATCAGTACAATGATGGTCAGTAGAATGATGGTCAGTAGAATGATGATCAGTAGAATGGTGAACAGTAGAATGATGATCAATAGAATGATGGTCAGTAGAATGATGGTTAGTAGAATGATGATCAGTAGATTGCTAAACAGTAGAATGATGATCAGTAGAATGATGATCAGTAGAATGGTGAACAGTAGAATGATGATCAGTAGAATGATGATCAGTAGAATGATGGTCAGCAGAATGATGGCCAGTAGAATGAGGATCAGTAGAATAATGATCAGTAAAATGATTATCAGTAGAATGGTGAACAGTAGAATGATGATCAGTAGAATGATGATCAGTAGAATGATGGTCAGTAGAATGATGATCAGTAGAATGATGATCATTAAAATGGTGATCAGTAGAATGATGATCAGTAAAATGGTGATGAGTAGAATGATGGCCAGTAGAATGATGATCAGTAGAATGATGATCAGTAGAATGGTGAACAGTAGAATGATGGTCAGTAGAATGATGGTCAGCAGAATGATGATCAGTAGAATGGTGAACAGTAGAATGATGATCAGTAGAATGATGATCAGTAGAATGGTGAACAGTAGAATGATGGTCAGTAGAATGATGGTCAGTAGAATGATGATCAGTAGAATGGTGATCAGTAGAATGATGATTAGTAGAATGATGATCATTAGAATGGTGAACAGTAGAATGATGATCAGTAGAATGATGATCAGTAGAATGATGGTCAGCAGAATGATGGCCAGTAGAATGATGATCAGTAGAATGATCATCAGTAGAATGATTATCAGTAGAATGATGGTCAGTAGAATGATGGTCAGTAGCATGGTGAACAGTAGAATGATGATCAGTAGAATGATGATCAGTAGAATGGTGATCAGTAGAATTATGATCAGTAGAATGATGGTCAGTAGAATGATGATCAGTAGAATGATGATCAGTAGAATGATGATCAGTAAAATGGTGATCAGTAGAATGATGATCAGTAGAATGATGATCACTAGAATGATGATCAGTAGAATAATGATCAGTAGAATGATGATCAATAAAATGGTGATCAGTAGAATGATGGCCAGTAGAATGATGATCAGTAAAATGGTGATCAGTAGAATGATGATCAGTAGAATGATGATCAGTAGAATGATGGTCAGTAGAATGATGATCAGTAGAATGATGGTCAGTAGAATGATGATCAGTAGAATTATGATCAGTAGAATGATGGCCAGTATAATGATGATCAGTAAAATGGTGATCAGTAGAATGATGATAAGTAGAATGATGATCAGTAGAATGATGGTCAGTAGAATGATGATCAGTAGAATGATGGTCAGTAGAATGATGATCAGTAGAATGATGATCAGTAAAATGATTATCAGTAGATTGGTGAACAGTAGACTGATGATCAGTAAAATGGTGATCAGTAGAATGATGGCCAGTTGAATGATGATCAGTAGAATGATGATCAGTAGAATGGTGAACAGTAGAATGATGGTCAGTAGAATGATGGTCAGTAGAATGATGATCAGTAGAATGGTGAACAGTAGAATGATGATCAGTAGAATGATGATCAGTAGAATGGTGAACAGTAGAATGGTGAACAGTGGAATGATGGTCAGTAGAATGATGGTCAGTAGATTGATGATCAGTAGAATGATGGTCAGTAGAATGATGATCAGTAGAATGATGGTCAGTAGAAAGATGATCAGTAGAATGATGATCAGTAGAATGATGACCAATAGAATGATGATCAGTAAAATGGTGATAAGTAGACTGATGATAAGTAGAATGATGATCAGTATAATGATGGTCAGTAGAATGATGATCAGTAGAATGATGGTCAGTAGAATGATGATCAGTAGAATGATGATCAGTAAAATGATTATCAGTAGAATGGTGAACAGTAGAATGATGATCAGTAGAATGATGGTCAGTAGAATGATGATCAGTAGAATGATGATCAGTAGAATGATGGTCAGTAGAATGATGGTCAGTAGAATGGTGATCAGTAGAATGATGATCAGTGTAATGATGATCAGTAGAATGATGATCAGTAAAATGGTGATCAGTAGAATGATGGTCAGTAGAATGATGGTCAGTAGAATGATGGTCAGTAGAAGCATGATCAGTAGAATGGTGAACAGTAGAATGATGATCAGTAGAATGATGATCAGTATAATGATGATCAGTAGAATGATGATCAGTAGAATGATGGTCAGTAGAATGATGATCAGAACAGTAGAATGATGATCAGTACAATGATGGTCAGTAGAATGATGGTCAGTAGAATGATGATCAGTAGAATGGTGAACAGTAGAATGATGATCAATAGAATGATGGTCAGTAGAATGATGGTTAGTAGAATGATGATCAGTAGATTGGTAAACAGTAGAATGATGATCAGTAGATTGATGGTTAGTAGAATGATGATCAGTAGAATGGTGAACAGTAGAATGATGATCAGTAGAATGATGATCAGTAGAATGATGGTCAGCAGAATGATGGCCAGTAGAATGATGATCAGTAGAATGATGATCAGTAAAATGATTATCAGTAGAATGGTGAACAGTAGAATGATGATCAGTAGAATGATGATCAGTAGAATGATGGTCAGTAGAATGATGATCAGTAGAATGATGATCAGTAAAATGGTGATCAGTAGAATGATGATCAGTAAAATAGTGATGAGTAGAATGATGGCCAGTAGAATGATGATCAGTAGAATGATGATCAGTAGAATGGTGAACAGTAGAATGATGGTCAGTAGAATGATGGTCAGCAGAATGATGATCAGTAGAATGGTGAACAGTAGAATGATGATCAGTAGAATGATGATCAGTAGATTGGTGAACAGTAGAATGATGGTCAGTAGAATGATGGTCAGTAGAATAATGATCAGTAGAATGGTGATCATTAGAATGATGATTAGTAGAATGATGATCATTAGAATGGTGAACAGTAGAATGATGATCAGTAGAATGATGATCAGTAGAATGATGGTCAGCAGAATGATGGCCAGTAGAATGATGATCAGTAGAATGATCATCAGTAAAGTGATTATCAGTAGAATGATGGTCAGTAGAATGATGGTCAGTAGAATGATGATCAGTAGAATGGTGAACAGTAGAATGATGATCAGTAGAATGATGATCAGTAGAATGGTGAACAGTAGAATGGTGAACAGTAGAATGATGGTCAGTAGAATGATGGTCAGTAGAATGATGATCAGTAGAATGATGATCAGTAGAATGATGGTCAGTAGAATGATGGTCAGTAGAATGATGATCAGTAGAATGATGGTCGGTAGAATGATGTTCAGTAGACTGATGGTCAGTAGAATGATGATCAGAAAAATGGTGATCAGTAGAATATTGATCAGTAGAATGATGATCAGTAGAATAATGATCAGTAGAATGATGTTCAGTAAAATGGTGATCAGTAGAATGATGATCGATAGCATGATGGTCAGTAGAATGATGATCAGTAGAATGATGATCAGTAAAATGGTGATCAGTAGAATGATGGCCAGTAGAATAATGATCAGTAGAATAATGATCAGTAGAATGATGATCAGTAAAATGGTGATCAGTAGAATGATGGCCAGTAGAATGATGATCAGTAGAATGGTGATCAGTAGAATTATGATCAGTAGAATGATGGTCAGTAGAATGATGATCAGTAGAATGATGATCAGTAGAATGATGATCAGTAAAATGGTGATCAGTAGAATGATGATCAGTAGAATGATGATCACTAGAATGATGATCAGTAGAATAATGATCAGTAGAATGATGTTCAGTAAAATGGTGATCAGTAGAATGATGATCGATAGCATGATGGTCAGTAGAATGATGATCAGTAGAATGATGATCAGTAAAATGGTGATCAGTAGAATGATGGCCAGTAGAATGATGATCAGTAGAATAATGATCAGTAGAATGATGATCAGTAAAATGGTGATCAGTAGAATGATGGCCAGTAGATTGATGATCAGTAGAATGGTGATCAGTAGAATTATGATCAGTAGAATGATGGTCAGTAGAATGATGATCAGTAGAATGATGATCAGTAGAATGATGATCAGTAAAATGGTGATCAGTTGAATGATGATCAGTAGAATGATGATCACTAGAATGATGATCAGTAGAATAATGATCAGTAGAATGATGATCAATAAAATGGTGATCAGTAGAATGATGGCCAGTAGAATGATGATCAGTAAAATGGTGATCAGTAGAATGATGATCAGTAGAATGATGATCAGTAGAATGATGGTCAGTAGAATGGTGAACAGTAGAATGATGGTCTGTAGAATGATGGTCAGTAGAATGATGATCAGTAGAATGATGATCAGTAGAATGATGGTCAGTAGAATGATGGTCAGTAGAATGATGATCAGTAGAATGATGATCAGTAGAATGATGGTCAGTAGACTGATGGTCAGTAGAATGTTGATCAGAAAAATGGTGATCAGTAGAATATTGATCAGTAGAATGATGATCAGTAGAATAATGATCAGTAGAATGATGTTCAGTAAAATGGTGATCAGTAGAATGATGATCGATAGCATGATGGTCAGTAGAATGATGATCAGTAGAATGATGATCAGTAAAATGGTGATCAGTAGAATGATGGCCAGTAGAATGATGATCAGTAGAATAATGATCAGTAGAATGATGATCAGTAAAATGGTGATCAGTAGAATGATGGCCAGTTGAATGATGATCAGTAGAATGGTGATCAGTAGAATTATGATCAGTAGAATGATGGTCAGTAGAATGATGATCAGTAGAATGATGATCAGTAGAATGGTGATCAGTAAAATGGTGATCAGTAGAATGATGATCAGTAGAATGATGATCACTAGAATGATGATCAGTAGAATAATGATCAGTAGAATGATGATCAATAAAATGGTGATCAGTAGAATGATGGCCAGTAGAATGATGATCAGTAAAATGGTGATCAGTAGAATGATGATCAGTAGAATGATGATCAGTAGAATGATGGTCAGTAGAATGATGATCAGTAGAATGATGGTCAGTAGAATGATGATCAGTAGAATTATGATCAGTAGAATGATGGCCAGTAAAATGATGATCAGTAAAATGGTGATCAGTCGAATGATGATAAGTAGAATGATGATCAGTAGAATGATGGTCAGTAGAATGATGATCAGTAGAATGATGGTCAGTAGAATGATGATCAGTAGAATGATGATCAGTAAAATGATTATCAGTAGATTGGTGAACAGTAGACTGATGATCAGTAAAATGGTGATCAGTAGAATGATGGCCAGTTGAATGATGATCAGTAGAATGATGATCAGTAGAATGGTGAACAGTAGAATGATGGTCAGTAGAATGATGGTCAGTAGAATGATGATCAGTAGAATGGTGAACAGTAGAATGATGATCAGTAGAATGATGATCAGTAGAATGGTGAACAGTAGAATGGTGAACAGTGGAATGATGGTCAGTAGAATGATGGTCAGTAGAATGATGATCAGTAGAATGATGGTCAGTAGAATGATGATCAGTAGAATGATGGTCAGTAGAAAGATGATCAGTAGAATGATGATCAGTAGAATGATGACCAATAGAATGATGATCAGTAAAATGGTGATAAGTAGACTGATGATAAGTAGAAAGATGATCAGTATAATGATGGTCAGTAGAATGATGATCAGTTGAATGATGGTCAGTAGAATGATGATCAGTAGAATGATGATCAGTAAAATGATTATCAGTAGAATGGTGAACAGTAGAATGATGATCAGTAGAATGATGTTCAGTAGAATGATGATCAGTAGAATGATGATCAGTAGAATGATGGTCAGTAGAATGATGGTCAGTAGAATGATGATCAGTAGAATGGTGATCAGTAGAATGATGATCAGTGGAATGATGATCAGTAGAATGATGATCAGTAAAATGGTGATCAGTAGAATGATGGTCAGTAGAATGATGGTCAGTTGAATGATGGTCAGTAGAAGGATCATCAGTAGAATGGTGAACAGTAGAATGATGATCAGTAGAATGATGATCAGTATAATGATGATCAGTAGAATGATGATCAGTAGAATGTTGGTCAGTAGAATGATGATCAGAACAGTAGAATGATGATCAGTACAATGATGGTCAGTAGAATGATGGTCAGTAGAATGATGATCAGTAGAATGGTGAACAGTAGAATGATGATCAATAGAATGATGGTCAGTAGAATGATGGTTAGTAGAATGATGATCAGTAGATTGCTAAACAGTAGAATGATGATCAGTAGAATGATGATCAGTAGAATGGTGAACAGTAGAATGATGATCAGTAGAATGATGATCAGTAGAATGATGGTCAGCAGAATGATGGCCAGTAGAATGAGGATCAGTAGAATAATGATCAGTAAAATGATTATCAGTAGAATGGTGAACAGTAGAATGATGATCAGTAGAATGATGATCAGTAGAATGATGGTCAGTAGAATGATGATCAGTAGAATGATGATCATTAAAATGGTGATCAGTAGAATGATGATCAGTAAAATGGTGATGAGTAGAATGATGGCCAGTAGAATGATGATCAGTAGAATGATGATCAGTAGAATGGTGAACAGTAGAATGATGGTCAGTAGAATGATGGTCAGCAGAATGATGATCAGTAGAATGGTGAACAGTAGAATGATGATCAGTAGAATGATGATCAGTAGAATGGTGAACAGTAGAATGATGGTCAGTAGAATGATGGTCAGTAGAATGATGATCAGTAGAATGGTGATCAGTAGAATGATGATTAGTAGAATGATGATCATTAGAATGGTGAACAGTAGAATGATGATCAGTAGAATGATGATCAGTAGAATGATGGTCAGCAGAATGATGGCCAGTAGAATGATGATCAGTAGAATGATCATCAGTAAAATGATTATCAGTAGAATGATGGTCAGTAGAATGATGGTCAGTAGAATGATGATCAGTAGCATGGTGAACAGTAGAATGATGATCAGTAGAATGATGATCAGTAGAATGGTGATCAGTAGAATTATGATCAGTAGAATGATGGTCAGTAGAATGATGATCAGTAGAATGATGATCAGTAGAATGATGATCAGTAAAATGGTGATCAGTAGAATGATGATCAGTAGAATGATGATCAC